>NC_133617.1:492072521-492431556 GCF_048593235.1 Sminthopsis crassicaudata | reverse complement strand
CTGTGTCACTTTCTCATTACAATCAATTTTTTTCAAGGTCTCTTATGAAGAAAAAAATTTCACCAATGAACATGAGTCAGATGTAGGTGAATAACAAAAAAGAAATCAGACACTTTAATAGTGTAAGCAGAACAATGAGATATACAACTGTTTGGTTCCCTCAGAGGATTATAAGAAATCTTGCTTTGAGTCACTCTGTACCAACACACAACAAGGAATAATACATGTACTTCAGCTGACGAAACAAGATTCCTTTGATAGCTTAAAAGCCCTAGTCCTTATGTAATGAATATACCATTTCATGTATTAATGGCTAGGAAAGAATGAGAAATGTTTTTTATCTTTCCAGCAGAATAAAAGTTAACTGAATCATGAGTAAGAGTGTCATACTCCTATACAAGATCAAAAAGCAACTGACAGTAATGAATGATTCCTAATAATATTATGCTGTCTATAATGGAGCTCACCAGGACATGAAGTAGACACCTTTCCACCACTGATTTTAGTTTTAAAGGCATCATTTTATGTGTAGATAATAAATGGCTATTGATTTTGGTTGAAGTGAACATCAAAATTTATTGACCTGAAGTTGCCACGGTCAATATTTCCCACAGAGGGCATTATATGTAGACGTGCCCTGCACCATAACGTCAATTTATGTATTATTGTTACCTGTATTTGAAACATCTTCATCAGAGATCTTGAACATTGTCTCCTAACACCAGAAAATCCTTGGTTTTATAACTATCTTTAAATGGTCTTTCAAAAGATTTTTTTTAAAGCTGAGAAATTCTAAAGAGGAAAAAATGAACAAATCAGAAAGCAGAGGTTAGATTATCCTATGTCTGGCTGCAAAATATAATATGCCTCTGTTACAAAGAAGAGGTGAGAATTATGTAAAATATGAAATCCGGAAAAGTTGTCATGATAACTAAGACAGAAGTCTCCCTAAAACACAAGAACTACCTCATTAGGTCAGACCTGCAGTGCATCTAGCTCAATATATTGTCTCTGATGCTGGTGTCAAATAATATTTTGTAGGAAGACATTGTTGTTCTCCAGGACCTGTTAATATTTTAAACATGGACAGCTTCCTGATTTGGATAATTTGTCTAGCTTCAATTAAATGCAAGGTTTTGAAAAAGAATTGAGGTCTAATATCAAAAGATTGCTTTTGAAAACAGACTATCAAGGCTGCCCAGGACAGTCAAAACCCCTCATCCCAGTTCTTCCATCAGATAAGTAAACTGGTAAAATGTCTTATCCAAGGTCTTGTAGCTAGTAAATGACCAAGCCAGAATCCAAAGTTAAGTTTTCTAGGTAGCATGGTGAGTAGAGTACTGAGAATCAGAAAGACCTGAAGTCAAATCTTACCTAGATACTAACCAACTCTATATGACCCTAGTTAACTCCTCTCAGCTTCAGTTTGCTGATATGAAAGTAAGAGAATTACTTTGGTGGCCTCTAAGGTTTCTTTCAGCTCCTAATCTATAATTTTATGATTCTTCTTCCAAGTCCAAGTCTCCTTCCAATGCTTAATGTCCTAGCATTCTTGCTATTACACTTTACTTTTACCTCTGAAGATTTGGAAACAAAGCAATTCTTAAGTGAATTTGATCAATATAAAACAACCCATGGGTAGAATGAACTTATAAAGCCTGCCTCAGTTATGTCTTGGATTATTCATAGAGAGCTAATTACTCAACTGTATAAAATCCAATCAATATACACAGTGGATAGAGCACTGACTCTAGAGTCAGGAAGACCTGAGTTCAAATCCAGACTCAGATACTTATTAGCTATATAATCCTGGTCAAGTCATTTAACCCAATTGCCTCACTATATATATTCAGAGAGAGAGCAAAAGAGAGTGTACAAGTAATACATATCATCATATTGGGGAGACACATCAGGATAAATAAACCCCTAAGCAAAATATCCAAGCAGGCAACTGAATGTGTGATCATTTCTTTATGTGTGATATAGTATTAATCCTGGATTTTCAGAAATTCTTCAAGGAAAGATTCAAAATATTGGACTCCTTTTTTTTGCTGGAAAAAAAATACTTCAGATTTAAGAGAAATATTTTAAAGTAAAACAAAGCTATAAGTGCTTAGTCAAAGTCAGCAGGCTAACTAACACTTGACAAGCATAGTTCATAAATTTCCATTAATGGGTCTAATTATTCATTTGAGTGTCCCATTGGGGCATGATGGTAATAGTAAAATAGATGCTATTTCATAGAATTTCAAGTTGTTTTTCACCTACAGCATGCTCATTGCAAAGCTGGATTTAACTAAATTCAGTGACAGCTGGAATCCAAGTGTATTCCAATCAAATTGTTTACCTCACAAGGACTCAGGTAGATTAAGTACATTTAGTAATGAACAGTAAATAAGAGAGTTCCTGCTAACCCTCTCTTTATCGAATAAGGTTCTCATAACATTTGACCCTTGCAATCTTATATAGAAGTAACTCCATTGGCAAGCTAAGTAAAAAGAATGGTATGGTGGAAAGAGTGTTGGACTTGGAGCAGAAAGATCTGAGTTAACATCCGAACTCAGTCTCAGTTTACTCCTTTGTCAAATAATAATAACACTACCTGTCTTTCAACTCAAAATCATTATGATGAAGATCAAATAAGAGAATATGTACTTTAGAGCATCAACTATTACTATTGTTAAAAATGGCTGAAGATTCATTTTATGATCATTTGAGGAGTAACCACAGGTGTAATCAGCAGTCAATAAAAATAATTCACATTTGTATATGGTGCTTTAAGGTTTGCAAAATCCAGCCCTTAGAATAGCTTTGTGAAAAGGAAGCTAACATCACTGTCTACATTTTACTGAAGAAGAAACTGAAGACTCTGGGAAATTAAATGACAGACTTTCTGGCACCAAATTTAGAGCTCTTTTTTTTTTTTTCAAATATAGATTTCTACATTCAGAATTATTTTATTTTATTTATTCTTTCTTCCTTTTATTTTCTTTTTTCCTTTCTTTTTCTAAGACAATTGGGGGTTAAGCAACTTGCTCAGGGTCACACATCTAGGAAGTATTAAGTCTCTGAGGGCCAGATTTGAACTCAAGAACTCCCCATGTCAGGGAGAGCTCCTTCTGCTATGCCATGCAGCCCCTGCCTTCATGCTACATTACCCTGATCATATACTTTTAGTATCCAGGAGCAGATTATAGATATGTATGTCTAGATAGAGAGAAAGAGATCAAATGAGAGTAGCAAGATATCAAGCTACTTACAATGAAAAATCAAGACCTAGACACCTTGAAAATCCTAAGTCTAAGTCTAGGAAGCTGTTTTCTCCAAAGCTAAATAGCTAAGTATGCAGGGGCAGAAATCATTTGTCTTTACTTCCTACTTCATGGATTTAGTTCCCAAAACAGGTAACTTTTAGGAGTGACATAATGGGCTTCCTTGTCATCAAGAAGATGTGACTTCAAATCTTGCTTCTTGCATTTGGCAGCTGTGTGGCCATGGACAAAAATCACTGAGCCTTTCTTAGAATTAATTTCCTCAACTATAAAATGGTGATATTCGTATCTGTAGTAACTTCCTTACAAATTGTTGTGAGGCTCAAAAGAATATTCCTGCCAGTGAAAATGCATGAAGTCAGGAGATGGAGCATCTTCAGTGTCACTGGATCAAAGAGTATGTGGAGGAGAGTAAACTATAAGAAGATTGGAAAGATAGAAAAAGATCAGGTTACAGAAGGCTTTAAAAGCCAAACAAAGGATTTTATTTTTTGATCCTGAAGGTCATAAGTACCTACTAGATTTTAATGAATAGAGTAATGATTTAGTTTGATCTATCCTTTAGAAAGAATAATTTGAGAGCCAAGTAGAGAAGGGACCCAAGTAGGGTCTTGTGAGAATGAGACAAGGTAGGGAGAACAATAAACAAATAATTTAAGTGAAAAAGGTATGAAGTGATGAAGGCCTTCACCAGTGTGGTGATAGTGCCAAAGAAGTAAAGGAGGTTTATTCATGAGATATTACAAATGCTACCACCTAGCACTTCTATGCAAGATATAAATTTAAGAGGAGTTTAGTATAGGACCTTGGTCTTTGGGACATATTCAAAATGTGAGAGTCAGGGAACCCAGTACCCTAATCAATAGGATTTGGCAACAGAATGGATATGAGAGTTTAAGCAGAGTAAGGAATCAAACTAGGTTAAGGACCAAGATATGATTAGGAGAATGGTAATACCCTCATCATTAATAAGAACCTTAGGAAGAGAAAAGGGTTTAGGGAGAAAGATGAGTTCAGTTTTGGACATATTGAACTTAAGATGTCTAGCCCAAGGATAGTAGCTTTGGAACAATATTAGCTATGCTTATCTATCATATTGTGTCCCAAAGATCCTGGAGAAGTTTTAAGGTAAAGCTTAAAGAACAAAAGACAGCATACTTTCAATTATTTACATAGAGGATGTTCCTTTCAATTGACATCACATAGCTATATTTATCTCTTTTAATCTCACTTCAGTTTGTACACAAACCAACCTAATTTTTATCATTTATATAATATTCTATCATAGGACCCCAAGAGCCCATTTAACAGGGAACCCCAAACATGCCTTCTATGCTTTCTCTAGGTGTAAAAATTGAAGGGAAAAAAGGTCCCAACATTTAAAATATTACCTTGGTCTTTGGGATATGTTCAAAATGTGAGGTTGGGGAACTAAAATTAACTAGGAGCAACTAACCCTTTGAAATTCTTGCTGACCCAGTGCATTCTATTTTGTGCCCCTCCTTAAACTATCTAGGTATGGTGATTTTATTTTATAATTCACTTCTTCCAATGCATCCCTCAAATTTGCCATACTGTCTCATTTCTGTAAAGTCACTCTCTGATATTTTCTGTCATTTTTCTTCAAAACAACTCTCCTAGGAGAGTCATATAAATCCTCTTTAAGAAAGAAGGAAGGAAGGAAGGGAGGAAGGAAGGAAGGGAGGAAGGAAGGAAGGAAGGAAGGGAGGAAGGAAGGAAGGAAGGAAGGAAGGAAGGAAGGAAGGAAGGAAGGAAGGAAGGAAGGAAGGAAGGAAGGAAGGAAGGAAGGAAGGAAGAAAGGAAGGAAGGAAGGAAGGAAGGAAGGAAGGAAGGAAGGAAGGAAGGAAGGAAGGAAGGAAGGAAAATACATAGAAGGATGGATGAATGGATGAATGGACAGACATATATCAAAAGGGAGTGGTAAGATTTCAAGGTATCTATAAGGAAAAATCAGATACCAAAGATATCAAGATCATCCATTGCATCCTGGACCACTGCCAGATGTCTATCTTTTGCCTTGCCACTGAATTTCAATAACTCAGAAAAAGTGAATGAGATTGATGACCTTGTGTAACTCTGCCTCACTTATATCCAATTCACAAGCAAGTCAAGGCATCATCCCATGATATCATTAATCTTCTTTGAAAACAAAGTAAGAACAACAATAACTATAGCATCCTCTATATGTGTGTGTGTGTGTGTGTGTGTGTGTGTGTGTGTACAAGTTGTTTACCCCCATTAAGAATGTGAGCTCCTTCAGAACAAATATTGTTTTGCTCTTATCTTTGTATCATTAAAGTTTAGCATGGTGCCTAACATGTAACAGACATTTAATAAATGCTTATTGATTAAAAGTCATTTAATCTAACCACATTTATAAATTTAAAAAAACAAACAAACAAACAACTGAGAGCCTGGGACTTTGTAGGATCATGTATCTTGAGCTAGAAGGGACTCAAAGGTCATCTAAATCCCCAAACTTCATTTTTATAACAAAGCTAATTGGAAGCCCTAAAAATTAAATAATTTACCCAAGATTACATAGCAATAAATTACATGGTACAGACTTGAGTTCAGCTCTCTCTGACCTTAGGGATCACAGCAAATATAACCCCCTTTATATAATATGAGTAAAAACAGAACTAGAAAATTCAAACATCCAGTGTTGCCCAAGTAAGCAGATATGAAGTTCAAAACTTTCTGTCTCCAAACTCGGGGACTCTCCAAGAAATCTTTGTAGAAGGTATTAAAGGGAATCAAAGACTCCTCTTACAAATATCACCCTTGAGCACCAGTAGACACCATTTAGAGTACAAGGTCTCTGACCTCATGACCAGGACCAGCCTGGTATTAGGAACACTGGAGAAGACCATTCATTAACTTATCATCATCAAATAGCCCTTTGTTTATCTGTGTTTGAGTCACCTGAAGAAAGGAGATTTGTGTTGTGTGTGTTTTTTTTTCTTCTAGACATGTCTTTTCTTTGTATGCTGCTTAAGACTAAACCACAAAAAACAGGAATGACATTATGTAATTACTTGCCTCTTATACTGAGCTAACTTAATTTGCTTTTCATTCTCAGGTATTTAAGAGACCATTATTTTCCCATCAGGCTTTACTGTCTGCCAATTAAAGCATTAGATCGATGAGGTGGAGAGAGAACTTGGTTAGCAAAGGTTTCAGGTAGACATATTGGAAGCAACATCTTTGCATTGCTGGCTGTTTCTTTTTTTCCTTTTAAGGAGCCTTTTTTTTTGTTTGTTTGCTAGTTTACCCATTTTCATGACCTGCTTTTCAAAAATAAAACATTGTTTTTCCAGCTCTGTACTGCAAATCACAATGGCTTCACAATCATAAATGTTTTAGTATTTGTAACTGTTTCCTTTTAGAGAAAAAGTGAAAAGGAAGAGAAACAGATTTAGAAGTTCCAGTTATTTCCAGACCTATTTTCTTCTCCTTGATGCCCCTTTCTTACATGACGCACAAGCTGGAGCATCTTGTGATGAAATGCCTCAGTAGAACCTACAACAGAGCAGTATTTGTCTTGTGCTTTGCTGGATAATTCTCAATGGTATTGATATCCAAGCTCCACCTGGACCAATTCAGTCATGTGATCAGAAGTTATTAGTGTCCAGGGAAACATGATGCTCTAGTTGGTTTAAGTAAGTAAGGTGTAATGACCTGAAGTGAAAATGCAAGCGACTTTTCTTCTTATTCACTCTCATTTTGAGGAGTTAGAGCTGTGGCACTAAGGTTTTTCTAGCTTGTACCTTGAAATCCAGTCATTTTCTTTTTTCCTCTGTGTCATTATGGAAAACGGCTGCACTTTGGAGGTGCAGGAAATCATAGTAATTGCCTGAGAACTGTGGGGGGAAAAAGAGCCAGGACAAAGGTAAAGACATTTGTCAGCTCAAAAAAAGACTTTCTTCAAGAAAGAAATAATGAATAAAAAGGTCACCTTAAGCAAACCCAAGTTTGAAGGGCCATTAAAAAAAATTAATAGACTGCCTTCCTTATAACTCTATGGGAAAAAGAAAAAGGAGAGTTTTTATAGTCATTCACCATAAAATATGATTGTTTTATACCATTGCCTCTTTGTTATATTCCATGATTCTATTAACGATTTAGAGAGGCAGCTATGGGATAGAAGGAAAAGAGCTGGATTTGGAACCAGAAAGACCCAGATTCAAGTTCTGCAATTGATACACACTGGTTGTTACATAACCCATAGTAATCCACTTAACTTTTCAGTCCCCCAGATATCTCTCTGGCATTATAAATTGCAGAGAAAGTACCAAACTATAAGAGTAAAATCAATTTCTTTCTCAGGATGTTCTATATATCAGTGAAATCACAGATTTAATATCTATTCCCTGTCTTATGACCTCATGTCAAAAAAATTGAGATTTTTTGCTTTTGTTCAAGAAAGACATAATTTGAGTTTGATTAACCTAATCCCATACATACAGTCTTACTCCAGTGCCTTATCAATATATAACTGGTATCCTAAGTTTTTGAAGGCTATGCTAATAAAACACTTACCTTATCAGGCCCTAATATGCTGAAAAGATTTCAAGTATAATTCTAGTATTAGACAATGCCTGTTTTCCACCGACCAACTTAGCTAAATAAAAAGGATTCATCATTAGTAGGTTGGTTACTTGGTGGTGAATTCTTTGGCCATGACAACTCATAAAACAAATTAAAATACAAAATGGCCTTCAATCCCTCATTATCACCTTCTACTTTTGCAGTAACACTAGTAGAGAAATAACAAAACATGATAAAAGTTGCTAAGACTCACCATTTTAGATTGCTTGTACACAAGACCTTAGATTTTAACAATGAAATGTGAGATCCAGTTCCAAAAACCAATAAGTGTATTATACTAATGAACCAATTCATCAAAGAGCTTATTAATATTAAAATAACTATTAAGTACTGAGGATTAAAAAAAAAAAAAAAACTCCTGTCCTCAAATAATCTAAGTTCTGAAGAAGGAGGCTTCATGTACATCAATAATATAAGATAAGTATGTGTGTTTGTGTGTGTGTGTATGTGTAAGAGAGAGAGAAAGAGAGAGAGGAAGAATGAAAGAGAGTAAAAGAGAGATTTGTGTTTAAATTTATTTAGATAATTGCTAGATAGATTAGATGAAACTAAATAAACAGACAAACAGATTAATTGATTGATTAGGTGTAAGGTAACTTTAGAGAGGAAAATCCTAGCAGATAGCAGGACCAGCATAGCCTCCTTTTGAAGATGGCATTTAAGATGCCCTCCAACTTGAAGGAAACCAGGGATGCTAAAAAACAAACAAACAAACAAACAAAAAACAGTAAGGAAGAAGGAAAGCACCCTATCCCAAAGGCACAGAGAGAGGAAATGGAACACTTCATAAAAGAAACATAAGTAAGCCAATTTGATTGGATTGTAGAGAGGATAGAAGGAAATAAGAATAATGGAAGAAAGGACCAATCATGAAAAAATTTAAACATCAGAGAGCTTTATAGTTGATCCAACAGTATTAATTTCTCTTCATAATATTTTCTGACACCCTATATGATATTATTTGTACAATTAGAGCACATTAACTGAAAAATTACATAATTTGATAAGGATACCTTATAATAACTTTGTGGTCCTACCAATTGTCTGCAACTCACAGGTTGGGAACATCTAGTATACCAAAGAGAGTCCTGAGTTTACAGTTGGAAGCACTGAGGCTGAGTCCTGGCATTCTTGTTCATTGATCATGAGACTCTGGTTCTTTTAGCTTTCTGAGCTTTAAGCTCTCTGAACTTCTTTAAAATGAGAATTCTCTTCTCTTTAAAATGAGAATCATAGCTTTTCACTGTCTATTTCAAAGAGATGTGAGGAAAGTGTTATATATACATAAAGTACTAATTAAATGTAAATTATAATTACCATTATATGTACCCTGTCATGTAACATATGCTTTGTTGTTCAGTTGTTTCAATTATGTTAAGCTCTTTATGACATCATTTGGGGTTTTATTGGCAGAAACAATACTGGAGTGATTGGCTATTTCCTTCTCCAGTTCATTTTACATATGAGGAAATTAGGCAAACAGTGACTTTCCCAGGGTCACACAACTAATAAATGTCTGAAGTCAAATTTAAACTCAGGAAAATGAGTCTTTCTGACTTCAGGCCGATCACTGCTACCCTGTAGCATATGCTACCATCTATAAATAATCTTTCCTTTATAACAATAGCATGAATTAATATAAATTGAATAAATTAAAATAAGTATTTCACAAAAGCCTAGAAATATACCCTGTAAGTATCTTAAATATGAATGAAATTTCACAAATGAAAGCAATAATACTGACAATCATGCATTGAGTCCTTATCTTCACTTTTTTTTTAGTGTCTTGGTAGAAGAAAATGTTATAGAAACAGTACACCTGGACTTCAACAGAACATTTTACTCAGTCTTTCATATTATCCATGTGGACAAAGTGGAAACATGAAAACTAGGTTATCATATAACTGTCAGTTGAACTTCCAAATGGTCATTTGACTAGCTCAGGGAGTAATCATTTTAATGGGTCAATGTCAAAGTGGAAAGAAATTTCTGATAAATTTCCCAAGAATCTTTCTGTGGTTTTGTACTACATGGCATTTTTTATCAATGACTTAGAACAGAAGGGTCAAGTACTCAAAATATAAGTGGGAGATATTTAACAAAATAAATAAAACACAGTAAAACATAGATAATGTCAACACTTGGCTTTCCAAACTAGTAGGTAACAGAAATCTTTATTATACATTTAATGGTTCCTTTTATGTTTGAGTTTTCCAGCACTAATTTAGATGAAAGAGGAGATAGAACGTCTGGTTTGCAACCCAATATTAAGCTGAGTGGGATATAATGGATCTTTATTCTCCTTAACCTTAACCTTAACTTTTCCTTCAAGACTCAGGTATCATCTATTCCATGAAGTTTTCCCTAATTCTCTCATTTGATAGTATTCTCTCCCTTCTTAAATCATCTTGTATCATCCATGTGTATATTACAAAACTACCCTCCAGTAGAATGTACAATCCTTAAAAGCAGAGATTTTTTTTTCTTTTACTATAGTTTAGGATTAGATTAGAGTTGGGAAATGGGAGTCAGGTTAGAGTTGGAAGGCAGATCCTTTGTACCTAGTAGATTTTCAATAAACATTTGAATTAAATTGAGTTGGATAACAGAATCATAGTAAATCATGATTTTGTGACACCCTTCCCAAATTCAGTGATGTTCCCACATATGGTGTGCAATCCACAGTTTAAGAAGCTTTTGTTTAACTAACACAATAAATAATGTTGAATCAGGAGTTTAGAAGACCTGAGTTCAAAACAGCCTCAGACACTTACTGCACAAGTTGCTTAATTTCCATTTGTCTCATTTTCCTTAACTGTAAAGATAGCAAGACCTATCTTCCAGAGTTGTTGTGAGGATCAAAAGAAATCACATTTGTAAAGTACTTTCCACTGTACTTGGCACATAGTTGATACAATATGAATGCTTATTCTTTTCCTCTTAAAAGAGATGTAATGTGGAAGAGAGATTGGATTGTTATATCTATAACATATATAATACATGTAATATATAATAGATATAATATATGATGTAACATATATCATGTATATAAAGCAATATATATGATATACAACACATACAGTGTAACATATATAATATGTTATACATACATATAACATACATATATAATATATATAACATACATAATGTAATATATAATATGTATTAGTTAATGGTTATTCATTCTCTGCTTGAAAATCTTCAGTAATAAAGAACTCAATACTGCCTAATTCCTCAAAGCAAATTATATATAAAACACAAAGCAAATTGCATATAAAATAGCTTAGACATTTAGAAGCATAGAATGTCAGAACTAGAAGCCAACTGAGACATTATCTTGTCTAAAGTCTTTTTTTCTATGGATGAGAAAACAAAAGCTCAAAGAGAACAGTGACCTCCCCAAAATGCTCAGAAATTCTGTTGAGTTCATGATTTTACCAGTGCTGGTACTTCCTCCATTGGTATGGATTGTTATTGAGCCATACTTTCTCATTCAGTGAGATTTTTTTCCATGTTCTTCCATTAATTCTCTTTTTTTTTTCCTGAGTCTGGGATTAAGTGACTTGCCCAGGGTCACACAGCTAGGAAGTGTTAAGTATCTGAGACCAGATTTGAACTCCGGTCCTCCTGAATTCAGGGCTGGTGCTCTATTTACTGTGCCACCTAGCTGCCCTCCATTAATTCTCTATAAAGTGTGTTCTGGAGAGCTTCCATTGGTTGCTTATATTAAAATTCATTTTTAACAACTTATATTGAGTGCATTTTATGTACAAGATATTCTATGTTCTTGGATATATTAATGACTCACTCCTTTTTCTAGTCCCAGAGGACATTTCCTTGATGATGTCTTTTATGACATTTCTCATGCACAAGTCATCTTTAGTAATAAGCTCTAGCCTATTAATACCAACCATATGTCTTTTCATTACCCTTTGCATCAATTGCAATTTTTATTCTGAGATTTTGATATTTCATCATTAATAGTCATAGAACACTTTCAGGAGAATATTGCTATTAAAAATCTCTGTGTATGTGTGTGTGTGTGTGTGTGTGTGTGTGTGTGTGTGTGTGTGTGTGTGACAGAGAGATGCTTAGGATCACTAAAAATACCAACTGCTTTCCAAATCATTCACTATCACTATCCTTCTCCTACATAATTCTAATCCTAGCTCATTGTCCATCTGTAGTGCTTGTCCAAGACATAGGCATGGAGAATTGCATTTCATAATGTGAATTCTTTATTCCATTTGTTTTTTTCTGTGTGTATCGCTAGGCTGATCTCTTTTGTGAGGCTGTGGTTTTCATTGAGGAGCCCCTATAGTGTACCAGGGTTTACTGCAATAATCCCACTATCATACACAAGCATGAGCATCTGAAGAGTCTTCTCAACTATAGACACCCCTACTTCTGTTTGGAATTTGTACAAGACTTCCACCATGACTCTGGCAAACACCCTTGGTGAGAATACTTTTCCTTCACTGTTTTCTAATCTATCTTGATATTATTACTCAGAAAATAATTAAACAAAATCATCAATAGTTGTATCTATTTAGGAAGTATTCATATATATGTGAGGAACTTTTTTGGAGGGGAAGAGGCTCTTTCAACTCAAATATTCTTTTTAAATCAACAACAATAAATAGAGTGGAATATTATGCTTTCAATATCCCTAATACAGTTATATGACTCTGAAAATGTGGCCTGTTATAGGAATGAGTGAATGAAAAATCATTTTAAGTGTTTATATTGTGCTAAGTACTAGAAATACAAACAGAAAAGCAAGATAATACCTGTTCTCAAGAAATTCACTTTCTAATAGAGGAAACAAAATATAGAACAATTTAAAGCAAGTCGTATGGAAGAGTTCAAGGGTTCTTAGTGTGCCAAAATAATACATTTTCTTTAGTATCATTAGACAGTACTAAGGAGGACTGTAGGAGCTGGATTGGAGCAGAGTGAGTAGTCTGGGGAATCAGCAAATCAACAAAAGAATTGTTCAGTCTTTACTATTTGTGGCTCTACCCTAGATGTGGTCACAAAATGAAAAAGTGAGATACTCTGTCTTCATAGAGAATAAAGTTTACTAGGAACCTTTATTCCATTAAATTATTTGTAAAATATAGTCTGTTCCTATATCATGTGTTTACTTCTTTTTTTTTCCTTATCATAGATACTTTCTATTACTCTATTGAGCATCATCAAAGAAAAATTAAAAATGGACACATTGGTTAGTAGTATATGTCTTCCCAATTGCCTTTGGGAGGGTGGTAATGGGGAATACGAATAATATCACTTATGAATACTGGAACAGGGATTTGGGTTGATTGAGAGAATAAATGCTGTGGGAAGAAGAACATCCACTAGAAAAAAAATGAACTTATTTCCACATTGAAATCCTGGGAGAAAACTCAGTACATTCCTGAACTCGGCATAAGGAAGGCCTAAATTCAAATCCTGTTTCTCATATTTAATAGCTGTAAAATACCAGAAAATCCATTTCATGTCCATTTGCCTCAGTTTTCTCATCTATAAAATGAAACAGTTGGAATAGCTGGTCCTTCAACTTTTAAATCTATTGCTCATAATATTTGCTATTCATTTTAAATGTCCCATTATAGTCTTTAAAAATTTGATAATTGAATATTTTTGCTATTTATTTGACCAAGTCTAAATAATCCTTTGATATTCTTAAGTGCCATTTCTATTTGCTCATTTAGCACAACAAATATTGAGGTGCTAGTATTCAAATATGGAATTTCTGCCATTATCAATAAGAATCGATTTCTATATAAATATTATATTATTGTATTACAGGTTATCTGTATTACAGGTCTGTGGGTTGTCTTTCTTTTTAAATAAATGGAAGTTCTTGGAATAATCAAGTTGAATTAGATCTTACTTCAAGTCTAACGTTATGCTAATATTGGTGGTTATGATTTTTGTTTGGGCATGGAGTATGCTTTTATCTTTTAAATGATTGCTTTATGAGATGGTACTACAAATGATTTACTTTTATAATATAGATTTATAGTTTACTTAACAAAAAGGTCAGTGCTTGTAGACTGAAGTTATTTCTGGGCTCTTTTGGTCTGTTTTACATATGGTTAAATACTTGCAATTAATGGTAATAATCAAGATTGATAATTTTATCTTTATCCATTGTTTTGACAACAGCTTAATCAAATATATCAGATTGAAGCTATTATAACTGCATGCAGTGTTTCCTTACATATAATTTCTTATAATTTAATGGTGATTTTCATTTTTCAACCCAATAATGTAAACATTTATTAAGTACCAAGATAATGTATTAACCTCAGGAATATAAAAACAAAAATGAAAAGAAGTCTTTGCATTTGAGAAGTTAATGTGTTATGGGGAGATAAATCATAGAAATAGATCCATAAATGTTATATAATATGACAAGACAGAGAATTATGACTTGGAGAATCAGGGAAACCTTCCCATGATAGATGGCACTTGTTATGAGTCATAAAGGAAGTAAAGAATTTAAAGTGGAAAATAGATAGAAAGAAAGCATGCCAGGTATGAAGAACAATCTTTTCAAAGAACTGATGTTACACAGACTATCTTAAATATGCATAGAGAGCAGAATTTGGAAAATTGCAAGCAGGCAAGTTTGTATGTAACATAGAGTTTCTGAAATAGAATAATGTACAATAAGCTTGGAAAAGTAGTTTGGAGTCAAATTATAGAAAGCCTTAAATGCTAAGCTGAAAAGTTGTATTTTATCCCAGAGGCAATAGGGAATCACTGAAGATTCTTGAGCAGGGAAGTAACATTATCAGACTTATGCTTTAGAAAAAGTATTTTGTAAACTAGGTGGCAAATAGGTTGGAAAGAAAGTTGAACCAGAGAGCAAGTATGGGTATTTTAAAATAGACCAGATCAAAAGTGATAAGGGATTGAATTATGGTAGAGTAGTTAATAGTCTGACTATATTCAGACGGCTGATTCTTTTGGCAACTTAGTCATTTTCTGTTTATTGCAAATTTATTATATGTAATGTTATTCATTATTCCCTATGCCCAGAGGCTTTTAAACATTTAACATTCAGGTATGAAGCTTTTGAGTTGATCATAAACCTTTGGTTCATTTAATTTCTTAATTTGGGATCATATTTTTGAATATTTGTTTTTACCATTCCTTTTATGTTTCTTTTTACACTGAGTCATTAAGTACCAATGATCACTTTCCCTTCTTTGAAGGATCATGTCAAGACCTTCACTGAATTTCTATTCTCAATTATTCTTTGTGACAGACATTGGCACATTGGCTGCAATTAGATTGATGTAGATAAATTTACTGACATTTTTTACTAAAAGATATTTCAAGAAAAGATAACCAAGCATACCATGAAAGAGTGTTTCTTTGTACTTTTGGATGAACAATAAAATGAGCACCTTTAGCTTTTTAAGGAAAACTCATCCATTTAGCTTCAGCTTCTTAGAATCTTAGATCTAGAACTGCAAAATAGCCTAGTTCAACTCCCTCATTTTGCAGATGAGGAAAATGAGGTCCACGAAGATTAAGTGGCTTGTCTAAATATATGCCAATGATTACATTCTATAAGCATAGCTTTCAAGAATCTGGGGTCACCTCCAATCCATTATGAATCATAACATAAGAGACAATTAGTGGTAGAGCTGGAACTGAATGTTTGATGATTGATTGTGATTTCATTGGAACTGAAAATTGTTTGCCCCAAAAGACAAAACAAGAGTACATTCTTCCCAGAAACCTCTGCCTACTCTATCCTCTCCCTCAAAAGAATCCCCTTATTTGTGAAAGATTGGTTTCTGACCCATGAAAGATAGGGTACCAGGTACAAAAACAGAGTCAAGAAATTTGTAAAACTCTTCTCTTTCCTACTTTTTTTCTACTCCTCAAAAGAATCTCTCCCAAATAAAAAGTTTTCTTCTTTCTCCACTGTTTTCCCTCCTGAATAGTATGGACATTTCTTCTATAACACTAGACCTAAGCTTCAGAAAATTATAGGTTTCCAAAAAGGATAAATTAACTGTCAGCCACAGAGTCAGCATTGTATTAAAGAAGAAATGGAGTCAGACCAAAGATCAGACAGAGAATGACCAGTTACTATCTAGCATCGCAATTGCTTATTACAGAAGTGCCTAAGAATTGGATAGTGAACATGTAATCCAATTCCTTTATTGTTCATTAAGGGATACTAAGGTGGTAGTCAAAGACTAACTCAATGAATGATCCTTTGCAAACTGTTAAGATCAATCAGGAGCCAGATAATTGTTGAAGAAATGAGGAAAGGGAAAAGTGAAAGAAGAAAAAAGAGATAAGCAGATTCAGCACCAACTCTACTCTGAGCATGTTCATTGAATACCAACTGGAGTGAGACATTCTCATGAAAAGTAATTTGCTTGTATCATGCAACACCTCTCAATGTCACCTGGAAATTTGTAGTTCTTCCCTATCAGAATCCTGGCTCCCTTCTCAAGGTGCCTTTTGAAGAGGTTATCATCGAGGAATATATCAATGGATCCCATCCTTCTTCTCTGAGACAGCAACTTCTGCCCAGCTTCATTTTTCAACTACTTTGTGTTTTCTTTTTTACTGAGTCAAGACCAAGATCTTCTCAAGTTCTGCCCCTTGCTTCTCTTTCTGCCTACTGAGGCCAACCCAAACAACTTTTGTCTTTCTTCCACATGAGAGCCTTTCAAATATAATCATGCCCCATTCCCCTCTTTTTTTTTTCAAGAAATAGTATCCTGTTTTTTTATATGCCCACACTTGTAGGATTATCTTCAGAATTTATTCATTATATTCTTAAATTTGGATTGTATATATGTCACTTCTTTTGCTCAGATATATCTACAATTCTTCTACCAACTCAAGTGTCAAACTATCACTTCTAGTTACTTTACTATCATTGCTTTAACTGAATTGATTTTTTTTTATTTTTTTCAAATCTCCACT
Organism: Sminthopsis crassicaudata; assembly: GCF_048593235.1. Lineage (NCBI taxonomy): Eukaryota > Metazoa > Chordata > Mammalia > Dasyuromorphia > Dasyuridae > Sminthopsis > Sminthopsis crassicaudata. Next base: position 492,414,682 of record NC_133617.1, on the reverse strand, counting down.
GCCAACATTTATCGTGGACAATTCAGTTCTTTTCAATTCAATAGGCATTTATTGAGTGCCTACTGTAAGCCAGGCACTGCACTACTAGACCGGATCTCTTATTTTACCTGTGATTTTGATACAGGGAATTGCCACATAAGGAAACTCTATCAACATTGGTCAATATGCTCTGAGATGTACAGACTTTTATAGAGTTGCCTAAAGCATGGTTACTTATCCATCTTCATACTGTCAGTGTGCATCAGAAATACTGGGATACAAAGAGAAAAGTAGGCTTTCTCCAATAGGAGCTTATATTCATTAGAACACAGAAATTCAGAGACAGGAATTGAAATACCAATAATATACTCAATACTGTAAGGAGGCAGTGATGGTAGAATACAACAAGCACAAACCATGGAGTCAGCAGACCTGGGTTTAAAATCCCAGCTCTGCTACTTAATCTTGTGAAAATTTGTGCTTCAGTTTTATCATTTATAGCTCTTGCCTAGCAAAATTCTTGTTAATATCACACAAAATAATATATTAAAATTTTAAAGAGCTATCTTAATGTCATCTATGACTCAAATCATGAAACTGATAATAATAATAATATGGCATAAGAAATGTTTCATTCATCATAAAGATAAACTACATAAATAATCAAGATATATTGTTTTCCTCCTTTTTGTATGTGTGTACTAAACAAGTGCCATAATTTACAGCTGTAGAGCTGATAAAGACACATTTTGGTTAAGCACATTGGTATACTCCAAAGAATGAGAACAAATAAAAATGTGGCAATTTATTCTCATTTCTCCATGTCACTTCCTTTCATCTCCTACACAATGGTTTGGAGTTCTAGTTCTGCTTTAACAAGAGATGAGACAGCCATGCTCTTTTTCTTTTCTTTTTAAACATCAGAGAACTTGTGTCATGCAGCTGTCTCAGGCCTGTCTAACCCTCTTACATTAGAGAAGCCCTGAAAAGCTTCTGTAGAGGAGACATCATCCCAGTTACAAGGATCTTAAGTTCCTTGCAAAGCAGTGGATGTTCCAACAGTTAATTGTCTGTTCCTTTAGATTGGCTTCCCTCTAACCCATCAATCTGAGATTGTTATAAGACTAGTGCCTGAAAAAAACCCTGAAAAAGAAGGGAAAAAAACTCTTTTTTTCAAAGTGGGAACAAATAAGAAACACTTGGGATATTGGTCCTCATTATTCTTTTTAAATCAAATTTGTACAAAACCATCTCAGGAAGCGTTGGGGTGAGGTGTGTGTGTGTGTGTGTGTGTGTCCTGGATTCCTTCAATAATCTGATGAAATCTATAGATCTCTTCTCACAATATTGTTTTAAGTGAATAAAATAAAATGCATAGGCTTACAAAAGACCCTTGAAATCTATCCATGGACACTTAGAAATCCTATTCTTAATGCATCTCTCCATAATCCCCTAGTTCTCCTATCTCCTACATGAAATCTCTAAAATATTACTCCACTGAGCTTACTTTTACCTCTCAAGAGACAAGTGCCCTCCCAATAGGTGCTTTCCCTTTGAAAAAGCAGTCTGAAGTCTTTGTTTCTATTCACTATTGAAATGTATTGGCCACCCTAGGTAAATTAATCATGATAGAGAATCTTTAACAAAGTTTCCTCTGTGGGAACAGGATGCCCCAAGGGATTGCTAATGGGCCACAGGGCCTTTCATCCCTTACTGTCATTTCAAACCTTCCTCAGAGCTAACTGACAGCTCTTTAGGCCGACCTGAAATGAGTTCATGGACTGAGTTTGAGTTTCCTGTGCCAACTTTGGTCTCATCCTTACTGAAGAGGACCAAATATGGAGCCTTCTGGGGCCCTAGCAGATTAAATAATCCAGAAGAAAGATTTCAGAACTACAGAAATTAAGAAACTTAAAATAAATTCTTCTGTGTATTGTATAAACTACTTATCAGTACAAGGTTTCTAAATATATTTACATTTTGTTATTAAAGCTACTACACAGGAATAATAATGGTTCAAATCATCCAAGAAAATGGGAAATCAAAAGTGTTAAAATCTAGAAAGGAATTCAAAAACAACCTTGTTTAACTCCTTCAGTTTATAGATAAAGAATCTGATGCTCAGGAATATTGTCACTTACCTAAAATCACACAGCTAACAAATAGTTGAGGCAATGTTTGAACTGAGGTCTCCTGATTTAAAAAAGGCTTTTTTTCCCCCTGTGCCAGGCTGTCACTTCCATATGACTTTGGAATGAATTATGTTCATCTTTTTTCCTCAGGTTTTTTTTTTTTTTTTTCATTTTTGTGTTTTCCTTAGTGATGTGAATAGAGCACTAAAATGAAGTGTGAAATGTAAACACCAGATGATGGTGGGCACCAAAAGTTGGGTTTCAGTCATGTGAAAAATTCACAATGGCTATTCTCTTTGATAAAAGGTAGATTTATTTAAGGGAATGGATTACAGATAAAATGAAGGGATATAATAGGCCATGAATAATAAATATGAAATAGAGTTGGGAGAGCATATGAAAGACAAGTTCCTCAGTGTGATGAGGTCTGGAATTGGGGTACCTAAATGAAATTAGGGTTTAATTGAGGTCTAGTGACAGATTCAGGGTACAGGGAGTCAAATAGAGCTCCCCTGCAACCCCTTTGGATTTGGCGCAAGGATACAGAGTTAAATGAGATCTAGTGGCAGTGCAGAGTCCCCTGTAAAGGAATTTACAGAGCTGAAAATCTAGATTGATAAAAGAGGTTTATTATGGGGTTTGGAAGTAAAGTTAAAGTCTAGTTAGTAAAGTTGAAGGTAGAGAAAAGAGGGCACCGGAAATAGTGTTCCACTGGGTAGAGATCCTTGGCATGCCAGGGGTAAGGCTGCCATGTTTAGAACCTCTGCAATGAGAGGGCTCCAGTCTGGCTCTTTTATAATGGGGGGCTTTGCCTACAAGCTTAAGGGAACTTGTAGGTGGAGTCCCAGGTTGGCTTTTGTTGGGTTTCAGCCAGGATTAGAATTTGAATTGAATTCAATGGGTTTCCGGATTGAGAGTCCCCACCCAGATAACAAAGATAAAACTGTTTGTGCTTGGGGTGGAGTCCCCTCACTGAGGCAAAGTTGAAGGTTTTCTCCTTTAAGGATTTTTCAGAGTTTGGGGGTTTCTTTTTCAAGTGTAACTCACAATTACCCAGTACAAAGGAAGAACTTCATGAGGTTTAGCTGGCAGGCTAAATCCTGAAAGAAACTTAGCACTCTAAAAGAGTTAATTAGCTAACTAGGAGAAATGGGGTTGGAAAGCATAGTGGAGTTAGGGAAGATACTCAAGGCATGGGGGAAAGGGGAAGGAGAAAGACAACACAAAACACTACAAGACACTACCTTCATAAGGGACATAAGGAACCCAAAGGAAGGCAGCAGCCATGGGATGTCCCATAAGTAAATTTTATAAAGAAAATTTAATCTCAGGAACATGACTGGGATTTCTGACAGGACATGGCAAAGTGAGACTACTGGAGACCTCTGCAGAGGGTAGATCTCAGAAATTTGACCTAACTTGGATTTCAGATTGGACCAACTTCCCAAAGGATGGGATCATGGAGCTAAACTGATTTTTCCCTGCCGAACTCAGGGATTATTCCTATGCTAATTACACCTAACACTGAAGACCTCAGACCAGAAGAGTTTTAAAAATTGAGGAGGAGTATGGAATAATGCCTAAAGAGCCATCTTCAAAATAAGCTTTATTAAATACCTTCTCTGTGTGAGAAACAAAGAAAAGGAAAGAAAAAAATGCACTGCCCTATAGAAATCCATAATCTAATGGGAAAAGGAGTTTCCTCATTGGGAATTCCTAAGATCAAATGTATTCACCAAAAAGAAAAAAAGTCCTTAAAAAATGGTTTGTCTTTCATGAGCACAAACCGATTTAAACATTCCTTTCTCAACAATTGCTTCCTCCCGCAAAATAAGCCAAACTGTGTGACAGAAGGAAAATGGTCTAAAATTAATTTTTCCCCTTTGGGTAATCCATTATAAAGAAAGTCTTGCAAATGCTGCATGAGAAATAATGTCCATCCTATTTTACAAAAGGGCAAAGTAGCATTGACCAAAGGTCAGCAATTCTGTCTACTTCCTGTGGGTCACATAACTTCCTGAAGCTTAGACCTAGGTTCTGACCTTTTCTGTCCTACAAACCTCTGAGAATAGGGATCAGGTGACTTCCTGAAACTTAGGCCTAGGGTCTGACCCACTCCATCTCATAGACTTTTTGAGAAATCTTCACTTGGTCCCATTCAACTTGAAATCTGCTTGGGACTCTTACTAATAAGTAATCCTAGGGGAGTCACACTCAACTTGCTTACTCATGTGTAAAATGAAGATTATGAGGCCTTTAGCACTTATCCTATATGATCATTGTGAAGCTTAAATGGGATAATTTATGAAAAGTGCTTTGGAAACTATATAAAGCACTATATAAATATGTTTTCACTATCATTATCATACTATCACTACTATTGTTACTATTATTTACCATTACTAAGGCCATTTATGAACAGAAAAGGAGGGGAATAAACCATGTTGCAAGAATAAGAGACAATATATGGAGAGCCCAGATGCTGCATTGGTATCCAAGAGTGCAAAGGATAATCTACAGAATCTATACAGTCTTCTAAAGGAAGGCTTAAACAAGAATCACATAAGGTGAGAAAGCTTAGGAAATTATGATTTGAACTAGTCTGGTCAGTCACAACAATAAGGAGATAAAGGATTAGTCAAAGTAAAAGGAATTTCATTATAAAACAAATTACATTGCTAGAAAACACAGTCCCAGTCTATAAAAACTGGAGTGAAAACCACTCTCATGGTACAGAATTAAGGATCATTAGCAAAAGATGTATTCTGAACACAGTAAACAAAGGAGGAACCCTCATTTACCTCCATTGTTCCCAGGTTCTTTTGTCAATTTGTTTTGTTGGATTGTTTGTGAATTTGGGTGTGTTTTCTTGAGAAGAAGATATATTTGAGATTTTAGAGAAAGGAGGGGAAATGAAGCTTAATTACAGTTTGTTGGCAGAACAAAAGAATGAGGAAAGTCCCCATCCTACCCCAAAATTTATAACTAGGGCAGAGCAACAAAGACTGCACTAAAATTTAGAGGGCATTTTGACAGCACTTACAGTCCTTTAGCATCTTAGAAACAACAGAGCTTAGAATCTATTTAACAGAGAAAAAAATAGTAAGAAGTTAACAGATGGCACATGCTCCCTCTTCCTTCCACCACCACCTTATCCTGGAAGCTGCATCCCAGGTGAGTTCTTCCCAAACATTGCTCCATCCTACTTCCTCCAGTTTCCTTCTCCTTAGTCTCTGGTCTCCATGTGGTATATTTCATGCCCAGTCCTGTTTGTTCCGCTTGCTGATTATATCTCTGCTTCCCTTTCCCACCTGCCTTCAGTGTGAAAAGCATACAATGAGATATGTTCTATATAGAGTGATATAGTGTGAATTTGTTACTTATGTTAGTACTGAAGAATTAAGTTGTGCTCAATTATATATTATCCAGATTTGGAATCACAGAATGTTTTCGAGAAGGGGACTTAAAGATTATGTAATTCAATCCTCTCATATTTCAGATGAAGAAAATGAGACACAAAGAGGTGATGATTTACCCAGCATCACACAGCTAGTTAAGGATTTGGTTTAGACTAGACCCCTGACTTCTAAAGGAATATCAGTTTGCTCTGTGCATTAAATTCCCTTCTTCATTCAAAAAGAGTGAAGGGCTAAGGGCAGAGGACACTGAATCCAAAGCCAGGAGAAATTTTCTGATCCAAATTCTGCCACAAATTTGCTATGTGACCTTGAATCAGTCATTTCCCTTCTTATCTGTTATCTATCTATTATTCAAAGCTTTTGTTTTCTCATCTGAAAAATGAGGGAGTTACTAGTATAATCTCCAAAGCATAGTATTTTCACATTGGAGGGATTTTTTTTTCTTTCTCATGTTTTTTTTTTTTTTTTTTGAGTTTGATTTTTCTTGCACAACATGACAAATATGAAAATATATTTAACACATATTTAACACATGAGATTACTTGCTTTCTTAGGGAAGGGAGAGGTAAGAAAAGGAAGGAGAAGCATTTGAAATACAAAGTCTTATAAAAATTAATGTTTAGACTATCTTTACATGTATGTGGGAAAAGAAAATATTATTGACATTTTATTGCTTTTTATTTTTTAAAGTTGTTTAGTTTCAAAATATATGCATAGCTTTCAACACCCCTGAAAAATCTTGTGTTCCAAATTTTTTTCTCCTTTCCTTTCCTCTCCCCTAGATGGAAAACAATCCAATATATTTTTGAAATGAAAAAAAAAACAAGAAGAAGTAAAAGCTATCTTGGAAAAAACAAAGGAAGTTAGAGATCTTTCAAATTCAACTTTCCCACTGCAGAGAAGATATATAAAACATTCATAATAATGAGTGCTGGGGCAGCACAGGCTATGTTTTACTTTTTTCTTTTATTTTGTTTTATTTTACCTGAACTTATGATTTATTTTTTTTTCACCCAAGTAAAGAAATTCTGTCTATTACCATGGATCAGTGACTGCTCTGTAATCTGGAATAGTGAAGGGTTCAAGTGACTTTCTCAGGGGTTACATAGTCATTATCTTTGGGGGTTAAAATTTAATCTCAGGTCTTCTGTACACTGGGGCTAATCTCCTCTTAAGGAAAGAAGAATAAATCATCCTATTTATTGAATTGAAAGCAAAATCATTTAAAATCAGCTGAAATGCCCTAAGTACACTGTGGAAACACAACTTTCCCTTGATCCCATTAATTCCAAAGCCACATATCCTTTTTGGGTCATGTTGCCTCGTAGTACAGCATGATAGTGGAGTATAAGGGCTAATAGAATAATAGACTAATAGAATGGAAAAATAGAATAGACAAGGAGCATTTGGGTTTTATATATATGTATCCTTAGTACCTAGCAAAGTGTCCAGTATATAGAAGAAACTTAATAAATGCTTATCAAATTGAATTGACTAGCAATCCCTAGTCTTCCAGGTTCCTAACGTTATTATAAGATACACCTCACAGACCTACACATTAAACCTAGTCCTTAACCTCTCTACCTATTATTATAGGTTACTTTCAAATGACCTGACGTATCCTTGGCCATCCTTGTTCCCTGGCCAAAAAGGGGAGATGAAAATATCTTTATAAATCAGTCATCTAACATTGATACAAAACAATCTCAGTGATGTTGAGTCTCAATGCATTTTCTCCCTTCCCCCATCCCTCAATAGAAAAGCTGATTTTAGCAGCACTATTTATTCTCCAGGTTCAGAATGCAATCTTATTTGTTCCAAAGGGAAAAAAAATAAAAGAAGGCAAATGTTTTGTCCTAGCATACCATATTCGGTGTCTGAAGTGCTACTTGGAAGAATCCTATGTTGCTAATTGCTGACAATGCAAGAAAAAGAGACGCTCTGGGCTGTCATTTTAGAAAAGTTTGCTATTTTGCTGGGAATTGCTGCTGTTCAGAGGCAGGATGACCTAGGATCATAGATTTCAAGCTAACAGAGACTTAAAAATCTAACCCCACAGATGGGATAACTCAGCCTCAGAGAGGGTAAGAGACACAAAAGTAGTGTCAGAAGTGGGATTTAAACCAAGTCCTCTGCCTCTAAATTTAGCATTCTTTCCATGTACCATGGTACCCTGCTATACATAATGAAAGATGTGCTAGCCAAGGAATTTTAAATTGGAACAAGACCTCACTCCCCAATTTATTCACTCATAAAATTAAAAAAAAATCTCCACCAATGGCCAATAAGTCATCATCCAGCTTCTGCTTGAAGATCTCAAAGGAAGGAGAACTTATCATTTCTCAATTCTTCCTATTTTACTTTTAGACATCTGTAATTGTTAGGAATTTTTTTCTGACATCAAGACTAAATTTGCTTCTTTCTTAAGTTTCTTCAATTCCATTGCTCCCAATTCTGCCCTTTATAATAAAAAAAGAAGTCTAATACATCCTCCATATGACAAACTTCCAAGTACTTGAAAGCAGCTATCATTTCCCTTGAATCTTTTCTTGTTATGACTAGATACACCCTGTTCCATCAATTCATCTTCATGTGAGATAGAGTCATGACTTTTCATCAAGGTGATTGCTCTTCTTTGGATATGCTATGGCTCATCAATATTTTTCTAAAGTCATGGCTCCCAGAATTAAGCAAATAAGATCTGATGAAAGGTGGACTTGTGTTCAGATTTAACTTTCATCACTCACCATCTCTGTGAGCCTTAATTTCTCTGCCCGTCAAGCAAATATCTACTGTTTTTCTCTCCTTTCCCATACAGCTAAGCTCTATATTCATAAATATACACTCAACCTATACAATTTCTAGCATATATAACCTCTAAAAACCTGCAGGTAGGGAAATGATATCCCACTTGTGATACTTTTCTTGATAATCTTCTCTGAAAGCAAGATTTGAACTCTGATCATTCTAACTCCAAGCCCCACACTCTTATCAATTGTGTTCATCTAGATCCCTCACTAATGTCAGTGGTGCCTCAGTTTCTTCATCTAGAAAATGGGGTCCTTAGCTAGATGTTCTTTAAGTCCAGTTTTAATCACACACCAAGAATGATACCTTATTAAGGAATACAGAGGTGGTTGCTATTTGGGCTTCCTTCCAATAACCAAATGAATCAAAAGGACAAGGAAATAGAAACTTTCTTCCTTAGATGCCTTAAATAGCATACTATGACCATCCTACTGAATGTGCAAAATGAAAAAAATAAAATAAAAAAACTAAGGTTTTGGGGGTGGTAGTATTGTTATTTTTTTTTTCATTTTCCTGAAACTTGTACTAGAAAAAGTTTGGCAAAAAACTCACTGTTGTTTTTTTAGCCCAAGGATCTAGAATCTCAAATGAGGTTGGGCATATAATGCTGATGATTAGCTCTGTCTTAATTTTCACACTGATACATTTTAAATGAACATTATTTGAAATCTTGCCCATTTTAAGGTATCATAATGATGTGGTCTATTTTAATCAATCTGAACTCTTTGGCTAAGCTATTTAGTTCCTATTAAGAAAAGGAAGATAAGCACTTTTCTGAAATATACCTTAGGCTTTTGTTCCCCCAGCGCATCACCCATCAACCGCCTTTGGGAACCAGATCATTTTTACATTACTAGCATTAACTCTTCTTGGAGTTATTAGCTTCATTGGCAAATTGTGCTACAGGCTATACTTTCTCCCCTCCCCCAACACATACTTTTAAAAAAAAATCAGAGCTATCTAGCACTATTCATGTTTATAATGATCCCACACAAAAAAACCTATCTTACTCCAAAACATTCTTTAGCTGATTAAGTCAGATTCCTCATTTTTAACTAAAAATCATTCTTAATAAGATTATATTTTAACTACAAATCATTCAATCTAAATTTTTTCTTCCAAAGTGTCTACTTATTCATTGTTGGTTAGGATAGCAATGCTAAATAGCAATTATTTCTACTTGGAGATATTATCACAGCCCAAGAAAAAAAAGTTTTTAGATAGGGTTGAAAGGAAAACTGGGTAAGCCTTTGATAGGACATTTATTAGTGAGTAATCGCAGTCTTTGTTGACCCCCAAAGCAGCTATGTTTTGATAATGATTTTCTAGCAATTTGGAAACAATTTTAATTTACCACTTAGCACCTAGAATAGGGTTTTGCACACCTAATAAATATTACAGATAAAAATTCAACACTATAAGTGAAATAGAAGCAGAGATGCTATTAGAGCTCTCTCTCCAGCTTTCCTAAATGCAGTGTTATTCTTTGTTCTGACAGAGTAAGGCAGATCCTTAGAGACATCAATTGTACCCTGGCAGTCCTCTAAAGCAAGGGAGAGAACTCAGCATGTGATCTCTTCCTCCTTGTTCCTCCTACCTTTCTCCAGGGAGATGGAATATTTTAAGGGTTTCATTTGGCCCTGGCTTACCATTCTGTGTGGGGAAAAAAAGTAAAGGTAAAAAAAATTCCCCACCCCAGGCCACTGCTTATGATTTAAAAGGTGGAAAAAAGAAATATATGAACATTTTTCCTTATCAAGCAAGACATCATTTGTTAGCAACTAGTAAAAGAAAGAAAAGGGAATAGTAGATAGAATGTATATTAATATTTTGGTGTTACTTTCCATCAGAATTCTCCTTTGATGACAAGAGGAAACAGACTGATGATTTTATTTCAAACTCATAAAGAAAATAATCTTCTCTTCATGGCGCAGAGCAGACATTCAGTGAGATTATCATGGAAGCCAACAGATCAGCAGGATCCTGTTTGCAATCCAGGATAGCATATTCTTTGACTAGGAAGGGGAAGGAGCTAAACAGTCATCATAAGGGTTAGAAATTTTAGAATAGCAGTGGTTTCTCGTAAGCTAATGTCAGTGGGTTTGGTGGTCAAAATAATACCTTAGGGCAAGGGTTCTTAGAAAGCATCATGTCTTGGAACTCTCTGACAATCCACTGAAGGCTAAGGACCCCTTGTGAGATTTTGTTTTTTAGTCATAGCTGAAGGAAATGATAAATTTCAGGTAAATAAAAAATAAAGATGCAATTTTTCCCATGTGAATTTGTGTTCCCTCTAAATCTTTCCATGGTCCTTGCCTTAGGAGACTATTCTATATTAAATTTTTAAGGAAATGATAAACAAAGGGGAGAAAACAAAAGAAGCAATTGAAAAGATACTTCCTCTCACTTTTTTTCAGGAGATGGGATCCATTGCTGTGGGGGGGAAGAGGGGGAAATATAGGGTCAGATTTTTTAATTTGTTAATTATTTTTGCTGATTTTTTTCTTCTGTTATTCTTTAAGAAAGAAATACTTTATGGGAAAAGGAAAGAGGAAGGATATAATAGAAAATATTGGTGATATAAAAACAATAAAAATAAATTTTTTAAAAAAGAGCATTCTGAGAAATCTTGCTATAATATCAATGTTTTAGTTTTAAATGTGTATCTAAATTTGTTAAGTAAAAAGTGAAAGAAAATTCTAGATTTAAAGAGACTTCTAAAAGTCAAATCAAAATAAGGAATAGCTTAAAAATATTCATACCTCTGTGGTTGATTTTTAAAAAATATTTAGTGTTTTATTTTTTCCCCAGTTACAGGTAAATACAACTTTTAACATTCATTTTTAAAACTTTGAGTTCCAAATTCTCTCCCTTCTTCCCTTTGCACACTCATGTCATTGAGAAAGGAAGCAATTTAATATAGGTTATACATGTTATACATGTGGTCATGCAAAACAATTCTATTTTAGTCATGTTCTGAAAGAAAGATCAAAAAATTAAACCTTCAATAATGTTTAAAAAAGAAATATGCTTCAATCTGTATTCAGATTCCATCAGTTGAAGAATAACATTTTTCATTATGAATCCTTCAGAATTGTCTTCACTCACTATATTGCTAAGAATAGTTAAAGCATTCACAGTTGATCATCATACAATATTGTTGTTATTTGTCAAAGTACATTTCACTTTGTATTAGCTTGTATAAATCTTTGCAGATTTTTTGGAGAACATTTTGTTTATCTTATAGTACAGTAGTATTCCATTATCACATATCACAATTTGTTCAGGCATTCTCCAATTGATAGATATCCCCTGGATTTCCAATTCTTTGCCATCAGAAAAGTGCTGCTATGAATATTTTTGTACATATAGGTTCTTTTCCTTTTAGTTTTTATCTCTTTGTGGATACAAATCTAGTAGTGTTATTGGTAGGTCAAAGGACATACAGTTTTATACCCTTTTGGACATAGGTCTAAATTGCTGAACAGAATGGTTGAATCAGTTCTCAACTTCGCCAACAAAGCATTAGGGTTTCATTTTCCCACATTCCCTTTAACATTTGTCATTTTCCTTTTCTGTCCTATTAGCCAATCTAATAGGAATAAGGTAGTACCTCAGAATTATTTTAATTTATATGTCTCCAATTAATAGTGAATTAGAAGTTTTTTCATATGGCTATAGATAGCTTTCATCTAAAAACTGTTCACATCTTTTGATCATTTATCAATTGGGCAATGGCTCTTATTTTTATAAAGTTGACTCAGTTCACCATATCTTTAAGAAATTAAAGAAACTTTCTTCAAAATTTTTTTCAAAATTACTATTGCTATTTCTTCTCCCTCCCATTTATTGTATTCTCTCTCTCCTTTTACCCTATCCATACTCAAAAAGGGACCATTTGCTTTTACTAAATCTGACCTCCCTTCTATGTACCTTCTCTTCTTATCCCCTTCTTTTCCTATTTTCCTCAGGGTAAGATAGACTTCTATACCCAATTGAGTATGCACATTGATTTCCTCTTTGAGTCATTTCTGATGAGAGTAAGATTCATTCACTCCCTTTCACCTCCCTCATCTTCCCCTCCACTGTAAAAGTTTTTTCTTGCCTCTTTTATGTGAAATAATTTACCCCATTCTGCCTCTCCCTTTCTTCTAGCATATTCCTCTCTCACCTCTTAGTTTTATTTTTTAGAAATCCTCCCTTTATACCCAACTCACAGTCTGCTTTCTATATATAAATATATATATATATATATGTAAATATGTATGTATATATACAGTTTCCTTCTAACTACCCTAATAATAAGAAAGTTCTTATGAGTTACAAATGTCATCTTCCTATGTAGGAATGTATACAGTTTAACCGTATTAAGTTGCTTATGATTTCCCTTTCCTGTTTACTTTTTTTTATGTTTCTCAGTTACATTTGAGAATCAAATTTCTATTTAGTTCTGGTCGTTTCATCAAACATGCTTGAAAGTCATCTATTTCATTAAATAAGTATTTTATTCCTGAAGAATTATACTCAGTTTTGCTAGATAGATGATTGTTGATTTTAATCTTAGTTTCTTTGCTCTCTGATATATCACATTCCAAACCTTCTACTCCTTTTATGCAGAAGCTGCTAACTCTTGCATTGACCATGGCTCCATTATATTTGAATTGCTTCTTTCTGGCTACTTGCAATATTTTCTTCTTGACCTGAGAGCTCTGAAATTTGGCTATAATATTCTATGGCCTTTCATTTTGGGATCTCTTTCAGGAGATTATTAGTGGATTCTTTCCATTTTTATTTTACCCTCTGGTTCTAGAATATCAGAACAGTGCCCTTATTAATTTCTTAAAAGATGATATCTAAGCTCTTTTTTGATGATAGCTTTCAGGTAGTTCATTAATTTTTAAATTATCTTTCCCAGATATATTTTCTAGGTTAGTTTTTTTTTTCTAATAAGATATTTCATAGCATCCTTTTTTTTTCATTTTCTGGACTTTATTGCTCCTTATAGTCTCATAGAGTCATTAGCTTCCACTTGCCCAATTCTAATTTTTAAGGAATTATTTTCTTCAGTGAATTTTGACCTCCTTTTCCATTTGGACAGTTATGCTTTTTAAGGTATTATTCTCCACACTGGCTTTTTGTAACTATTTTACCATTTGGCCTAGTCTGTTTTTTAAAGTGTTATTTTCTTCAGTATTTTTTGTGTCTCCTTTACCAAGCTATTGATTTGTTTTTCATTATTTTCTTGCATCACTCTTATTTCTCTTCCCATTTTTCCACCTCTCTAAGTTGATTTTCAAAATGCTTTTTGAACTCTTCCATAACCTAAGCCCAATTCATATTTTTCTTGGAGGTTTTGGATCTTGGAGTTTTGACCTTATTATCTTCTATGTGTGTGTTTGATCTTTTTTGTCACCATAGTAACTTTTTATGATCAGAATAATTTTTCTGTTTCTTGCTCATTTTCCCAGCCTATTTCTTGACTTTGGCCTCTTTGTTAAAATAGGGCTCTGCTTCCAGGTAAAGGGTGCATTGTCCAAAACTTCAGGGGATTTTTGCAGCTGTTTTCAGAGATACTTCTAAGGACAAGTAACTCTTTCAGTTCTTCCATGGTGATGTGAACTACAAAGAAGTATACTTATTACTCTCCTGCCCTGTGCTATGGTCTGAGAGTGATCATAAACATCCTTTTCTGCCCTGGAACTGTGACCACAAGCTCTGCAGTGCTAGTATTCCTCCTTACCCTGTAACTGCTACCCAGGACTGGGATCCAGATACAAATATGGTTAAAATAACAAAGTCCTTCTTCAATGCTAGCAAAGAGACCATGGCCATCACATTCTAACCAGTTGTCAAATGCCTTACCATATTGTGGGATGAAAGCTCTGAAAGCAGCTATTGCTGCTACTGATTCAGTGGGACCCAATCCCTCTTCTTAGTTTGCTGAGCCTGGGTCTGTGCCAGTGTAGCCAGTGCTGAACTGTGCTCCATTCTTACCCAGGTGTGTAAGACCTTTCCTGTTGACCTTCGAAGTTGTCTTTGGCTGGAAAATTATTTCATCTTGCCATTTTGTGGTTTCTACTGCTCCAAAAATTGTTTGTATGGCATTATTTAAAGGTATTCAGGGAAATTTGTGGAGAGCTCAGGTGAGACATTGCCTTTTCTCTACTACCATCTTGGCTCCATCCCTGGTTGATTCTGAAGCTATTTTGTTTTCAACCAGACCTAAAAAAGTTTCCTCCTTTTATCAAAAATTTAAAGATTTGTCTCTTTAAGAGGGAGTGAAATTAGTATCCCTCTGGACATTATAGAAATTGTTTCTGGAATCTTTTTATTCTCATCAAATATCATCCACTGGCAGGTAAGCTCAAGAGTCCCAAAAATAGCAGTTCCTCCCAGATCACCCTGCTCTCATCTTGTCCCCTGCAGTCATCACTAGGAAAATAACCTTAGTGGAAACGCAACCCAACACTTTTTCTTCCCTGTCTTCTCAACAAGCACAGTCACTAAAGATAGGGAAAAAAAATAAAATAAAATAAAAAATGAAGTTTTCCCCTATAAGTCCTTAGCACTATCAAATGGCTCAAATTTGGAAACATACGTTTTTGTTTTTTTTTCCCAATGGAAATAACATGAAAGAAGATACTTTACCATGTGCCTTGCTGCCACAAAGACCATTGGACTTTAACATTTATTTATTAACATAATTTAACATAATAAAAACTCCTTGGGGTCCTTGGGGGTAAGGACTGATTTGCTTTTCTATCTATATTCACAATGCTTTGCATACCATAAAGGCCTAATAAATGCTCTTTCATTTGTTAATTCATTTTCTCTTTTAGTCATGATAATACCTGGGATATTAGAATTCTTAAATCCAATTAACTAACTGTGCTGTGTTCATGACTAACTGTGCTGCAAGATGTCCCAGGACTAGTGAGGAAAATATAGCTATACAATCCTACTTTATAGGTTACTGCAGGGATATTTACTTTTTCTTGACATTTTAAATCTGTGGCATACTATACAGTACTTTCTACAATTTGCTATATATGTATATAATAAAAGTATCTCTTAGCAGTTACGTTTCTATGGTAAATGAAAAATAAAAGCCTCAGCTTTTACCTTGCTGTTGAATCTAGGACTAAGTTGGTTTAATTCTAACAATAGTGCCTAGATTCATTTAGAAAGTTCTACCCAGTTCTCATTTAGATTAGGATTAAGTATTGATCTAGTGTACACATCTCCTTGCTGAAAGTCATCAGACAGAATAGACCCTAAAGCATATTACCTAAACTAGATAGCACTGAGAGTAGAGCACTGGACCTGGAGTCAGGAAAACCAAAGTTATATCTGGCTTCATATAATTATCATTATGTGACCTTAGGCAAGTCACCTCATTTCTATCTGCCTTAATTTCCTCAGCTATGAAATGGGGTTAATAATAGCACCTAACACCCAGAAGAACACTTCTGGATAAAATGAAATATTTATAAAGCACTTTGGAAACAGGGTTTTCTATATAAACTAGATATTATTATTTTTCAATGAAAACAAGTTCTTAAAATTTTAGGTTTATGAATTACTGGAATTTGTAATAGCCAGAAGCCATTCTTTTTGCTTAATATTTATTCAGAATGTAAGCAGGCCAGAATCTAAGGAGTTATTTACAAGATAGATCAGTGCTGACATGAATGAAGAATATAAAAGAGAAGGAAATAGTATAGTTCCCTAGGTGCCACTAAGTCCTGCTTTTGGTCATAAATTTTGTACTGAAATAGCAAAAGTTTGTACTTTGATATGAAATATGAAGAAAAATAGCAATGGTTTCTCATGGCACTATTTTGTAAGTCAGTAGCCTTTGCCCTAAGCAAATTTCTGATTGAGATTATCTGAGGGCACTATTCTGATTAAACTGCCTCCTGTTACCTCCTGTGACATCTGTTACTTTTCTTATTTCTTGAGATGATGTCTTCTCTACTAATACAAATGATCTTCAAACTAGAAAGGATAGAAAAAAACACTATCCTGAAACTCAAAACAGAAGACACAGTAAAGTAAGAGATCACCTAACCCATTTAAAATTAATTCTGACCTTCCAGACTAAGCATAATAATTACATTCTAGGATACTGAAAAAAATGGGATTGGGGACTCACTATCAGTATTCATTGAGAAAGCATGGAAAGAGGAAGGGTTGTCAGAAGGCCAGAAATAGGCCAAAATTGCTATTTATAAGAAGAAAAG
Organism: Sminthopsis crassicaudata; assembly: GCF_048593235.1. Taxonomy (NCBI): domain Eukaryota; kingdom Metazoa; phylum Chordata; class Mammalia; order Dasyuromorphia; family Dasyuridae; genus Sminthopsis; species Sminthopsis crassicaudata. The sequence goes on along the minus strand of NC_133617.1, from coordinate 492,398,101 downwards.
AAAGGTAGATACAGACCAGGCTGCTTGAGCTTGACCCTAGAGAACATGCTGGAATGATTTATTTAACAGATGGTTGGTGAGAACTTAGATTTTTCATATTCTTCTGGGAGATCTGTGATCCTTAAGTTTTTTCTGCACATCCTGTCTTCAAGGTCAACTAATTTGGCTTGTGCCAAACTCATGTGTTGCTTTAACACTATGGCCTTTTTCCCCTCTTCTGCCAGATTTGCCCCCATTATAGTATTTTTGGGTTCCAAATCTTTCACTTAAAGAGATTCCTCATTGTGGATTTATTTTTTCCTTATCTAATTGTTTTTAAATTCAATATTGAGCTGAATTTTTCACATTGAGAACTCAAATTTCTAACCTGAATTAATTTGTGTTTTCTTTTTTTTATAACTTTTATTTCTCTTTTAAACTACTTTGAGTTTATTGTTGTTGTTCCATGATCTCAGAGGGGATGCCACGGTATTCTGTCTTTCACCAGACAAAATTACTTCATTTTATTTAAAATTGCACTATTTGCTAAATGTACCTCAGATTCTCTTTGGAATTTTACTCATTTTTCCTTCTGATTTTTTAGGATTCTCTATATTGGTTTATCTGAGGATATTCTAGACTTCAATTAAGATCTTGTCTGTTGGGTATTCTGGGCTTTTAATTGAGACTTTTTTCTCATATTTCTTTGGTATTTCTCACATCACACATTCTCTACCTTATCACTTCTTAACTAGTGCTATTCAACCCTGAAGCTGATCTTTAGAGCTATCTCAACCTTCTTAGATGGAAGATTTGGGTTTGTAGATATGAACAGGTTCAATGACCTATGAGATATCTTACAGCAATACATTTATGACTTCATAATAAATTTTATCTAAAAATTGTTTAATGATATAAAGAATTGCTAAATTATATATATGTTGTATATCTTGATTTTAGCAAAGTATATGAAAAGTTTCTCATGCTGTTCCATGGGCAAATTAAAGAACTTTAGACCAGATGATGACATAATTAGATTAATTCATAGCTAGTTGAACAACTTTACTCATTGAATACTAATTGATTTCTACTGGTCTTTTGTGTTTCCTAAAACATAGACATAGACAGGCCTAAGACATTAGTCTTATTCTTTGGCCCTATCATTTTAAATTTCTTTTATCCTCAACTTGGATAAAGACATAGAAAAAATCTTTACCTAGTTGATAGATGTATAGTTAACTAATATGCTAGATGACAGAATCAAGATTTGAAAAGGTTAAAGTTTGCTTGAATGCTGAATAAAAACCCATGAGGACATGTTTAGAAGTGATATGTGTAATATATTGAACTTAAATTTGCTAAATATATTTAACAAGGGTAGAAAAGACTGATTGACATATGTTCATGTTAAAAAAAATTAGTAACTTTTGCTTGATGAGGAGAGAGAGCAGAGAAAGAGCAGAGACAGAGGAGGAGAGAAGAAGAGGGAGAGAGAATTTTTAGTGATGACAGGGAACTATGATGAGAAAATTCCCTCCTAATAATGCAGATGAGAATACATTCTTCATTTCATAGTCTCAGAGAAATATCTAGAAGTTAAATAACTGGCTCAATGTCACCTAATTACAATATGTCAGAGATAGGACTTAAATTTAGGTTGTTTTTTTTTTGATTCTGTGATCAATTTTCTATGTAATACCTTACACTACTTTTCAAAGTAATATAAGATTTTATTAAGCAAAGTATAGTGAGAGATAACAATTGTACAAATTCTAACCTTTAAGTATCTGAAGGCCTTAAGAATTCAGTTTTGGGTACTATGTTTTCCATGAGACATTGACAGACTAGATGGAATTTCAGAGGAAAGCATTCAAATTGATGAATAGTCTGAGAGCCATCACCAATATCATCATTACCAAAAAGCACATTTTATGAACCAGTGACTATGCTAAGCAGTAGGGATATTAAAAAAAAAAAACAAAAAAACTTTCCCTCATCTTAGAGAGCTTTACATTCTAAAGGAGTAAGGATCTGTTTGGGATTTAGCACCAAAAAATGAGATTGATATAGACATCAAATATTGGGGTTCAGTCATGTGAAGGATTCACAAACCTACAAAAGGTAGGTTTATTTAGGAGAAGAGGTTACAGACAAAATGAAGAGATACAATACACACCAAGAATGGTAAATATGAAATAGATTTAGGAGAGCAATAGGGTTATACAGGAAAGGAGTTTGGAAGAATTCAATAGAGGAATATGACATGAGTTGGGAATACTCCATTGACTGGCAGACTAAATCCATAAAGGGACTTAGCACCTAAAAGAGTTAATTAGCCATTCCAAGGAAAAAGCACTATGAGGCATGGGAAAGGAAAGAGAAGAAAGTCATTATGATGCAGAATGTTGTAGCAGGCTTAATCCAAAGGGGTTCAACAAAGATGGCATGGACCATAGACATTTTTTCAGGGGAAATTTAACCTCAGAGGTTTGACATAACTTGGATTTCTGACTGGACACAGCAAAGTGGAGCTACCCAAGACCTCCACAGAGGGTGGGACTGTCATGTTGAACTGATTCCCATCAGTGCTTTTTCCAGCTTGCCTCAGGGAATATAATTTTACAGTATTTCAGGTTTTCTCTGTCAACTCTAGTCACTATCTCATCATAGGCAATATCTAAACAATGAGGTAGATTCAGGTTATATAGAGAGCAGATAGGAAGTACTCTGTACTGCAGATAGCAGTAATAGCTGGGTGGGGAAGGGAGGAATGGGAAAGATCCATAAGTGGGATTTCATCTGAGTCTAAATCTACCAAATGGCTACAAATTTACAAATTATGATCTATATGTCCATATGGTCTATGTTTCAGAGTAGAACTAGGATCTAGAGCTTAAAGTTGCAAGAAAAAGATTTAGAGTTGAAAAAGTTGTTTTTTTGTTTTGTTTTGTTTTAAATAACATTGTTTAAAAATGAAATAGCCCATTTCACAAAGCAGGGAACTCCAAATCATTTCATTTATTCATGAATCCACTCAACAAACATTCATTAAGTACTTGCATTTGTCCAGAACATTTTCAAAGGAATTCCTGATTTCAGTTGGAGTGGAGCAGGAGTTAGAAAGGTAAAGGATGGAGCCAAACTAAATGACCTCTGTTGACTTTCAGATCTGAGGATAAATATCTTGTGAAATGGTAAAACTGCATTATTATATCCTTGTCCACATATGAGGCATGAGTCTGGCTCTCTCTTCACTGAACTTAAGTGAATATAACACTTACCAAAGCTAAAATGAACTTAATCCGGCCCTTTATTGTAAACCAACAAGCCCATCATGGCAATTGGGATCTGTAAAGTCTCACTATGATAGGCTCTCTCCATTAAATAAATTGGAATGGTGTAGCACAAGACCCATCCATAGCAATTGCAGAGCATAGAATATAGTAAGTTCCCATTATATGGCAATTTCATTAAGAGACTAACAAGTTGTCACTGTTAGAGCTAACAAGACATTAAAATTTGTCTTTCCCTTTATTTTTTTCCCCCAAAACATATCATTTATATTGTTTGGATGAGGATACTACTAAATTTGATGAGTCTCTATTTTTAAACTTTTAGTCATGATAGGGAACTTTGATGATGCTATCTTCACATAGAAGTCATCAGCACTGGGTATATAAATGAATGAATTAATTAATTAAAAAAAAAGAATTAATTGAATACTTACTGTGTGCCAGGAACTGTGCATCAGGTAGTTTCTTTTTTTTAATGGTTCCCAAACAGATGTTCAAATAAATATTGAAGTGATACATAATTAAGGAATAACCACTCTTATCTAACTTAATACCATCCTATTATCTTCATGATATATATCCAATTTCATCTCATCCTATTACTTCATCACCTTTCATTATCCCTATTTTCATCTTCATAGTTCATAATATTTGATACATAACTAGCTAAGTTTTATCTATTCAGAAATGTCTAGGTATAACAAAAAGCATTGTCATTCCAGTTTTGCCTTTGCTTATGGGATGCAGAGTTGGAAATTGACTCACATAGCTACATTAACTCACCATAACACATCAAAACATTTCAACCAATTTAACCAACCCAGAGTCACTGTCACAGTGTCTGTTATTTTCAAAAACTGTGATCTTTACTTAAACTGCATTGCCACCTTTTGAATATCTATGAGTTTTGCATCAATCCATTTCTCTTCTGCAATCATTCCCATTTATGTATCTCTTCCCATAGCTTGTGTTTTTAGTTTCCATCTTAGATTATATTCAAGTAGAAGGTAAGCTCCTTGAAAGCAGGCACTATTTGATTTTTGTCTTCATATCCCATAAAATGCCTAGCACATGGTAGGTATTTCAATAATTCTTGATGGATCCTATACTCTAATATCTCCATCATTATTTTTTAAAATGGGACAGACATTCAAAAGACAAATTTTCCTTTGCTATTTTTCATTCATATGCATAAAAGTCTGTGCACAAAATAGGGTAGGAATATAGCCCCAAAAAACACATCTTTTTCAATTTAACTCCACTCCTTTTTCTTTTTAAAGAAGTTAATACATACAAGGACAGTCTTTTCTCTTTCCTCCTGGAACCATAATGATTCATCTCAAGTGCCAAATTCGAAATATTGCATATGCAGAAAAATTTGCAAGAACAACCTAATATGTATTTTCCTTGGCTCCCTTGTGTCATAATGTTTTAAATATGTCTATCCTGAAAAGCCATGCCATTCATATTTTTGCATCAAATTCATCATTTAGGCAAGTTCACCAGGGAACTTTCAGGTCAAAATTCAGGAGGTGATGGTGCTTCAGAGACCTCAGAACACTCATAATTCTGTTTTTTAAGTGAATTGGAGTTCCATTGTGCTTGTCTATATTTGCTTAATATCTAAAAATGGTGTCTTCAGTAGATGTTCCCCAGAAAGTAGAGAATTATTATTATCTGAAAATTTGCCATATTTTATGCACACTGTAACTCATCTTAGATTATAAATGTATTTTCAGAAAACCTAATGACATTATTACCATTGACATTCCTAAATTTTAGGCTATCAATCCTAGAAGGAAGACAAGAAAGGCAAACAAATGATTTAGAATGGAGGAAAAGGACATAAAATTCTGGCATTTCTCCTTCTGTTAAGACATTGTCAGGAATTTAAATTGTTTTTGTTGTTGTTGGTTTTGCTTCAATTTCATCTTCTAAAAAATCTTTTAAAGCATTTGGAACTTTAGAGAAGAGTAGAAAACTAATGTACAGATCCAAAATGCAATGCAAGTTGGCTATATTAGTTAAAATATTTTTTGGCTAAACTAAATTTTTTTTTCATTCACCAACATAATTTAGCTGTTAAATATTTCATATCAATAATCACTATACTACATTGTCAAAAGTGAACTTTGTTGAAAATTGTTTCTTGGAACATATTATAATAATTGAAAAGTCTTTTTCTTTGACTGAGAAGATCAAGCTTTATGCCCCAGCTCTACTATTTACTATAAATGTGCCCTTTAACAATACCCTCTCTGAGAATCTCAGAAATGATTATACTGGCACTATTTCACAGTAGTATTATGAGAAATGTCATATTAAATGGATATAAAGATAGAGTTCTATGATTTTTACTTTAAAATATAGTTGATTTTATTTTTATTTAATCAATGAAGGGAATTGTCATTATGATGATAGCATGGATTCATTGAAGTGATGATAATCATTATTATTATTATTAGTCTGGACTCATAATTTCATGGATGATTGGATCTCTCAGAGAAGAAGCTTCCTCTACCCATGAAGATCATAACTATTCTGTAATTTATAGTATCATAGAGTTGCCTAGAACATTGAGAGGTTAAATAACTTTCCCAGGATCATAAAGCAATAATGCATAAGAGGTTTAGCTTAAATCCCACTCTTCCTGAGCCTGAGACCAGTTCTTTCCTCTGAAGCCTCTCTTTCATCATCATCATTGTCTTCATCTTCAGGAAAAGGAGAATAACAGTCAGAACACAAATTTGGGAATGTAAATGATGTTTTTAGAAAAAAAAATTCAGGACTTTAGAGGATGCATATTTTAATATGGCATAGAAGCATATTCTTACTATGGCACCCAAATATAATTTTGTAATCAGCTTTAACTGAAGAATATACTACTAGAACTAGAAAACATAATGCTCTGATTATTTTTCAGTTCAGGAAAAAGTGACAATATCAAAAGATTATTACTTAATGGGGTAGAGGAGATAGATGGGATCTCCCTTCTTCCTTTTTTTTCCCCCTGAGGCTGGGATTAAGTGACTTGCCCAGGGTCACACAGCTAGGAAGTGTTAAGTGTCTGAGACCAGATTTGAACTCTGGTCCTCCTGAATTCAAGGCTGGTGCTCTATCCGCTGTGCCAACTAGCTGCGCCACCTAGCTGCCCCTCCCTTCTTCTTTGTCATTAATTGATAGAACTTCCATTTAGGTACCACACACATATATGTGCACACACAAACACATTCTTTTCCCTAATATTTTACCATCAAAATGAGTTTATTCAGAAACTCAAATCAACTTAACAGATATTTATTAATGTCTAAGCACTGTTTCAATATGACCTAGTCTTTGTCCTCATAGAACTAAGGTATAAACATATTACAAGCATATCTTAGATAGAAATACATATTACAAATTAAAGATATGAATCACTATTTTAGTTGATTTTAAACATCAAATAAAAATCTGATAAACATCTAATAAAAAAATTATTAAAATATTGTTAATGTAGGCATTTAAGAGAATGATCTCTATTGAAAAGAAACAATGAGGACAATGGAAAAGAAAACCAAATTTCAAGTCACTGAATCTGGTTTCAAATTTCACTTGTGATACTTGGGCAAGTCTCTTATGTCAAATGAGAGGATTGAACTACAAAAATTGTGAGGTCCCTTCCATCTCTAGATCCAGGATCTCATGGTCTACCTTTAAGCCCAGTGCTACTTCTCATTGCAATAATGATGACAAAACTTAACCATTGCAATGAAGCTCCCTCTAATGAAGCAGATTATCTAATCCAGATTTACCCATGCAATTCTTCTATGCCCTCCCATAAATCTGTCTTGCCGAGTTTACCAAAGGAACTTGAGGGAATGGTCTAAAATAAAAAGGCTGGGATTTTTAAAGCATATATTCCAGGATCTTTGGATCCAGGATCTTTTTGTATTTTTTTTTTTACTTAAGGAGTTCTCCAACTTTCATTCCTCCTGAATTTTTATGTTTCTTAACTTTCCTAACTTCTAACACCCAACTAAGCATCATTTCAAGGGATAGCAAAGGGCAGTCTAACCTTAATTCACAATGGAATGGGTTTAAAGAAAAGTCAAAAAGAAAGGAGTCATCTAAGAGGCAAAATAAATTTACCTCCTGTGCCCAAATGACAATCCCTCCAATCAGAGGGAAGAGGAAAAAACCATTACAAATGAGAGGCCAGCTCCAAATTTCTAGATGATACACAAAAAAATTGAAGGAAAAAGGACTATCTTCCTGAGGGAAAATGGGCATCCAAAATCCCTATCTTTCTAAGGTTAGTACTCAGTGCAAAACTATGACTAATTTAAAGGCTGATCACACAAAAGAGCCTTTCTTTATTAACTACCATTCATTAGACAACAACTTTTCAAACAAACAAAAGTCTTTAAAAATAGAAATAAACCAGAGCATGTATATATATACGTGAGTATAAGGCATCCATTCATCTGTCCCTCTGTTTCCGCATCCATTTATCCATTCATTCTTGTACCATTCATTCATTCAAAAAGTGTTTGCTCTTCTATTAATGATATACTCTAATACTTCATCATGCTGTAGAGATGACCCTAGGTTCTCTCTAAAGTTTTCCTAATAGAGTATAAGCTCTAACCAAAAAGAGTACAAGTTCTCCTACCAAACTGAAAAGGCTTTTTGTGGTGACAGTAGTTTTGTCCAGCCAAACTAAATTTGAAGACACATCACCTACAACTTGACTACTAGGTTATGATTTTCTTTGTTGTAGTAAGTTTATTTTTAATACATATTGCTTTATGAATAATACTGGGAGAGAAAAATCAGAGCAAAACCATGGGAGAGATTAAAATTGATTTAAATTCACTCTCCTTAGTTCTTTTTCTGGATGTAGATGGAATTTTCTGTCAAAGTCTATTGGAACTCTTTGGATCACTGAACTGATAAGAAGAGCCAAGTCTTTCATAGCTGATCATTGCACATTCTTGTTGTTATTATGTACAATGTATTCTTGGTTCTGCTTATTTCGCTCAACATCAGTTCATGTAAATCTTTCCAGGTCTTTCTATAATAAACTTCTTCATCATTTTTATAGAATGATATTCCACTATCTTTTTGTACCACAAACTTGTTCAGCCATTTCCCAATAGATGGGCATCCACTCCTTTTCCAATTCTTTGCTATCACAAAAAGAGCTGCTACAAACATTTTTGCACATGTGGGTCCTTTTCCCTCCTTTATGATTTCCTTGGGATCCAGACCCATTAATGGCACTACTGGGTCAAAGGATACACATAGTTTAATAGCCCTTTGGGCATAGTTCCAATTGCTCTCCAGAATAGTTACATCATTTCACAACTCCACCAACAATGCATTAGTGTACCAGTTTTTTCACATCCCCTCCAACATTTATCATTATCTTTTTCCTGTCATTTTAGCCAATCTGAGAGGTGTAAAGTGGTACCTCAGAGTTGTTTTAATTTGTATTTCTTTAATCAATAGTAATTTAGAACATTTTTCATATAACTATAAATGGCTTTAATGTCATCATCTGAAAATTATCTGTTCATATCCTTTGACCATTTATCATTTGGGTAAAGACTTGTATTTTTTATAAATTTGACACAGTTCTTTTTATATTTTAGAAATGAGACCTTTATCAGAAATACTGACTCTAAATATTTTTCCCCAGCTTTGTACTTCCCTTTTAATCTTGTTTCTATTGGTCTTGTTTGTGCAAAATTTTTTTAATTTAATGTAATCAAAGTTGTCCATTTGTCTTTCATAATGTCTTTGGTCATAAATTCCTCCCTTTTCCAAAGATCTGATAGGTAAATTATCCTTTGTTCTCCTAATTTGTTTATGGCAATAATTATTTTTGCCCAAATCATGTATCCATTTTGACCTTATTTTGGTATGTGGTGTGAGATGCAGGTCTATGACAGTTTTCTGAAATTTTCCAATTTTCCCAGCAATTTTTCTCAAATAGAAAGTTCTTATTCCAACAGTTGGAGTTGGGAGTTTATCAAATACTCTATTGCTATCAGCCTTGATTATTGTATTGTGTGTATTTATTCAATTGATCTATCACTCTATTTCTTAGCCAGTACCAAATGGTTTTGATTATTGCTGCTTTATAATATAGTTTTAGGTTTGGTACTGTTAAGCAAGTTATGATTTTTGTTTTGACCACAGTGACTCAGAAAATTTATTTATTAAGGTATAGAGTAAGGATGGTAAGTATCAGTGGAAGGAACAGTCAACTGCACCTCCTGGAAGTATTAAAATGTTATATAGAAGACATTGTTAAAGGCACTAAGGAGTATATAAAGAAGCATAAGAGCTAATCCCTGCCCTAGTAAGTTTACACTTGAGTTGAGTCAATAAGACATAAATAAAATGTTAATAACAATACACAGCAGCACAAGAAAAGTGTCAGGTAAGTGATAGGAAGCAATGTAGTAGAGTGGACAGAGGACTGAACTTGTAATCAGGAAGAGCTGCATTCAAAATCCCATCTCTGATACTTAATAGCTGCATGACCATGGATGAATCATTTACGTTCTCCCTGTATCTCAGTATTCTCATTTGTAAAACTGAGGAAAATATTTTTAGTTGCCTACTTCATTTGGTTGTAATGCAATAATTTTTGTAAGATACTTTGTGATGTGGTTGAGGAGAGCAGTTTTGATGAAATAATGTGTTTGGGGTTTAGTATCAAATGATAAGATTGTTGTTCAGATACAAAATATTGAGGTTCGCTCATGTAAAAAATTCACATTGGTCATTCTCTTTGGCAAAAAGTAGGTTTATTTAGAAGAAAAAGTATCAGACAAAATGAAGAGATACAATAGACACCAGGAGTGGTAAATATGAAATTGATTTGGGAGAGTATATCCCAATTACAATGGAAAAGACAAATTCCCTAGTAGAACTCACAGTTAACCAGGAGAAAAGACTCCATGGGGTTAGAGGATATCCTTAGCTGGAAGACTAGATCCACAGAGGAATTTAACACCCTCAAAAAGTTAATTAGCTATAAGAAGGAGAAAGACTCATGAGGCATGATGGGGGGATGAGAGGAAGGATACCCTACCCTTGGAGAAGGGGGTAGAGGAAAGAATGCACAAAGTAGAATGCTGTGGCAGGCTAAGAGGTATGAACCATGGGGAGATTTATAGGGAAAATTTAAACTCAGGGTTATTTGGATTTCTGGCTAGACACAGTAATATAGGACTACCCACAACCTCCACAGAGGGTGGGACTATAAGGTTAAACTATGCCCTTCCCTGCTATGTTATCAATACTTCAGGCTCTTTCTGCCAATCCCATTTAGTGACCCATGACCCCATCATTTGTATTTTGTAAATTTTAAATACCTATACAGATATAGGCATTTACATACGTATATATATATTCATATGTACATGTATATATATAAATACACACAAATACATACTACAGTCCAAAAGTCTTAATGCAGTTAAAGCTTTAATATATATTTGGATTATGCATATATGTGTATATATGTATGTATGTATGTATATATATATATATATATATATATATATATATATATATATATATATATATATATATATATATATATATATATATATATGTGTGTGTGTGTGTATTGTGTAGCTTTGTATGTGTAAGTGTTGAGGTTGGGAAGGGACACCAAAAGTTTGAGGGTCATAGGCCAATGTCACAAGGTATCTCAAAAGAATTGCAGGCTTGAACCCATATCCAAGTCAAAGGGCAAAGTTAATTATAATTGTGATACCAGTTGAAGCAGGCCAAGTTCCAAAAGAATTTAGCAAAGAACCAGAAGCAAAGAGACACATTTATCCAGTTCTTCATGTTACTAATATGCTAATTTTATGGCCTAGAGGCAGAACTGAGGACTGTTCTCAGGAATTTGATTATTAGTGACCAGCAAATCTAGGACTATCTATCCTAAGCCAAAAGACTTTAGAACCATTGACAGACAAGATTGTCAGAATAATAACACTAAGATTAGCAAGTCTCAGGAACACTAATATATCTTCCTTAAAGTGTAAGGGAAGAAATATTACAATATTCCTAGGCCAGAAGACTGTGACAATCATTGACAGACTGATTGTAGGAACAATAACATTCTAAGGTGTGGGAGGGGCAGAGAGACTCCTCAGAATCATTGATTCTAAAGCCAGAAGACTTTAGAATCATTAGTACTCTAAGAGCAGGGGACTTTAAAATAATTGCTGTTTTCCCTAGAAGCTATACTCCTTCATAAGGATACATAAATACACACACATCATATGTATATGTTAGCTATTATTAAGTATTCTAAGAATTTTCAGGCAGGACAGATCTTTATGGTCTGGTTTTGTAATCAGGGAAAAAAAAATAATTGAAATGAAAATGGGATGAAAACTAGGTATTCAGAGCAGAAGGAAGCAAAGTCAAGGAGATAGAAAAGTATAAAGTGAATTTAGGAGACAGACTGGTTTGGCTAGAGCACAAAAATCTATATAAGGAACTGATAGCATATAAAGCTTGAAAAGCTTTTTGAAACTATATGAGGACAAACTTTGAAGCCCACAATAAGATATTAGAACCCTTTTCTTATAGGCACTGGGGAGCCATTAAGAGTATATGATCAGGGGAGTGGCAGAAAAATAAATATCTTTTTGATAATCCCAAAAATTTATTTTCTTTTCCATGGTCCCTAAATATCAAAGTCATGGTCTAATTTCTATTTTATGTGTTCTTCTAACTAATTTCCATTCCTCTATTATTTACCAGTGGGGCGCACTTTACATTCCATATGTTCCTTTCTTATGGAGTCCACTCCAAATTTGGTTAGATTTAGATATAAACATGTTTCAAGGCTCAGGAGACATAAGGGCTTTTGTGTTTATGTAACTAAAAGGCAGATCTCAGCCCCAGGTATAGAACTCCTACAAAGTCTATACCCAACATGTTAGCATGTAATTATTTCAAAATGTTAATCCTTATAATCATGAAATGTCATAGCCAGAAGGGATCTTGTAAGTCTTCTGTTGAAGCCCTTATTTTATGAATGCATCTTCTCTATAGCATTCCCAACAAGTGATATTCCAACCTCTTTTTAAATTCCTAAGGTGAGAGAGCTTGCTATCTCATAAAGTAGTCCAATATCTGTCATGCATATCTGATTAAGTTCTTCCTCAAATTAAGCCCAAATCTATCTGCCTTTAGCAAACCCATTAGTACTAGTTCATTCCTGTTCTCAGAAATGAACACTTCTTCATCATGTGTGAAGTACAGAGATAGATCAGTATGGCAGGTCCATGAAGGCCATGGAATGGAGTAATGTGAAGGAGATGGCAAAGATAGGAGGGGATCTGTGATTTCATCAGTAAGGAAATGCCCTCCACTTATTGCACATTAAGGCCCTCTCTGCAATTTAGTTGACAGTTTTTTTAAATATCCTATGGTTGAAAACTGCATTCTTCTTTAGCATATGCCCCAGCCTCTGCAAACTTAATTTGGCTGGTCTATCATTGCACCATTTAACCAGTCTTTTTGATTTGGTAGTAGTTAGAATTAATGCTCCACAAGCATAGTCTATCAAAATCCAGGATCACCTCTGCCTCACTTTGAGCTATCAAAAGAGGGCTTTAATAGAGAGGAACATTTATGAATATAAATAATATACAAAAGAAATCATTCGGTTCATATGATAATATGTAATTTATTGTGCTTAGTTCTGTGGTTGATTTATAATGATTTACTTGAGGTAGGTAGATGCTCCAGTAGTCATAGTAACAGTCCAAGTATGAGGTGCAGTTATAGGATGCAATGAATAAAGCACTGGGCCTGGAGTTAGCAAGAGCTAAATTCAAATCCAGCCCTAGACAATTATTAGCTGTGTGATCCTGGATAAGTCACTTGATCTGTTTGCCTCAATTTTCTTAGTAAAATGGGATGGCAGAGGGAGAGGAAGTGTGCATCATACTAGCACCTACTTTCCAGATTTGTTGTGAGGACTAAAATTACAAAGCACTTAGCACAGTGCCTGGCACACAGTAGGCACTATGTAAATGCTAGATAATACTATGAAGTGATGAATTCAATGTTAAAGGAGAGAAGAAGATATTTCTAGAAACAACACCAAAGGGAACAGTAGAGATATATTGATACAAATGTGAGTATTCCATTAGACTTAAAAAATGAAGCTAATATCAATCAATTAATAAATATTTATTAAGTACCTATTAATTGCTAGGGACTAGGAATGGAAATGCAATGAAGGAAAATGTATCTATTTGTACAATTTACATTCTATTAGAACTTGAATTCTAATATATGTGATTGAATATATTTAACGAATAATAAAAGACCTCGTAGAAGAATAAACTCTCATGTTGTCTGTCTTTCCTTGAGCAGTCCATTCACTCTTACTTAATGAAATGGAACAGTTGATGCCTTTAACTCCCCTTTCATTTAATCTCATTAATGCGTCTGTTATGATTTCAGTTGTGGAATAACATAGGGGCAGTCTTCAGCAGCCTAGGGAAAAAGAATAGTATTTTCCAGTGAGGGGGTCTTATTTGCTACATCAAAATGTGTGAGAGTCAACTCATAACTAAAACTGATGCCACTGGTGAGTTCAACTTTTTCCTCTTCTCTTATGACTTTAGCAGTGGTGGTATTTTTTTTTTTAAATTTCTTTAAAGAAAGAAAAGACTGATGAGCTGTCAGCTGCTGACTAATAGACAGGCTTGTAGACAATAGAATATTTCCTGATTGCAGGTGACAAATTTCAATAAAATTCTTTGATGGATGTAATTTCATGTTAAAAGAAATATTTAAATTTAAAGATTATTAAATAGAGTTCAAGATTAAATTAGAACTAAATTACCAGCAACATTTCATAGCTTATTTGATTCTTTCAAAAATGAACTGAGACATCCAGTCTTAAACTGGCTTAACCACAATGTTGTTTCAGCTCTGAGGCTCTTGCTTTTCTAGAATTCTTTATGGTTTACTATTTATTTCATTAAATTTCCTTCGTACATGTAAGTGGAAATTTTCTATGCATTTTCTGATATGAAGTTTCATTTTCAATAGAAAATGTTGCTTCATTAAATAGTGCTGATTAAATAAATCAAGAGAGTTTGGGTGTTTTTTGTTTGTTTGTTTTTACTTCTAGACTGTTATTATCCCAGTTGCTTAATATCAGATGGGATATGCATGCATTTCATTTAAATATTTCCTCTAAAAATAAAACTATTGAATTTCTTAAATTAGTGAATTAAACAATGTTGAAGATATAACTGCATATTTGTTGTTAGAGTGAAGATCAGTGATAGAACATTTTAATTTTATTAATTTGGTTTCTAGTGATTGGAACCTTTAAGTCCTTGAAAGGAAAAAAAATCATCAAAATAAAACATTTTAATACTTTAAATATAGCTAAAAGGCAGTATGATGCTTAGTTTTTTTCTCTGTTAAAAAAAAAATAGTGATTTGGATGGGAATATATCATTATATTCAAAATTCTATTTTAAGAATTTAGTGGTAAAATAAGCCCTTATGAGCAGATTATCATCAATGACATAAGTAGAGTCTTTAAATGGCTCCAATATTTATCATTGCCATTGACAGATTTACTCACAATATTGTTGATACTTCTATTTTGAAAATTAATAATAACAAAAGAAGTATTAGAGAGAATTAAAAATATGTTTTAAAGCCCTGATAAGGAATAAAGAGCCAACTCTGTCTGTGAAAATAATTTTATGTGCCTTTTTCACAAAAATGTGGTATAGGAGAAATCGAGGCTATTCTAAAACATAAAACATAGTATTTACCATTATATTAAGAACATTACATCACATTAAGAACACATGTAAAACATCTTTTTTTTTATTTTTAGCAAAGCCCATCCTCTATTTTTCTGTTCTGTTCTTTTATTCTATTCTTCTATTACCTTTTCCTGACATCCCTCTGAATCTTTAGAGATATACATTATATATGTATATCTGTGTATTATATATATATTTATATATACATATATATGTATATGTATATTCTACTTCAACCAGCTTAGTGTCAACAAGTCCCCTTGAGTAGTATACCAATGTATTCTACTCATAAAAAGATAACTAACAAATGAGACAGATGAAATCAATGTACAATTGTCTCACCAAAAATGAAAGATTATCAATGTTTTCCTGATAGCGAACATATGAGGAAATCATGGATTTGCAAGCTAGGATTCAAAATTGACTGCGTTGATTCTTTATTGTAATTATACATGGCTAGGATTGCTGTCTTTTAACATAGAGAAGCGATGTCCATGAGTGCTCAAATAGCTATCCTCACCAGCTTACATAAACACTGGATAAAGCTGTTAGAGATTATGTGCAGAGTGCTGGATCTGATGAGCTCAAAAATAAGATAGCTAGGGGACTCTAATATTTAGGATTACAACAGTAATCTCTTTAGGGAAAGTGTGCAGTATCAGCAGAACCGGCACTTGATTGAGTCTTTCAGCAGCAATGTACTAATTCTACATTTGTTTCATTGTTATATCTTTGCTTCATTTCAAGATTGGTACAGGGAGTGTTATATTTTAAGATAGCAAGTTGAATTAGATAAAACTTGAGGAATCTCATGCAAAAACTGCAATTTTTTTTATTAATTTTATAATTATAAAAAAATTTTTGACAGTACATATGCATGAGTAAATTTTTTTTATAACATTATCCCTTGTATTCATATTTCCAGATTTTCCCCTCCCTCTACTCCCTCCCCTAGATGACAGGCAATCCCACATTTTACATGTGTTAGAGTAAAATCTAGATACAATATATGTGTGTAAATCCAATTTTCTTGTTGCACGTTAAGAATTGGGTTCTGAAGGTGTAAGTAACCTGGGTAGGAAGACAGTAGTGCTAATATTTTACTTTCAATTCCCGATGTTCCTTCTCTGGGTGTAGTTGTTTCTGTCCATCATTGATCAGCTGGAAGTAAGTTTGATCTTCTTTATGTTGAAGATAACCACTTCCATCAGAATATATCTTCATACAGTATTGTTGGTGAAGTGTATAGTGATCTTCTGGTTCTGAAAAACTGCAATTTTATGGGGAAAAAAAAGAAAAATGTTTTGTGTTTGTTTCCTATCTGTAGGAGAGTAGTTGACCCTCTGAACTCCCAAATAGCTCCCTTTGGGCCAACATTTCAAAATAAGCTAAACTAACATGCACTTTTGTAGCCCATGAATTTCAATTTAATCTAATTCAACAAACATATATTGTCTACTACTAAGCAAACATTATGCTAAGTACTGAGCAAACAAAAATGAAAATAAAAATGTAACCGGTCCCTGCCCTCAAGAATCTTATTTCTACTGGAGTTTACATTTTATATACCATTATCTACAACACTCCATAAAAATAAAAATCAGAGAAAAGGAAACATTTTTATTATGCAGTTGAAATCACTTAACTTTAATCTCCCACAGTGAAGCAATGGTTACTATTGAGAAGATGTGATACATTTCTAAATTCATAATCCCTAAAATATATTTGGCTAATATAGTAGCACTGACTGCTTATTTGAAAATCTCCCATGGTGCTTGATTTCTTCATGAAAGTACAAGCAATGACTTGGCAAAACATTGAGTTCTGATGGAGATATTTGTGGTGTTATCAAATACAGAAACCTATTAATTCAAACTCTCACAAGTCCTCTGATGGAACATTAAGCCTATTATTCCTAACAAATTTATTCCTGCCACTTTCTCACTGTTATCATCCTTCTTTGTAGTATAAATGTTCCAGTTATGTCTAATAACCTTGTCAATTGATGATTAGCAGTTTAGAAAATTGTGCCTGCTTTTATATGTCCTGTCTTAATTTAATGGATTATCATGTTAATTGATGACATCTTCAAAATACCTTTTGTTGAGCCCCACAAAAGCCATAAACTATTCTTATGTTTCCTTGATTCACCAAGACTAATTGTTGAATATGTCTTGATTTCTCTTTTATGTTTAAGTTAAAGAAATTAAGTTAAAAAGAACAGTCACATTATACTAATTTTCTGATTGAAAACAATTAGTCAACCATGACTAATAGTGTAAGTTGTGTTTCCTTTTTATGTATCTTAAAGAAACTATTGGGTTTTAAAAAAAGGGCAGTCCATATTATGTCAATTTTTTGATCCATGAATGACACTGGCCAATTGATGGACAATAACTATGGCAAGTATAACTATTCTTATAGATAGATATTTGGGAGTTTTAATCCTGTTTTGCTAGGTTTCTTTCCAGTTTCAAGATGACTTTAATCTAAAATAATGAAGGAAACAGGTATTTTAAAAAGCACTTACTACTGTATGCCAGATACAAAAATCATAAGGAAAGAATGTAACTCAGATGTCATGTAGTCCAGATCCCTTATTTTATAGATAAGAAAATTAAGTCCAAAAATGTGGGATGAGTAATTAATACAATGGAGAGAATTCTGGACATGGAGTCAGAAAGAAATGAGCTCAAATCTCACCTCAGATACTCACTAGCTGTGTATTCCTGGGCAAGTCATTTAACTGATGTTTGCCTCAATTTCTTCATTTGTAAAATGAGGATAATGGTATTACCTATATTTTATTGATGGTTCAGTGAAAGCAGTAAATATTTATAAAATGCTGTGGACCAAGAATTATAGTCATAGGATCATAAATCCAGAACTAGAAAATTACTAAGAGTTTATATAGTTCAAATCCTTCATTTTATAGATAAGGAAAGTAGGTCCAAAGAAATTGGAGCAACTAGGTGATACCTAACATAAAGCACATAGCTTAGAACAGAGTAAGCACTATACAAAGGTTAGCTATTATCAATATCATCATTATTATTATTAGTAAGTTAAACAACTTGTCCAAGATCAAATAAGTAATAGGCAACAGTGACAAGAGATAAATGTATATTCAGTTATTCTAAATTCAGTACCCTTTCCACTACTTCACATTTCCTCTGGATTACAATTTTGGCTTCAAGTTAACTAGCTGTGTGATCTTGGGGAAGTCACTGAATCTGTTAACACCTCAATCTTCTCATTTGTAAATTTTAGACAATATTTGTACTACTTATCTCACAGAGTTATAGTGAGAGAAGAGCTTCATAAGCAGTAAAGTACTGAGTAATATAGGCTATTATTATTCACTGCAAACCACTTTTTCTTTAAATAATCTCATCATTTGGGATTATATGTTTGTTGGTTGTTTCATTTATTCTGAAAAGTACAATTTCACTATCTCTATTGAAGATTTGCCTTTCAATGGAACTGTCAATCTCATGTATCCTGAATGTCTTACAAGATCATTTGTATGTTTTACACATCTCCAAGGCAACAGAAAGAGCAGCAATGATTTGCCTCTCTGAAAAACTCTGCCTATTGGCTTGCTGTCTTTTTACTGGAACTGATCCATCCCTCCCATGTTTCGATGACAATGGCTGGTGAAACATCAACTAATCCTACTTCATATGAGGTTCCTTCTAAAAATTTAAACTAAAAATATAGCAATAGCTGAAAGGATGTAACAAATGGATGTGGAGCTAAAGAAAAGGTCATTGTGTTTACCAGGACAATATAATTATTTGCTAATTTACTCATTTTCATATCTCAAGAAACAAAATTGTTGATAATATGTATAATATGTACATGTTATCTTATATTGAAAAAGTACTGAACTGAGTGTCAGGAGATCTGTTCTAATAACTCACTCTGTGACCTTGGGCAAGGAATTTCATCTCTCTAGGTTTCATCCTCTGCAAAATGAAGCAATTGGAGAAGAAATTTCAGCTTCCTTCTAAGGTCTGACACTGTATTCATGCTCTGAGGTGTCTTTCACCTCTGACATTCTGGCATCTAGATGAGATAGCGAATGGAACTCTAATCCTTGAGTGAGGAAGGTTCAAACCCAGCTTCAGAAACTAGATGTGTGATTCTAGTCAAGTCATTGAATCTCTATTTGCCTTAGTTTACTTCTCTATAAGATGGAGATTATAATGGTGCCTACCTAGGATTATTGAAATGATCAAATGAAATATTCATAAAGCATTTAGCATAGGCCTGGGACATAGTAGATGCTAAATAAATGCTTGTTTCTTTCTTTCCTTCCTTCTTTTCTTTTCCCCCTTCTTCTTTCTTCCCTTCTTTTCTCTTATGAATTTCAGATCCTTTCCAGCATTGACATTCTGTGTTCTATGTTCTAAGCTCCCATAACTATCTCATTATGCCTTCAAACCCAAATCATCATTGCTTTAATTGACAGGTCAGTAATAAGCCCAGCCCAAACCTCTGTGCCTCACTTTAGATTTTGAAAGATTAAAATGCGTATATTTAGCAATTATTCTCTGTTCTGACCAAAAATACTGAGGGTTTTCCCCTCCTAGCCTGAGATCTTTGGAGTAGTAAATTGGGCCATCTTTGGTCTCATTTCTTACCCACCCCTTGAAGAGACATGGCCTCAAACAAATTGAGACCTGGGAAATAAATTAATTTAGAAATTCACTAATAAGATACTAGGCTTTTGTCTTGCTACTGGACTCCAATGTCTCTGGAAGAAATAGTTAGGCTGACAACTTTGTAAAACTGTCTCGCTCAAATCTAATTCCCAAGCAAGTCAAGATATCACATTTTGATGTCAATGGATCCTCTTTCAAGAATAAGGGCTAAACAACAAACTCCTATCAAGCTCTAAAATTCTATCATTCTATGACCAAAAGTATTTTTTCAAATCACATGAACAAGTCTTCTCAAGTAGGATTGAGCTTTTGGTTAGTTGGGCACTGGATTTTAGAATATGGAATATCCCAAACTCTCTCCTTCATTCTCTTGACAGCATTAAGATGAATGAGAGGAATTCAAATAAGTGCTTATTAAGTTGACTCTCTGAGAAGAAAATATTAGTACCAATAATGTTTTCCTAGGATTTCCAAGAATAGCTGTAATTGGTTCAAAAAGTCTTGTGAAAAAAATTAAAGGAAATTGCTAATTTTAAAAGACTGTAAAAAGTGGAGTCCTTGATTATTATATGCTTCAACAACAATACTGTATGATGATCTATTCTGATGGATGTGGCCATTTTCAACAATGAGATGAACCAAGTCAGTTCCAATAGAGCAGTAATGAATTGAACCAGATACACCCAGCGAAAGAACTCTGGGAAATGAGTATGGACCACTATACAAAATTCCCAATCCCTCTATTTTTGTCCGCCTGCATTTTGGGTTTTCTTCACAGGTTAATTGTACACTATTTCAAAGTCCGATTCTTTTTGTGCAGCAAAATAACTGTATGGGCATGTATACATATACTGTATTTAATTTATACTTTAACATATTTAACATGTATTGGTCAATCTGCCCTCTGGGGGAGGGGGTAGGGAGAAGGAGGGGAAAAATTGGAACAAAAGGATTTGCAATTGTGAATGCTGAAAAATTACTCATGCATATATCTTGCAAATAAAAAGCTATAATAAAAAATTGGGGTCCTTTAAATGAATATGCAGATAGGGAATGAGTCATCCAAACCCAAAGAACCTCTCTATCTAAAGGACAGAACATACAATGTCAAGCCATTGTACAACAAGCACAATGTGAAGATGTTGGAGCAGCCGATAATCATTGAATCTGCAAAGGAAACCTACACTGGGTGCTAATTACAATAATGCAAGATGTTTCTGGGAATACAGTGACCTCTCTTTCTTCTGATGGGTACAATTAATGACCAAAATTTTCTGTTAGGAAGCTTTCAATTGTCCTGCTGTCTTCAGAAGGAAAAAGAATAGCAAAGAGGTAATGGTAGAGTAGACTTTTGAAAACTTCCATAAAGCTTTCTCTAAGTTCCAAGGAAGGTTCACATTCCGTTAGCTGTCAAAAGAGCTGAGACTGATTAGTTTAAGCCTGTCTTTTACATTAACTGTTGCTAACCTGTACAACGGCAGACTCAAAGGGAGACAGACTATAGAGAAGAAAAGACAAGAAGGCATTACTGCCTTATAATTAAAAATCCCGATCTTTGCAAGACCATATGCATTTAATGAGAATTAATTCATAAATTATGAATTTAAAACCACTATATCTTTGAAAAAAATGAAATTAGAAATTGTTTACTATGCTCCTAACAGGACCATTTAGCTTATTATAAGTAATTGCTATTAATTAGCATGCTAATTGCTGTCATTATTATTTGTTGTTGTTCTTCTGGACACTTTGGGCAGTTGGCCCTGATTCTCTGATGCTAGAAGGATAAGCAAACAACTCTCCGGGGGGGTAAATGTTTCCTTGTGGGAGATGAATCAACTCTTTCCATGATAATTGTATAAATGGTGCCCTTGAATATTTATTTACATTGCAAGGGTGAGAGATTTGCTCCCAGAGAGAAATTTTCTCTCCCCAGTTCCCAGTGGTGTATGGCCTAGGTTATAATAACATAACTAAATTTCATTTTCAGATCCCAAGGTGCATCACAGAAATTAATTAAGCCCATCAACTGAATGGTGCATCCAAATCACCTCACAAAAAACCGTCAGCATTGCTACTCAAATGATTTGCAATGGGAATGTAGAATGTCATTGAATGTTACAAATGCAGCTCATCTTGGAAATCATTTCATCTAATCCCCTCTTTTAAAGCTAAGGAAAGTTAGGCTTGCCCTTCTTATGTTAGAGGATCACTGGTTTAGAGCTAGAAGAAATTTTTATTTTACAGTGAGGAAATTGAGTCCAGAGAAATCAAATGACTTACATGTATAATAGAAGAAGGCAGCTAGATAGTGTAGTGTTTAGAATTCCAGCTCTAGAGTCAGAAAGACATCTTCATGAGTTCAAATCTGCCCTACAATTAGCTACGTGACCCTGGACAAATTATTATTACTATTTGCCTCGGTCTATTATTTATAAAATTAGCTAGAGAAGAAAATGACAAACCACTCCAGTATCTTTGCCAAGAAAATCCCAAATGGAGTCACAAAGAAATTTACTTGACTAAAATGACTAAACAACAAATAACAGAGATGAGGAATAAAGTTTGGTCCTTAAATAACAAAGAAAAGATTCAAAATTAAATCCTCTAATCTACTCTACTCATTGTACATTGCCTCTGGAAACTAAAAGAAATTTTGTGTTCCATTTCAGTAATGACTTTTCCAGTTCAGAAAGGGTATTTATTACCTTTCTCTTCTTTATAAAATATGTATAGTCACTGTGGTTTAATGGTCAGACTGAAGATGAAGGACCAGTTTAGGACCAGGTTAGGCCCAGTTTTGTAAGTTCAGAGCTTACAGGATGGTAGACTCTATGATCTCACCTTAATGGTAATCTCTGCAATAGTGCCATAAACTTAACACCAACTTGAACTACTGCTTTAGAAAAGAATCTAGGGGTCTCAAGAAAAGCCAATCATAACAAATTTAATTTTTAGTATATTTATTAGGCACCTTAATAATAATATATTATTATATATTTATAAAAATTATGTTTTTACTATGTGCCAGCCACAATACCACAATGCCAGCCATTGGGTATACAAAGACAATAGATAACACTTCTGGTCATAGAGAAGCTTATGTTCATATTCAGGATGGGCAAGAGAGTTATGGAGAAACACAACCTATATAAAAATAAACTGTGTAAAGTATATACAAAATAAATTGAAAAAGAATGGAAAGCTGGTAAGTGATGGGAGTAGGGAGGGTGAGATTCACAAAAGCTTCATTTAGGAGGTGGCACCTGAGCTGTGCTTTTGAAACAAACTGGAGATTATGCAAGATGAAGGTGAGAAGGGAGTGCATTTTAGGTATGAGGGACAGACTATGCAAAGGCATAGAGGTGGGATCTAGAATGTTATATACAGGAAACCAACTAGCATATCTTTCTGACAACAATAGAGAATTTTTGAAAGGGAATGGAATAAAAGATGACTAGAAAAGTAGAGGGAAATAGATTGTAGAGGAATTGAAATAGGATAAGGAGTTTGTATTGCATCTTGGAGGCAATGGAGAAAAATTTAAGATTTTGGAGTGATGAGGAAAAGACAAAATGTTCAGACTTGTGTTTGAAGAAGACCAATTTCTGGGAAACTTCTGTTTTAGTTCTACTAACCATAATGATTTTGTTATTGTTTGATCATTTTAATCATGTCTGACTTTTTGTGACTCCATTTGGGGTTTAGGTTTTACCATTTTATCCCTCCTCAATATCCCAAAAATTTTAAATTTCTCTCAATTGCTTTTAAGATGCAATACAAACTCCTCAGCCTATTTCAATCCCTCTACAATCTACTTCCCTGCACTTTTCTAGTCTTCTTTTATTCCACTCCCTTTCAAAACCTCTCTATTTAGCTCATTTTTACAGATGAGGAAACTGAGGTAAACAAGGTTATATGACTTTCCCAGGTCACACAAACAGTAATTGTCTGAGGTCAAATTTTAAGTCAAGTCTTCCAAATTCTAAGCCTGGCATTCTATTCCAGTATGTCAACTACCTGCTCCATGATGCAGTAGCAAAATTCCGAGGACAACTTCTCTCTCTGAGCAGACCCATTTTCCCATACTTGCATCAAATCTGTATCTATAAACCATTGTTCTAATGCTAAGTACTATATCAATGTCAAGTAATACCTTCATCCTCAAGGAGTAAATTCATATGTATGAGTGGTACTTGGTTTCTTTCTGGGTTTCTTTGTGGAAATTGGAAGGGGGAATAATAAAAAGGGTAAGGAGAGGAGAAAAGGTGGGGGGGAAAATAGGTTCTGGTCTCAGATGGTGATGACAGAATAACAACAAACAGACAAAATTTGCAATCTAAAGGGGTATGTACCTATTGATGAATGGATAAACAAATTGTGACATACCAATAAAATGGAATATTACTGTGTCATAAGAAACAATGACAGTTTCAAAAGAAACTAGGGATGACCTCTGAAATAACACAAAACAAAGTAAGCAGAATTAGGAGAATAAGAACATTTTAAAGAAAAGCAATTTTGAAAGATTTTAGAACTTTGATCAATATAATAATGTCAGAGAACAAAAGAACAAAGAAGAAACATAGAAATAATTTTTCTACAGAGAGAATTTGTGAACTTAAAATTCAGAAACTCATATATTTTGGGATATGGCTAAAGTGAGAAAAAATGTTCTTGCCAGACTGTGTAGTATTATATTGAGGATTTTATTTGGGGATTTTGGTTTTAATTTGCCTGGGAGCAGATTCATTATTTTTAATGCATGATGATTCAAAAAGCTATAACTACCCCAAATTTACTGCTACCATTCTAACAAGTATGTATTTTAATGAAAATATCCATAAATATAGGAATAACCCAGCATAATATATTTGGAGCTAGAAGGGATCTTTAAAGATCCCTTAGTCCACTAAGACCACTTAGTCCAACCCCTCATTTTCCAATGAAATGACTGAGAGTTAATGATACTCTCTAAATCATATAGGAAATAAGTAATAGTATCAGGATTCAAATCTACAACATTTCATTCCAGGTCCATAAAGTAGTATAATTATATTTCAGTAGTGGTATAATTATACTTCAATATGACCTGGTATTTCCTCTCCTTGTCCCAACACAAGCAAAGCTATGAAGTAATAGAGAGTGAAGGAAGGGGCAATAATAACAATATTGTAATATTTAAGGTTTATAAAATCTGTTATATATATTATTTCATTTTATCTTCACAGTTTGAAGGTGCTGTTCTTATCCCCATTTTATAAATTAAGAAATTCAATCACATAGAGGTTAAGTGACTTTCCCAGAATCACAATGTTTGTAGCTGAGATAGGATTTGAATTCAGTCTTCCTGACTCCAAGTGCATCACTCACTCCACTTTACCACCTAGCTGCTTCTAATTAAAAGAACAATTTGTTATATAATAGAATAATAGAATTTGTTATATAATAGAAATAATAGCTGGAATCACTGAAAACTTTAGCGTTTACAATATAGTTTCCAAAGTGAAATAGATAGTATAACAACAGAGCCCTCATTTTGTAAGATTAAGGAATTTGAATTCAAAAAGATTCCACTATTTGCCCAGAGTCTTTCAGTTCATAAGTCCCTGTCCTAAGACAGGGACTCAGACTCAGGACTACTGATTCAAAGATCAGAAGTACTTTTTTCTTTTTCAGGATGCCACTCAGATAGGATAGCTTTTGCTGAACAAATGTTTCATGCATTCCTTAAGGCAAAAAGGCAATGCTGAAAATAGCAACATCCTCTTTAAGCATACCCCCAGAGGAAAAGATAGTCTTCTTGGTAGAGACAAGAATGTAGGATAGAAACAGCACTTGGTCATATGTTAGTCCTTTCAGCCATATTCACTTACCTGGATGTTACCCACTTCATCTTTGTTGTAGCCAAATACAAAGAATATAAATGCTAAACTCTCATAAACTTTTCTGAGAGAAGCACTATTCTAATAAGTGACATCAGGGTTCAATAAATAAGCATTTATCGAATGTATTGTACATTCAATAAACAATATTTTTGGAATATAAAGAGTCCCCACCCTCAAAAAGCTTATATTCTATTTGGAGGCAAAATAATTACAACATACTAGAGTTAGAGGATAGGGTTAATTGAAGAAGGAAAGAGGATACTAGAAGCTTTGGGGATCAAAAAATATTTCATGCAGAAGTTTTCTCAAACTGAATTTAAAGAAAACATATTTGAAAAAATAGAAATTAAAAGGGTGCATTCTAAACATGGGGACAAAGAGTACAAACTCTTCACTGAAGTACATCACTTTTTTATGACTCAATAAATAAATCCTAGAGAACTACTCTAGGTAAAAAGACTTTAAGTGAATGTCTGAGACCACACAGTTAGTCATTCAAACTCCTTGGCCTGTTTCCACATCTATAAAATGAGAAGTTTGAACTAGATAGACTCTGGGGTGCCTTCCTGCTCAAGATTTATGATTCTATGATCAATTCGTTTACAAACATTCATTAAGCAACAGATACAGTGTTAAGCATACAAATACAAAGAATGATATAATAGTTTGACACAATATCCTCATTGTGATCACATCTGCAACAAACCAAAATTGTCATTTGGTTTACTCAGCCAGTCAATTCAATGAAACATCATTCAAACTGATGAGTGGGCTACCGCCCTCAACAAAACCACTTGTTCAAAGCAACTACCAATATCTATCTGCATTCTATAGTCAATACTGTCAAAATGGAAGCTCAGTAATCATCTGTACTGCTCCTCCCTGTAAACTCTTTAAACTAATATACCTCACAAGAGGTATTTAGTTTTTAATGCAGAGATAAAGATTAAACTTGGGACATTTATCCAATTTCAATAAGAATTTACTAAAAAGCTTACTTAATGACCAGCAAAGCATTTACAGCTTTGTTACAATAAGGAGATCACTGGCTTTAGAGTTAGAAGCCCTTTCTTGAAACCCTAATCCTACCACTTATTAGCCAAGTGACTTTAGTCTATTCATTTGCCCTTTTTGTAGCTTAATTAGTTTATCTGTACAATGGGAATAGTTGTACTTTACTACCTATCTGCTTTAAGTAACAAGACAATGCATGAGAGGTGCCTCATAAACAATATAAATGGCAACTATTTTTTATGAGAAACTAGGCGTATAAAAGAGAAACAGTTTTTGCTTTCAAGAAGAACATAAAATGCCTATAATATACTCAATTCTGAACAATACATGGCATAACACAGTCTCAAACTTTGAATATCCCTTTATCCTCATCTAAAATCATTGCCCCAGTGGGCCTCCTTAAGGACCTTTTAGGGTTCAGATATTATATTATCTGGGTAGCAATAATTTTTAATCACATCTAGATTTTCATTTCTAAATAAAGTGCTTTATAAAACATAAAGCACTACATATAATTATCATCTTCATCATCATCATAATCATCATTATAGGGAACTTCTGGTGAGGAAACTCACTCTTTAATGTTAATTAGCCTCTTTTTTCTAGCTTTTCCTAGGGTCCAAGTTATGACAGTGAGAGGACTCAAATCAGGGTCTTATTGATTCCTGAACCTGTTCTGCTATTTGGTTTTGGTTTTGGAGGTAATAGGGGTTAAGTGACTTATCCAAAGTCACATAGCTAGTAAGTGTTAAGTGTCTGATGCTGGATTTAAACTCAGGTTCTACTGACTCCAAGCACTAGCTCTATCCACTGCACCATCTAGCTGTCTCCTGAGTCTTTCTTTTACTTATTATGCCATGCTATTTGCCTGAAGTTGAACAACTAACATATTGGAAGAGATTAGTTGATCTAATTAATTTATTACTACTGTCACTAGCAGGGAGTGCTCAGGGAATGGGATAAAAGATAGGGGATTTTACAAAGTCAGGGGAATATTTAGGACCAAGGGCTATCTGAGAAGGAAGGGTATTTTTGCGGAGGGGTGGGGGGAAGAGAGTATGAGGTTGGAAGCCTTTAAAGCAAGATTAAAGAACTGAAGATAAACTTTGCTTCATCATTTTTGTCTACCAGGTTATGGGCAATTACATTTGCTTTCAGTCTAGTGATCAGGGCTTTAAATTGGAGAAATTAAGTTACATGGTAAGATCAATCATGCCAACTAATGTATAGTCTTACCTGATTTTTTTTTTTTTTAATGACGCATAGTCTTACCTGATTTTTTTTTTTAATGACGCATGTCTATGGTTCATTATTTCTGTGACCTTAGAAAAGACAGGGTCATTTTTCTGGCCCTTAGTTTTCTCATCTTTAAAATAAGGGTGATTGAAGTATTGATCTTTAAAAGACTCAACTCTAAACTTCAATGATTGTGGGGCTTTGTCCCAGAGAGGATATCTCCAAAATGAACATGTATTTTTATTAAGTTCCTGATGCCAGGCATTGTGTTCAGGACTGAAAATATTAAGATAGGAGTGAAACAATCCCTGACCTCAAGAGGGCTGATATTCTAACCAAGAACACATCCTGTACATGTATAAATATAGGAAGAATATAGAAGGATAAATAAATGATAGTGTTCAAAGGAAGAGCCCAAGCTGATGGGAAAATCTAGAAAAACTTGGTGGTGCTGAAGCAAGTCTCAAAGGAAATCAAAGATTCCAAAAGGCAGAAGTGAAAAGTATATATTCCAAGTGTGAGAGATAGGCAGGGCAACGGTACAGAAATGAGAATATTTTATTAGAAGAGCAGCACTATGATGGATAGAGAATTGAGCTCAGAGACAGGAAAACCAAAATTCAAATCCTTTCACTGACACACACTGCCTGTGTAAGTCTAGACAATGTCTCCCCCTCTCACAACTACCTAAAACTATATATTGCAGAATAGTGGGTGTTTTACATGGATAGAGGGAATTTCTTTTATTGGAGCTCCATTGTCAAAGAAATCAAAAGTCTACATCAGAAAAACAATTTGAAACAGCACTGAACATCAATACAAGCAACTAAATCTTCTTAGTGATTACTGAAATTTAAACTAATGAATTTCAAAGCAATATATATATGTGCACATATGACTATTTTATGGAGAACTCATACAGGGCAAAAACTTACAAGGTGGTCAGAAAAAGCAACACAAGGACATTCTCAAGGTTTCTCTTAAGAGTTTTAGAATTGATTGTATGACATGGGAGACACTGGCACAGGACGGCACGGTATGGCGTGCCCTCACTAGAGAAGGTGCTGTGCTCTATGAGCAAAGCAGAATTGAATTAGCTCAGAAGAATGCAAGATGCACAAAGTTAGACAATCCACCCCAAATTTTCATTAGGTATTATTTGTGTCTGAACTGTGGCAGAGCATTCCATGCTTGTATTGGTTTGAACAACCATAGTTGGACATACTAACTTGATGTCATTTTGGACCTCTTTGAAAACAATATGATATAAAAAACCCTCAACAAAATTCTTAATTCATTCTCATTCCCTTTTTGTTCATTTTTACATAGCTCGTTCATCTGGTTTTTATTTTGTTTTGTTTTGATTTTGCATGATTTCCTAAAGACCTTTCAAGTTCCCTTTTTATCTCTCATAGTGTGACTTTAATGAAATTATAATATCCCACTGAAATAATTTATTTTATTATGCCTTTAATGCTAGTAATTTATCTATATTATTTCCACTTATTGAAATTATATAAATATATATATATCAGTGTTACAAAAATCAGAATAAGAAGTATAAAATTATAGGGCTGGGACAGATATTAGAGATCATGGAGTTCAACATTTATTATATGGATGAAGAAAAAGGAATAAGAGGTTAAATGATCTGCCCAAAGTCACACCATTAATAAGTGTCTGATACCAGAGGTGGATTCAGGTTTTCATGATTCCAAGCAAAATTCCCTATTCACTAAGCCATTAAGTTTATTTGGGCTATTAATATTTTGGTAACATTTTAAAGACATATTCATAGAAATACTTTTTTATATTAATGAATTTGAATTTTTAAATAGAAATCTTATATTCATAGAAATACTTTTTTATATTAATGAATTTGAATTTTTAAATAGAAATCTTATTTTTTATTCCTTTTTTAAAAAATTATTAGAAGAAAAGTGATCAAAGCATTACTATTGAGGGGGAAATAACAGAATAAAAACAAAAGAGAACATGAAAAATGGACAAACCATAAATCTATGTCTCATGATAGCAAAGCTGGCTTTCAAATGAATTCTGAGTGATCACACAAATCAAGGAAGAGACTAAGAGCAGATCCCCACATAATTAGCCCTAAACAATAAGCAGACCATCTCTCTGGTTAAGATCACAGCTTGTGCTTTCTAATACACTCGATGTATTTTGAAGATTCATTTTACTGCTGTGAGAAAGAGTCTCCCAAGACCCGGGATCACCATTGGATTGTTCCAGTGAAAGGTCTTATTAATATCATTTAGATGTAAGTCATTTAAGTGTAACATACATTTGGGGCAGCATTTGACTATATGGTTCCAATTCAGTGTCTGAAATCAACCCCTGACTATAAACTTTATTGGGAAGATTTTTTTTTATTAAATTTAAGATTAGCACATATTAAGCATTGTTATTCATCAGAGTTAGCATTCATTTTTATATGGGAATTTAAGAATTGGATTTGTGATTTAATTTTATCTTTACCCACAAGCAAGCCCAAATTTTTTTTTTTCTCTAAAGTTGTTGGTGAAAAAAGGGGATGAAGGGAAAAGAATGACTTTTATGATATACCTCCCCCCACACACTATCATGACTTTTAAACCACTTCTGTTAATTTCCAAAATGCTGTGAAAATATTTGCATTTTGTCAGTATCAAATGTTGAGTTAAGATTATAAACATGCAGATGTCTTGATTTTCAATCACTCCTCATCCTGTTTGTATAAGATAACCTTTGTAGCTTTCAAAAACATCTTCCAACACCCTGGGGGGCAAATTACCTCTATTTTCATTTCCTTTAATAGAGTTGGATCATCTTTTAATTAAAAACTTATTGAACCAGATTCTCCCCATGTATAAGTTACTCTCTGGGGGAGTAATTTATGCAAAGAGTAAATTTGACTCAATATTATATAAGAATAGGAACTGTACAATGGATACCTGGAATTTTCCATTAGTTTGTTAATCACTATAAACATGGTGGGAGGCCCCACAGACCTAGAAAGAAATGTTAAAATGGAGATGAAAGAAGGAAGAAGGAGAGGAACCCTCAGGTATTACAGGGTCCCTTCTCTCCCATGCTTGTTAGAAATTTGGAGGCTGGGAGAGTGATATATTCTTACAAGCCCAGGATCAGAAACACATGAGAATACAATAAAGTACATCAGGTATAAGATATACTGGGAATAAATTAAAGGATAAGAATATGTGGGAATGCATGGAGGTATTAGTAAATGAGAAGTAAAAAAGACTGATCAATGAAGTCCTGGGAGCATGAATCATATTTAGGTCTAGTGAGGAGAAATGTATGATGGAGAGGTCCTTTCCCTTCTTACTTTAGTACAAGAAAAAGAATTTCCTTTTTCCTTTAACATTGCTATGTAGTGGCAAAAGCCCTCTTAATTAGTTTGTTTATTATATTATCATATAAAAGGTTCAAATAGGGGAGATCTCCTGCCTCCTGGCTGGAAAAAAGGCCATCTGAATGACTGCTGTAAGTGAGAAAGAAAGTACACTCCATATGGTGCTCTGAAACTTAGAACTAGCCTCAATGTTCCTCTGACCTAAAGGTTCTTAGCTTTATTTTGTATCATTAAGTCATTTGGCAGCCTTTGGATACCCATTCAAACCATTTTAGAATGATTTTTAAATATATTTTAAAATTTAAATATTTAATCAAACTAATTAATTAAAATGTAAAAAATAATTAAATTTAAATAAATGAAATACATGTGATTATAAAGGAAGCCAATTATTTAATTATATAGTTATTAAAGTTTCAAGCTCAAGTTACCCAAACTATAAAGCTCGGTCTAACGCTAACTAATCATAGGATTATAGGTCTTGAGCTAGAAAGAACCTTGAGGGCCACCATCTAGCCCAACCTCTCCTTTTTTTCAGAAGAAAAAACTGAGGCCAGAGAAATTCATTAACTTACTCAACATACTACAAGCTGTATCAAAAGTAGGATTTGAATCTAGGTCTTGTGACTTCCAAAACATTGTTCTTCTATGTACCTTACAGCCTCTCACCTCTTATTCCTATTATCTAAAATATTTTTAAATAGTCTTTCTTGGGTTTTTAACTTTTCTGTGTCATGGATCCCTTTGGCAATCTTATAAAGTTTATGGAGCCCTTCTCAGAATAATATTTTTGAATGTTTTGAATAAAATATGTAGGATTATCAAGGAATCCAATGATAGTGAAATGAAATTATCAATATAATTTTTTAAAAAAGAAGAAAAGAAAAAGTCACAGGACTCAGGTTAAAAACTCTTGAATTCTGTCTACCACCCCCATCCTCCCCTCTTCCCTTTAAATATGCAGGGCTCCAGCTGGGGCTAGCTGTCTATCCATAAGCATCTTCTTCTAATTTTACTCCCAGAACAGAAGAGGGACAAAGCTACTGATTTAGAGGATTTAGTATGGAATAAGAACAAGAAATAAAGCAACTAAAAGATTGGTACTAGTGGCATGAAATTAATCTGTAAGTTATCCTCAAATTATTTTTCTCCTTTCAATACTGAGTTTTCACCAGGCTGAGGAAGAAGAAGAAATGAAATGACTAAGTGCTACTTCTTTACCTGGCCTGTTGATATTATGTCCTGGGTCACCAAGAAGCCAGTCCTCCCATATGGAAGCAAAACAGTGTTCCTAAATGGTGTTATCATCTCAGTCATACAATTAGGCAATAATAATTTAGTAAGTAATTACTAAGTACAAGGCACTGTGCCAGGCACTAGGGATACAATGCTAAATATGAAAGTGTTCCTGCCCTCAAGGAACATTACATTATCCCAGGTGTTAATGTGGGCTGATCCTGCTGTAGATAAGAATAAAACAAGATAAAATTAATTTTTCTTTGGCTGCCCCTCTCCTAATCCCTTTCCTGTGCCCCAGACCTTAAAAGAATCTGCTTCCTAAAGTGTTACCTTCTCTACATATACCACTTGTGGTATTATAATAACCCAGGAAGTCAAAGAAAAGAACGCTTTGGATTAACCTCAGATACAGCATCAGAATAAGGATGGAACTATTTGAGAAAATTGGGGAATGGTTAGGTCATGTGATTTTATCAGTTAGGGTATGAAATTGAAAGCATGGAAAGCTCCCTGCAACTTTAAATCTTAGAGAATTATTGAGAGACACTAAGAAGTTGTTACATTCATAATCACATAAAATGTATATGTCAAAGGCAGGATTTACATTCACATCTTCCTGATTCCAAAGTCAACTATCTTTCTATTGCACTTGATGCCTTTCCAGGACCTACTCCATTATTATCCAGCAAATATTTCTACTCTTTTCAGTTTCTATAAGAGGTCAAAATCCTGGCTGACCCTAGCATTGTGCCTTATGCTGCTTATTGAATGAGCTATAATTCTTCAGTCTGGAGAAGGTGTTTTTGTATGCTCCCATTTCCCTTTTCCTGGTCATTGACTATCTGAGACATTGCATCCAAGGTCATCTGACTAGTAGGAAAATAACAGTCTTTTCCCTCTCTCCCTCCCTCCCTCTCTCTCTCCCTCCCTCTCTCTCTCTCTCTCTGTCTCCATCTTTCTCTTTTTGTCTCTATCTCTGTCTCTCTCTTTGTCTTTCTGTCTCTGTCGCTTTTTCTCTCCTTCCCCTCCATCTTTAAGCAAGCTAATTCATCTCAGACCATCTAAGAAATTAAAATGTCACCACAACAATAAACATGTCCAATTAAAGTGAGCTTAAAGAAACTGAATCAACAGTATCCTATGGCCACCACTTTATCTTTCTTTAAGTCAGGTCCATCTATCTACTGTAAAAATAAAAGAATGCATTTCTGGGGAAAGCACATTCTTAATAACATTTTTTAGGTCACAGATTTATGGGGACAATGAAGTTTTTGTAATTTTTTAAAATAAAGGACAGGCATGAAGGATATTACCCTAATTATAAAAACTCATGCATACATAATTGTGATAAAACAAGGACTAGTTTTCATGACCAGAAGCTAAAAGTATAATGATAATTGCCATTTGTATAGTACTTCATAGTTTAAAAAATGTATTATATAGGGTCTCTGCCCATTTTATAGCCATTTTACAGGTGAATTAACTGGGGACAAAGAAATTATGTCTCGCCCAAGTTCATATAGTTAATAAGTGGCAAAGCCATATTTTCTTACTTCTCATCCAGGCTACTTCATGGGTCATAAAATTACTTTTCTTTTCATTCTTTTATGTTTGACTTTTCATAAAAAATCCATTTGTTTCCTCAAAAAAATTATCAAATCAAAGATTCACCTCCATTTAAAAATAAATTCTAATTGATATGATTAGATGTTTGGATAAGAAAAATTAGAAACTTTGTTATATTGTTATTATATCATTTCCTTGTCACTTCATCCTGGTTCCCAATAGCCCATCCCTCCGCACCTGAGCCCATCTAGTCTAAAGCCATTCACCTGGTTTTGAAAGCATTCCATTTTCTAATCCTTCTCTATTTATTCAATTTTAATTCTCATGTTTTTCTAGCTATTGCCCACTAAATTCCACAATAGAGTAGTTTTCTTCTTTATCCTATAATGACAACATGCTCATCAAAACCCAAATCAAAGTGTGCCTCTTTCATGAAGTTATCAGTCTAGCCCATATTGATCTTGTCCCATTACTGAACTCTTATGAAAATGGCTCAAATGTCTCAGACTTCTCAAACAACTCAATTGAATTCTTTTAAATTGTGTATTTTGGTGGGAAAGAATACTAGACTCGGAGTCAAATGAGACCTGTATTCTAAACTTACATCTGATAAAAGCTTTATGATCTTGAGTTAGTCCTTTTACTATTTTGGAACTCAGTTCCCTCATCTTTAAGGTGGTACAATGATACATGAAATATCAACTTCATAAAGTTTCTGGTAGAATCAAATGAGATAATCTAGGTAAGTGCCTTGAAAATTTTAAAGTACTAAATAAATATAAGCTACCATTATTGTTATTTCAAATAAGGAACAAATTAATTGTATTTATAGCTAGTGCGTGAGAGAGAGGGGAGGAGGAGATAATATGACCTTACCAAAACAGACGGATTATTCATATCAGTAGGAGGTGCATGTGCTTCATTCTCTTTGGGGAAGCTACTAGTTTTCTTCTTTTCATATTTTGGAATCCTTAACATTTGCAAAGGCACCCCTTTCTCCTAATGGTTTAGCAAATTACAGTCGCACCTCCCAAGCACTGTCAATTCAGAGAGAAAAGAATTCAACATCTCTGCTTCATCTTTCTGGTGTACTCTTAGCTATTTAGACAAAAGAAAAATAGAATCCATGCTTCCATTTCCTCTCTCTCTCCCAAAAGAAAAATAGTTTTTGAGATTAAAAATTAAGTTGTACTTTAATAATCCACATACAAGTCAAAAAGTGGATTCTAATACCACATCTGCCACTAAATTCCTATATACCAAAGAAAAAATCAACCACCTTGGATTTTTTTGTTTATATAGGGAAGAGGGTGATAACAATATATAAATATTAGCTATTATTAATATATTATTCAGGCAAGACTTTTGTAAATGAATTGTTTTTGTAATTCACAAGAGATACCATAGCATTCAATGCATCAAACCTCCACATTCACTGGAGAAAATCTACCTTGCCTAGTCAATATTCCCCATTTCTATCAGTGGTACCACTATTCTTAAAGCAAGCTAAAAATGGTCCTTTTTTTTATTATTTTTCTAGCTCTTGTATGTAATTTCAATAAATATTTATTAATTTATTTATTGATTGATTCATATCTTCTTCAAAATGTTTCTCAGATATATACCTTCCTTTCCATGCTCACTTCCATCATCCTAGATCAGGCACTCATCATAGTGTACCTAAATGATTGTGCTAGTCTCTAAAATTATCTCTTTGTCTCTAATTATTCCCCTTATCCAGTTCATCTTACATACTATTTCTAGACTAATCTATCTAAAATAACACTTATCATCTCATTCCCTTCTATGAGACATTCTATGTCTCATGTTTCTCTAGCTATTGCCTTTTAGACTCCACAATAAAGTAATTCTCTCCTCTCCTAAAATGACAACATGCTCATCAAGACCTAGATGTGTGCCTTCTTCACTGTTGAGCCCTGAATAAAAAAATCATTGCCAACCCCCCTTCCTTGCTATTAGGACTGGAAATTAAGTTTTAAAAAAGAGCCCAAGAAAAACCTTGAAGCTCTGACCACCTTTACATAACATTGTGTCATAAACTCCAGATGCATTATCTCGGTTCTTGCTATGATAATTCTCCCTCTTTTTGAGCATTTCCTCTCCCCTTGCTGTCTCCTGTCTTTGACTTTCTTGATCCCTTGATCCCTATCCTGTCAGGATTAAGTTATGATCCTTTCCTGGAATCATGGCTTGTATGTCCTCCCAGTGTCATTACCCCCTTATCTGTCTTTGTTTCCTCTATAAGATTGTATAGTCAGATTATGTATTCTGTTTGCAAACCCTAGTTAGTTAAACCCTATATAAATTCCCTGCCTCAGTTTATCTGCACCAAGAGTCCCATGTGGTCAGTTAGCTTAAATTCCACATTAAAAATTAAAAACCAATGTCTGTTTGCCTCAGTTTGTCTGGTATTACATCACAAAATCATCAGTCTGGCTCACATTGATCTTATCCCTTTCCTAGACTTTTATTGAACATGTAGCTGGTGCTACATAGTCATGTAGTCTGACATTGAATTTTTCTCATATGATTGAACATATGTTAATTTTACTTCCATAACTAAATTGCTTTAACAGCAAAACAAAAACAAAAACAAAAACATATCATATGTTTCATTGTGTCTTTCACAGCCTGAAAACTAGTAGACCCTCAAAAAATATTTGATGTTATAGTGATTATAATTATTTTAGTATATGAATTACATCTCTGAGCAAAAATAATTTAGGTCTACTGATCTTGTTTAAAAAGTCATTAAAGGATTAAAAAGGTGATACTTCCTAGTTTTACCCTCCCCTTTCTGTCTTATTTCTGTTATGGATACTATCATTCTTCCAGTCACCAAAATTCACCACTTTAGAACCAATCAAGAAATGTTTACTAACTACCCATTGTGTTCCAGGAGCAATGGCAATACAAAGAAAGGCCAGAACTCAAGAAGTTCACAATTTAGTGGGAAAAACATGAAAACAATTATGTATCATCAAAAATACAGGATAAATTGTAGTTAATCAACAGAGGGAAGGGACTGGAATTTAGAGAGATCAGGAAGGCTTCTTGTCAAAGATGGGATTATAAATTGAATCTAAAGGATGCCAGGGAAGATAGGAGAAAGAGATGAGGTTGGAGAGAATTCCAGGCATAGGAAACAGTCTATGGAAATACTCTGAGATTAGTGATGGATCATCTCTGTGCAAAGAACAGGAAGGAGGCCAGGGTTGCTAGCTCAAAGAATACATGTCAAGAAACAAGGTATGAGAAGTCTGGAAAGGTAGAAGGGAGCCAGGTTATGAAGGGCTTTGAATGCCATACAGAAGATTTTACATTAATCCTGAATATGATACTAGAGTTTATAAAATAAAAGTAATATAGTCAGATATGTGATTTTGGAAAATTAATTTGACAGTTGAATGGATAATGAACTAAAGTGATGAGAAGCTTGAGGCAGGGAGACCCACTAGCGGTCTTTAGCAATAATCCAAGTTTAAGGTGATAAAGACTTATATCAAGGTGATGGCAGTGTCAAAGGAAAGAAAGGGCTTTGTACAAGAGATGTTATAAAGGTAAAATGGATAGGACTTGGCAACAAATTAGATATGGAGGGTAAGAGAGTTTGAGAAGTTGAGAACGACATCTAGAAGCCTGGGTGATGGAGAGAATGAGTAATATCTTCAATAAAAATCAGGAAGTTCACAAGGGGAAGAGTTTGGAAGGAGTTGCTGAATTTGAGCTCACTCACCCCTCATATCTAAAAGTCTAAAAGTCTTATGCATTCTAGACCTCTGATTCTGTCAGTTCTCTCATCTATATCATTCTCTCCATTCTCAGTATACATAGTCATCACCCTCA
The DNA here is from genome assembly GCF_048593235.1 of Sminthopsis crassicaudata. NCBI lineage: Eukaryota > Metazoa > Chordata > Mammalia > Dasyuromorphia > Dasyuridae > Sminthopsis > Sminthopsis crassicaudata. Next base: position 492,360,148 of record NC_133617.1, on the reverse strand, counting down.
TTCAGGCCTGTCTGGGGCTTCTTAATTCAGATTCTATGCTGAGATAAAATAATGCACTCTCCAATCATTAAACATTTGTAGAAGGAGGTCAACTTTGCCTTAACAAAGCAGTAGCTCTTAACTCTTCTGTGTATAGCACCTTTCATGTCCATCTACAAATGCATCAATAGGTCATCAAGTATGGAAACTCATATGGACTTAGGCACCCACCAGTCTGAGAAATACAGCCTCAATGAAATAAGGACTTTTGTTTTTACCTCTAGGTGACTAGAAAGCTACCTCAGTGAAAGTGGGACCAATCAAGTTCCAGGGGCAGCTCAGTTTTGGGCCCACTCTTGTCTTGAGAAGATGAGTAAAAAAGCTGCCTCAGGGAAGCTGAGACTTACCAAGTTAGGGGGTAGTTTTGCCTTCTTTTAGGTAAGCATGGCCTTCCTATGTTTCAGGTGGGAAGAAAGATATTGCCAGAACAATGTTAGTCCTATCACTTCTCACTACAATAGCCTCCAAAACTGCCTTTCATCACCCAATCTCTCCCTTATCCAATCTATCCTCCAGATAGTTGTGAGAGTGATACTCTTAAAACACAATTCAGACAGTGTAGTAACTCCCTAGCTCAAGAAGTGTCAGTGATTCCCTATTATCTGTATTACAAAATGCAAATTCATCTGGCATTTAAAGATTTTTTTTTTTTTTGCAGTCTATCTGTAGGCTATCTTCTCAGTCACATTATGCATTACTCACTAGCTAATTTGCAGTTTCACACATACAACATTCCATCTCCTGTCTCCCTGCTTTTGCTTAGGGTAAAGTATTTATAAAGCATCTATCCCAGGCCTATGCAGCTAGGTGGTAAAGTAGATAAAACTCTGAGTTTGGAGCCAGAAAAACTCATCTTCCTAAGTTCAAATCTGGCATCAGACACTTACTAGCTATGTGATTCTAAACAAGTCACTTAGTCCTGTTCACCTCAGTTCCTCCTTCCTGGAGAAGGAAATGATTAACTACTCCAGTATCTTTATCAAGAAAACTCCAAAAAATGGAGCAGCTAAGTGGCATAGCAGATTAGAGTGCTGGGGCTAGAATCAAAAAGACTCATCTTCCTGATTTCAAATCTTACCTTAATCACTGACTAGGTAAGTGACCCCAGAAAAGTCACTTAACTTTGTTTGCCTTAGTTTCCTCATCTGTAAAATGAACTAGAGAAGGAAATAGTAAACCACTCTAATATCCTTACCAAGAAAATCCCAAATGAGGTCACAAAAAGTCAGACATGAATGAAATAATTGAAGGACAACAACAGCAACATCCCATGCCTAAAATGCTTTTCTTCCTCATTTCTATCTTTCAATATCCTTCAAGGATCAGTCAGATAGGTATTACATCAGAAACAATTGGACTCTGAGTCCCTGGATTCTGATAAGTAAGATCTCACCTTACCTTTCCTGGAATCAGACCTTCAAATTACTTTCTGGTCATTTCCAGACCCTACAAGTGTGCCCCTTTAGAGCTCCCATTTGTGTTTTACATTATGCCATTAAAATGTAAACTTTTTAATAACAGTAATAGTCAGCACATACTACACCACAGCCCTGACCAAACCACTTCACATCTATTTTATATATATCCCATATTTATTTATCTTTCTACCTGTATTCCCTCTAACCTAAACCCCTTGACAAAGAGACTATTTCAGCTTTTTTATTTGTCTAACTCCAGTACCTAATACAATGTGTGGTATGTAGTAGATAATAAAAGGTTATTGTTTGATTGACTGATTAGAGATCAATGTAGAGGGAAGGAACCCACAGGTTATTAATGTATTTCTGGTGAGAATCAATTTAAGAAAAAAATTAATCTAGTTCCTTGTTATGCTTCTCAGCCTGAGAGTGACTAAGGATCCCTGGGAGAGGACCTGTCAATCAGAATGGGATTGAAGAGAGCTTTGGAACAGTGCAACTCTGAGAAGAAGGCAGGACACATGGCCAAACTAGCTTTTTTTCAAATTCTTTTTGTGGTTAGAGAAGGAAGAAAAGAACAGAGGGTGGGAGAGAAGGGAAGGAAAGAAGAAAAGAGCCTCATGAGCTCAAAATGTCTGCTTTCCCATTTCAGCACAAATTGAAGTGATACCATGCAAAATTTGTGGCGATAAGTCCTCTGGAATCCACTACGGAGTCATCACATGTGAAGGTTGCAAGGTATGAGACTTTACTAGAATCTGGTCAAAAACATCAGGGCACTTAATGATGATACACTTGTGGTTGGCTGGCTCCCTTTTAATTCATTATATACATATATGTGTGTATGTGTATATGTAACATGTGTTTATATAAATATGTATATGTATATATATATATATGTGTGTGTGTGTGTGTGTGTGTGTGTGTGTGTGTGTGTGTGTGTGTGTGTCCAATCAACAGTGCCTTAAAAACTGCTTTTTGTTTAAGGCCCTGAATTATTCACATCTATAGTCATATAAATACAGCAGCTTGCTGTGTTAGCAGTGTTGTCCCCATTAAACTTGAGGGCACTTGCTACCTGGGAGGGCAAATTAAAGGTTAAAAATAAATATTGTAAGGTGATAGCTATAAACATTTCCCTGAGCCTCTTGAGAAAGGGGGAGCAAGTCTAACAGTTGCAAAAAAGAATTGAACTACCCCTTACTTTCATGATTAACGAGAAAAGCCAAAAGAAATTTAGAGCTATAAAAGATCTTAGAGGTCATCTAGCTCAAACTCCTCATTTTACATATAAGGAAACTGAGGCTCAGATAGGAGAATTTATTGCAAGCAGAAAATGTGCTGCACTTAGAACCAGATGAGTTTAATTCTTGGCTCAATCTTGACTTGCTACATATGTGTCAGTCAGAAGAACTCAGTTCAAATCTTTATGCTGATGTTTGCTACCCATTTCCTCTTAAGAAAGTCATTTCTCAACTATGGGCTTCAGGTTCCTCCTTGATATGAGAAATGTTAGTTAGTCTATATGAGAAAATTAGTTAGACTGGATACTCTGAGATCTTTCCCAGCTCTGGGCCTTTGATCCTAAATCACTTCACCTCTGAATGTCTGTTTTCTCATCTATTAAGATGGATCAAATGACCTCTAAGTTATCTTCCATCTCTAATTTATGGCTGTACTTAGTCACAGAATTGGGGGATAAGAAATCAGTTTCCTGATTCCCAGCCCCATTACTTTCTCCTCTGTCTTGTCTTCCCAAAAAAACCAAAAGCATTTAATTGAGTAGCTCCGTTTCAAAGAAACCCTAACAGAAGTGAAGCAGTTAACATGTATCCAGCCCCAAAGCTAACAAAATCGGATATATAACAAGTTTACAAAATGAATGATGTGAACTAAAAAGGGAACTATAGATCAAATATGAAGGGGGAAATGAGAACTGTTACACAACTGTTTCAAAGTCGAATCGGTTAGGACTGCAAATAGAACATGTAAAATGCAGCACAGCATGTGTGGGGAAAGGTGACATTACAGGTACAGTTATTGGAAAGAGCAATTACAGAACTGATTGAAGATGCAAGCAAAGTGAATCATTATTTAATGTCAGTAAACTGAGGCGAGAAACAGCACAGTCATAGATTCTGAGATCCGATCTTCATTTGAAGAGACTTTCAAATATAAATGAAACAAAGCCCATTGTAACACCACTGAATAGTGATGCTGGGTGAGAAATTGACAAGTCTTTTTATAATGCTCACACAAAGTGTGATCCCTATAATTGAAATTGGCACCAAAAAAAAAAAAAAAAAAGAGGGGAGAAAGGAAATAAATGATAAAAGAAAAAAGAAAGAGAAAAGCTTTATCTCAGTAACCAGTCAACATCCTGAGCTCCCTTGGATATGATTAGTGTTAATCCTTTTGTGAACCTCCAGAGATGTCCCTTAATATTTTCCTGCACCACTGCCTTATAATTAAAGGCTGGAAATATATCGACTGTGTACATTTGTTCCTTACCTGGCTACCATTTCCTACAGTGATGATAAAAATTACCTTATCTCTCTTCCCTCTCCTGGGATTAGTTGTTAATTCTCATGGACAATTTTTTCCCAACTTCCTGAGATATTGGATATTCCATATATGGAAAGATACTTTACCTCTATTAGTTTTTAAATAATCCATTCCTTTTCATATAATATTTCTTATAAGATTACATCGCTTAGTTCAATGCCAAGTGACTCTGGTTCATGTTTCATTGTTTAAAAAAAAAAAAAAAAACTAGATGAAAAGGGGAGAAAGAATCACAAAGTATGGAAAAATGTTTTTCATTTAGAATCAAAAACATTTCCCCAACATTTTCTGTGTTATAGTTAGCCCAATTAGAATATAGGTAAATTTAGACTCCAAAAGATTACATGGATTGCCAAATGTAAAACAACAGGTCAGTAACTACATTGGGAATAGCATTTAAGTGTTCTGGCTTCTAGTCATCTTCTTCCTTCTGCCTTTCCTCTTCAAATAGAAATCAACCTTCGGCAAAGAATGTAGCTATTGTTCTGTGGGGTGCCCTAAGTTTTAAGTTAAAATGACATTCTGAACTATAGAATGTAAAAGAAATATTTAATGGTTAAAACAATTAAAGCATGAAATAATTTTCTTCAAATAAGAACCTCAAAGAATTTTTAAAATAATACCAAGGCAACACTTCACATCATCCTCAAACATTTCATGGCATTATTTTAAAGTCAGTACCAACAACTCATTTTTAAATAACATTGACTCAGCTCATGCATTCATTCAAATCCCTGTTCATTCAATAAAATTTGAAACAGAAACTACTTTTCATGCCAAAAAGCACATTTGCAATAATGAGCAACAGATAAGCAAGAAATGCCTCATAATTAGTGTCAAATTGGCCTTAAATTAAGCCTGTAGCTATAGCTTCAGGCAAATGTTTCTCAGTCAGTATCAGACCTGTACTCCTAAACAACTCTTAAGTACCAAGAGGTACAAGCCACACAATGCTTATGAAATATAAATCTCATATTACTATTAATCAAGGTATATTTGCTGAAATGATACTGTATGATTTGTTTTCATGGATTCCAGGAAGCCATATTACTTCTTTCTGGGATTTGTCATGACTTAGTGCTATCATTCATCCTTGAGTGTCAGCCCAGTTTCCATTTCATTGTGAATCTAGTCTCTGCTGCCATCCAGATCTCGAATTCTGCTAATATTACACCTCTGGATCTCATTGTTGTCACCCTTTAAATCTCATTCCATTTAGATAAATTATACTCATGGCTATGCTGTGATGATTCTAGTTCTTTTCAATGCATGCCATTTGTTTTTCTTTGGGTGGAAGAAGGGGTAATAGAACCCAGGGCTAATTCTAGTACTAAAATGAGATGGTTGACCTATCCTCAAATTAATTTCTGAGATCCAGCAAGTAATTACCTGGGAGTCAAGGTTCTATTAGATAGTTGGAAAAAACACAGGGGCTGATGACTCTGGTCATATGTTTTATTTAAGGCCACTTAGAAATCAAATCAATAAATATTTATTAAATACTTACAATGTACCAACCCCAGAGCTAAGTGCCAAGGACACACACACACACACACACACACACACACACACACACACATCTAAAATAGTTGCTGACTTTAAGGAGCTTATATTCTGATGGAAAAAATGATACACACCATCACTGAGTTCTTTCCAACCTGTTAATCCATGCTCTTTTCCCTTCATAAACTCTGTGTATGGGAGTGAGTGGGTGGGTGGGTATTATGTGTGTAGATGTGTCTGTGCTGTTTTTTTTTTTCTCTATGTGTGTGTATATATATATATGTATATATATATATATTGACAGCTGCAGAATCCACTTCATTCAGCTTTCTTAGAGCAGCATGGTACTATGGGAAGAACAATAGCTCTGTCAATGGACCCAGGTTCTAATTCAATTAAGTGTCAGAGAACACATTCTCTCTATGACCTTAGGCATTCTATTAACCTCCATGGGCTTTAGTTTTGCCATCTGTAAAAAGGGAAAGAATAGACTAAAAGTCTCTTCTAGCTCAAATCTATAATCCTATACCTAGACATAAAACTTGTTTCCATTTTCTCACAATAGGGCCTAAGGACAAAGAGAAGCTTTTGGTTTTGTGCTTATTCCTAGTTTACCAGTTGACATAGCACATTCTGGGGACACAGACAATAGTCTTCCTGACTATTATCATATCCATGAAATGCTGCTATTATTCTTCCTGGGGAAAGTCTGCATTATCTTTAATAGGAGAATCTGAGCAAGATCCAAAGGGAGGTGTCCAAAGAGTTTTTACACATAAACAAATTTGTGTTGATAGTGAATCCCCTCCAAAGAAACTTCAATATAGAGTACATCCCCTCTGTGCATGATAATAGTTCTTGGGTTTTGTTTCCTATAAAAATATATTTCTCTCTCTGTCTCTCTCTGTCTCTCTCTGTCTCTCTCTGTCTCTCTCTGTCTCTGTCTCTGTCTCTCTCTCTGTCTCTCTCTCTCTCTCTCTCTCTCTCTCTCTCTCTCTCTCTCTCTCTCTCTCTCTCTCTCTCTCTCTGTCTCTCTCTCTCCCTCCCTCTCTCCCTCCCTCCCTCCCTCCCTCTCCCTCTCCCTCCCTCTTTCCCTCTTCTTTCCTTCCTTCCCTCCCTCCCTCCAGGGATTCTTTCGAAGGAGCCAGCAGAACAATGCATCTTACTCCTGCCCAAGGCAGAGAAACTGTTTAATTGACAGAACGAACAGAAACCGGTGCCAACATTGCCGGCTGCAGAAGTGTCTTGCCCTAGGAATGTCTCGAGATGGTAAAGAGTTAACATCTTGCTCTCTTATTTAAGCCCTTTCAAATGGTTGCTGCTTTGCTGGAGCCAATTTAAACCCCTGTTATAGTTTCCAGAGAGTGGTAATATGGAAGAGAAGAAGGGGGAAAGACCTTTCTGATATCATATTAACTGAACACATAGAAGTTTTTGGTTGGGTAAGGGGGTGGCAGGGAAGGTAAAAGACATACAGATCCAAGGGTGTTTGGTGAGAAAGTAACAAGCTGAACAGGTGCGTTGTTCACACTGAAGGGAGAGGAAGCAAAATGTTTTTTTAAAAGCTTTGCAAACACAGGGAGCTGAAGAGATTGAATAAGTGACATGTCTAACCTGAGGCACACCTGTTAGGTGTGAGTTCAGCTAATAGGCCTGATGGATTTCTGCTTGTAAGAAGCAAGGTTCATGCACTCTTGGAGTTGATCATGTCTCTCTAGCAGATGATTTGTTCTTATTCTAAAACCTATCTTCCAGGTCACAGCTAATCTTTAGCAAAGACCCAGCTGGCATTCGGAGAGTTGTTTAGAACAATTTACCCCTGGATCTGACACAACAGGGATCGTTTACCCATAGCTACTACTATAAGTTCCTCAACTACAAACTTCATGGAAAGAGTCACATTTTCCTCCCTCCCTCCCACCCCCATACACTAAAATTCCTTAATAAAGGTAAGAAGTAAGTGATACTCTGAGCAGGGGAGAGGGGAGAGGAAGGAGGGGGAGTCATTTGAGCTTTTCCAGTATATTGCAGGGAACTTTGGAATTCTAACAAACACATAAATGGCATTTCTCTCTAATATTATCAGAAAATGGCAAAGCCATTTAACCTCTATAGGCCTCAGTTTTCTGACATGTAAATGAAGAATTGACCTAGATAACTTAAATGACCTATATAAATTCTTAGGTTCCCTTTAGGCTAGCTCTATGGCCTTATGACCCCTATGACTAAAATGATCCCTTGCAATCTGAGATTCCAGTCACATTCTCTCTGCCATAGTTCTGGGCAATAAACTTTTATAAAAAAAGAAGTTATTCTATATTCATATTCCAAAGTGATGATAATTAGCATTCATTTACTGCTAGCACCCTTTGAGGGCAACTGGAACTAGCGTGTGGCATGGTTTTAAGTACATGAATAAATTCAACTTGACACATAACTTGACAGCTAACATATAAAAAACTTGGTCCTTAGCCTGCCTTCCCTAAACAGGAAAGTCCTTCCTGGTATGTCAGTTGAATCTGCAGCTCCTTTTGTCCCAGTGACATCTACTCCACCCCCACCCAAAAAGGCATCTGCCTTGCTTCAGCTAAGGGCATCAAGGATTTGTCTTTTAATTTACAAACATGAATAGAACAAAAATATAAGCATCTTCTAACCAACTATGTTTCATCCCTTCCTTGCAATCTGCATGGCGGGCTGCTCCCAGGGATTGTGTATTTGGAAACTAAATCATCTCACCAGAGAATTCCACATGACATGATCTGACCCACGTTTTTAAGAAGATCCAGAAAAGAAGGAAAAAGAGAAGTTAGGCAATGACTAAAAATAGGATTCATTGAAATTGGTTTAGATGGATTACACATGAATTTGAATTGTGGGTCGTGTAACTTATTTCTACCGTGTGAGGGCAGCACATTAATTGACACCAGGATAAAAGCCTCATAGGAAGGAGGGAGGGAAGGAAGGAAGGAAGGAAGGAAGGAAGGAAGGAAGGAAGGAAGGAAGGAAGGAAGGAAGGAAGGAAGGAAGGAAGGAAGGAAGGAAGGAAGGAAGGAAGGAAGGAAGGAAGGAAGGAAGGAAGGAAGGAAGGAAGGAAGGAAGGAAGGGAGGGAGGGAGGGAGAGAGGGAGGGAGGGAGGGAGGGAGGGAGGGAGGGAGGGAGGGAGGAAGGAAGGAAGGAAGGAAGGAAGGAAGGAAGAGAGGGAGGGAAGGAAAGGAGGGAGTAAAGAAATAAATATTTATTAAATGCCTGCTAAGTGCCAGACCATGCTAAGCATGCTACAAATATCTCGCAACAATTCTTTGAAGTAGATACTGTTATTATCATCATTTTATATATAAGGTAACTGAGGCAAATACAGTTAAGTCACTTGCCCCAGGGTCACATTGCTAGTAAGTGTCTGAGGCCAGATTGAAACTGAAGTCTTGACTCCAGGTTCAATATTTATTTCTACTACAAAGTCCTGGTAATTAAAGAAAATATTATCATCTCACTATTAGGACTTGTGATACTGAATGAAATCAGTGGGGGTAGAGAAAAGAACTCAGGCCAGGAGTCAGTAGGGATTTAATTCAGTCGATAGAGGAGAGGAGACTCCTCAACTAGTTGGCATAATAAGGTTCTGGGGTCTTTTTAATGGTGGAACAACATTCTCAAAGGAGGAAGGAATAAGCTGCATTAAATAAGCCTCTGAGAAATAAAAACAATATGATGGCCAAGGACACGGGAAACTTAAGGATGATAATAAGCAGCCAAATCATGGGCCAAACAACCATTCTGAAGCTGCCAGAAATGACTTCCCAAATACTTCCTGAAGATGAATACATGCCAAATAAGTGGTGAGGAGTATGAGAAGAGATACAGTGGACAGAAAAAAAAAATGTAATTCTTTCTTGAAGTGAAAAGCTTCTTCTTTATTCCTTATTTTATATGAAGAAGGATGATTTTTCTGAAACTTCTATGTGTCCACAATTTCAGGTCTTGGACTGAGTTAAGTAAGCATTCCCAAAGTATTTTAAAGGCATTAATAGTGACCAGAATAAGACTGTTCAATCTAATTTGAATTAGCAAACATTTATTATATTCCAGGCCCTGTACTCGGCTCTGGGAACAGAAAAACAGAAACAAGCTTAGATCCCACTAGGAAGAAACATATAATAAGGAAGACCAAAGAAAAATATACACAATAAAAATTGCAAAATAATTTGGGGGAGAGGTGAGGGGTTGAGACAACTTGGGAGAAATGAAAGAGGTGATCAAGAAAGGTCTTGTTTAGGAAGTTAACATGAGCTAAACCTTGAGTTAAGTAAGGATTCCAAGAGGCAGATGTGAGGAAGAAGGACATTTTTGTACATAGGTGTGGAGATAAGAGATGGTGTGTAAAAGAAAGAGCAAATAAACCATTTTGGCTAGAATGTAAAGTGTATAATGGAGAGCTATGTAAAATCAGCACAGGTATAGAAGGATGGACTGAAACCAGATTGCAAATGGATTTAAATGCCAAATAGAAGAGTTTGTGATTCACCTGAGAGGTGCTGGGAAATCAATGCCATTTAAACAGGGGCATAACATGATCAGGACTATACTGAGAGGGGGGGATTAATTTGCCAGATTAGTGGGAAGCTTGCTTCATTCTGAGGATTATTCAAGGTATTTGGTTGCCCCACTGACCATAAAAAGTTTCCCTTGACCATGGCTGCCCATTCAAGCATTTTAAATTGCTGGAGCATCCTCTATAATTGCTGTTAAGATTTCTGTAATTTCCCCTCAATAGTTATCACCATCCCTAAGTTATTTGTGGCAGCTAAGTGGTGCAATAGAATACTGGACCTGGAGTCAGCAAGATGAGTCATCTTGAGTTCAAATGTAGCATCAGACACTTACTATATGACTCTGGGCAAGTCACTTAATTCCACTTGATTCCATTTCCTTATCTGTAAAACTAGCTGGAGAAAGATATGAAAAACCATTCTAGTATCTCTGCCAAAAAAAAATCTCAAATGAAGTTACAAAGAGTCAGAAACAATTAAAAATTACTGAACAACAAGAAGTTATTTATAGGCTAACAGACTCATAGACCCAATCCAGGGACCAGCCAGTTCAACTTCCTAGAAAATAGACAGGTTAAGATTTTTTTTTAATTTTGCTTTGTTTTGTTTTGCTTTTATAAAGTTTACATAATGCATAGGGATTTGTTAAATTTGCTAGATCCAATACTCTGGATTCAAATTTGGTTCTACTGTGTTGAACAAGTCAAGTTATATCTTTGGGAAGGGTATCCTCATCTGTAAAATTAGAGGTTTGGATTAGATATCTCCTGCTGTGATCCTATGAATAGCAACCAAGTGGCAATTCTCAATTATACAGCAAATTGATAAAAATCTAGCTTGGCCTAAGCTAAAAATCAAGATTGTGAGTATAATAAATAAATCATCCAACCCTCCAACAACACTATTTTGCTTAATCTCCTTTTAGCTGAGCTCTTTTTATGCCTGTGAAGTCCAATCTTTCTGTTGAAAGACTCTAAACATCTTTGTGAACTGTTCCTTAATTTTAAGTGTCAACATCATCATGATTATCATTCCCTAATGAATTTCTACAGCCTGAAGTGGAAAACAAATAAAATATCACCCCATCCATGCCCAAAATTTAGTTGTATCTGCACCAGAGTACTATGTTCAAAACATCTTACAGTGAACTTGTCTGTGACCAAAAGAAACATGTATTACATAGGTCATTATTCTGATTTAGAAGGCCAGTTAATATGCTTTTCCTCCATATCTCTATAGTCTATAATTGTTACTGTATAAAATCTTTAGGAAGTCAGATTCACCCTGGAGAAGATCAAGGGTATAGTTAATATTTCATCAAATTTTGAGAACATTCTGGTTCATTCCCTCAGCCCAGAAACACCATTCTTGCTCAGTGACAAAGTCCATATAATTATATATCTAATTGCATACCTTGAGTTAGTTGATATATTTGCACATGGTAGTCATTATGATTCCTCTCAAAACAATCTACTTATAAAGTTCAGTTCTCCATTTCAAATAAATCAAACTTACTGACAAGATATATTTGACTTTGGAATAATTCTAAAAGTGTTTCTTTTGTATTAAAGTTTTATCTTTAAGTCAGGCAAGGGAAATATTAATCTATTCTAACAACATATATCAAGTGAAAAACAAAAATTGCTGTGAACAATAAAAAGTAGAAAGTGACATAAGGCAATCTCTAGCAATCTAATCATAATAAATTCATTTAACTATATGACACACTACTAATTAGCCCTTAGAATAGAAATATCAGTAATATGTATTGTTCAATCATTTTCTATCATGTACAACTTTTTATGATCCCATTTAGAGTTTCTTGGCAAAGATAATGAAGTGGTTGATTATTTCCTTCTCCATCTCCTTTTACAAATGAAAAGAATGAGATAAATACGGTCAAGTGACTTACAGAATGAGATAAATACGGTCAAGTGACTTACACAAAATTACATAGCATAGCTAGTAAATGTGTGAGGTCAGATTTGAACTCAAGAAGATAGGTCTTTGTGACTCAAAATTTGGCACTTTCTCTGCTATGCCATTTGGCTGCCCAACAATAAGATTATCTTTATTATTAGCAATATTATCCTGGCAACTCCAGAAACTCCAGTTCCACTTCAGATCTTACAATCAAATCCAAGAATTTATTTCAGATGATAAGTTTAGAATTTTATTCTAATACAACCTTCTTCATTTTACAGATGAGAAAACTAAGACCCAAAAAGGTACAGTTGTTTTCTAAGGCCAAATAAATAATAAAAGAGAGAATGTGTTTGAACCCAATTCCTCTGGTCACATAGCCAAGATTCCCATCTATACACCACTGTTTCTCATGTAGAAATCATTATATGGAGAGTTTCTTATACAAGAACAAAGTAAAGACTACCATAAAAATATCCAATTTTCATATTAACCATATGTGCTTCTCTTAAACCCAATTTACATGTTAAGTCAACATCACCTTATAACATCACTGATGTACAAACTATGAAGGATAAACAAAAACAATAGCTTAGTGATACAGATATAAAGGTAAAAAAAAAAAAAATCATACCTACAATCTATTCCATCAAGAAAGGAGGGAGTTTCTCCAAGGGATTAAGCTTTGCTATAAAGGTTTGTGCATATAATTGATTAATCTATAAATAGTACTGAGGAAGGATCTTAGAAAAAACAACAGAAACTTTTTTGCAGCAAAAACAACAACAACAAAACTATTCAAAAGGAGTAGTGAAAAGAGCATCAGACTTCAAGTCAAGAAAATCTAGATTCAAAGTTCCCAACTCAGCATTTACTACCTCTGTGACCAAGAAGACAAGTCACTGAACTCTCTCTTAGCCTTACTTATTTCATCTGTTAAAATGAGGATCAATAATGCCTAATAGAATTTAACTTGCAAAGCTGTTATAAGGATAAAATGAAAAAGAGGGAGAAGAAAGGAAAGAAGGAGGGAAGGAAGGGAGAAAGGAAGGAAGGAGGAAGGAAGGAAGGAAGGGAAGGAAGGAAGGAAGGAAGGAAGGAAGGAAGGAAGGAAGGAAGGAAGGAAGGAAGGAAGGAATGCCATATATGCAAACTTCCTCATTTTGTAGAAAAGGAAACTGAGAATGAGAGATGTTCATGGAATTGTATAGTTAAAGTGGTAGTATTAGTAAGAATTACAACCTAGAATCTCTTACTTTTCAGAAGCTGTCAAGTCCAACTCTTAACTGAGCAAAAATTCCTTCTATAATATCTCTAACAAAAAATTATTCAATTTAGGAGACCTCCAGGGATTGGGAACTCAATACCTACTAGGCAGCAGCCCATTCAACTTTGGGAGAACATAGATTGTTGGAAATTTAATTGTAAGATCCTTGAATGCTTTATCTTCTTGTAACAATAAGAGAAACTGGCTGTTTCTGTCTGAGGACTGAGCAGCCTGTGCTACCCTACAGTCCACTCCCATAATTCAGCAATCTAGTAAATCAGGAGGCAAGAGAGGAAGAGAAAGAAAGAAAGAAAGAAAGAAAGAAAGAAAGAAAGAAAGAAAGAAAGAAAGAAAGAAAGAAAGAAGAGAAAGAAAGAAAGAAAGAAAGAAAGAAAGAAAGAAAGAAAGAAAGAAAGAAAGAAAGAAAGAAAGAAAGAAAGAAAGAAAAGAAAGAAAGAAAGAAAGAAAGAAAAGAAAGAAAGAAAGAAAGAAAGAAAGAAAGAAAGAAAGAAAGAAAGGAAGAAGAAGAAAAGAAAGGAGGGAGGGAGGGAGGGAGGGAGGGAGGGAGGGAGGGTAGGGAGGAAGGAGGAAGGAAGGAAGGAAGGAGGAAGGAAGGAAAGGAAGGAAGGAAGGAAGGAAGGAAGGAAGGAAGGAAGGAAGGAAGGAAGGAAGGAAGGAAGGAAGGAAGGAAGGAAGGAAGGAAGGAAGGAAGGAAGGAAGGAAGGAAAAGATGGAAGGAAGGAAGGAAGGAAGGAAGGAAGGAAGGAAGGAAGAAGGAAGGAAGGAAGGAAGGAAGGAAGGAAGGAAGGGAGGGAGGGAGGGAGGGAGGGAGGGAGGGAGGGAGGGGGAGGGAGGGAGGGAGGAAGGAAGGAAGGAAGGAAGGAAGAGAGAAAGAAAGAGACCAAGAGAAAGACAGAGAGAAAGAGAAAAAAGGAAAAAAATAAACAAAAAAACCCTACTCAGTGGAGATCCTCTGTATTATCATTAACACAATCAGCTCATCCCTATTCTTATTTTACACATAAATATTTATTAATGTCTGAGACATTGGTAAACATTTGAGGTCTTGTAACAAAATGTAGAATACAAGATCCTCGATCTCGAAGAACTCATGAAAATCTGAGAAAGCAAATATCACATATAGAAAGAAAGAAAAAATTTCAATATCACTAATACCTTATTAGGCTTTACTCCAAAGGTATGGACATATGAACAAAACCTTCAAAGAAAAATAACTCTTTTTTATTAGTCCATGACTACTTTCAGGCTGACTTCCCCTTTTCTCATTGGAATGGTTAGGGATACTACTTAAAGAGAGCTTCTTAAACTGCAAATCTTGACTCCATATGGGATCTTGTAACTTAATGTGAGGGACATAAAATTATGATTTTATTACCAGCAAATGTTTGATTTGTATATCTACTTTATATACCTATATACCTGGAATCACATAAAAATTTCTTGGGGCATAAAGGGATTGCAAGTGGAAAAATTTAAGCTCTGATATACAAAACAGAGAAAAATTTTTACAAAGAGATTTCCTATGCATATTTAGTGGATGTTGAATGCCATCTCCAATTCAGGTGTGATTTATATCATAGGATAAAAAACTAAAAACTGGAAAGGATCTCAGAGACCATTTAATCCACCTCTCCCCTCATTTTACAGATGAGGAAATTGAGGCAAAGATAGTTTAGTGACTTACCTGGGGCCAACAGTAAGCTGTGTGTCTGAGGCAGGATTTAAAACCAAGGTTGGCCTAATTTCAGTGCTTTGTCACTATCCCATTGATGTCTCTTGATCCTATGAACTCTGATTCCTTCTAGCCATAGTGAGATTTCATACCATTTCAATTCATTAAACTTATTTTGCCTCTGACTGCTAGAAAAACCTAAAGACAAGATACATACATATATACATATCTGTGTATGTATGTATATATTTCATACTGTATAGGTTTGCAATGTCTAGAAAATGTATAAAGTCCCTCTATGAAGTAGTTTGTATCATGGGAGAGAGCAGTGAGAAGGGTAAAGAAACATACAGAAATGGAAAAACTCTGAAAATTGCCAATGATAAGGTCTTAGGGTTTAGGACAAGCTAGCCTATAGAATTTAGTAATCTTATGGCATATAGTCAAGATTCGGAGACTACAAATAAATCATTCTCACTAGTTATGGCCATTTTTAGTCATTTGGCCATTGCATATTTTTTCTCTTAAATAAAAAGAAAAAATTCATAAACTGATAGAGGCTAGAGATTTACATATACATAATTTTATCTCCTCCTTTCTTAGCTTTTAAAATATAATTCCTTCCCTCTCTGTCAAATTTAGCATTGCATTCCAAATTGTTTATTAATGAATTCACACCCCAGGACTTGGGTCAGTGCATGGTTAGTGCATTTATTTGCAAAGAAACTTTGAGTTTTCAAGTAATAGCTAGTGCCTGTCACTTCAGATGCTAGGATTAATTCAACTCAATAAGCATCTATTACATGCCTACTACATTCCAGACACTGTACTAAATAGTGGAGATGTAAAGACAAAAATGAAATAGTCCTGATCCTCAAAGGGGATTACCTTCTACTAGGAGAAACAACATATACTTGATTAAACAAATGAGAGAGGTAGAGGGGTGGGGAGAGAGACTGAAAGAGACAGAGAAAAAACAAAGAAAGAGAGAGACAGAGACACACAGAGAGACAAAGAGAGACACAGAGAGAGACAGAAACAGAGAAAGACACAGAGACAGACAGAATATAGACCAATTTGTAAATGGTACCAACAGGATTAGCCTCTGATAGGAAGTGACACTTGAACTGAACTTTGAATGAAGTTTCGATGTAGAGAAGGACAAATATTCCAGGCAAAGGGAGATGGAATGTCATTTCTGAGTAACTGAGAAGAAAAAACTTGTATCTTGTTTTCTGCTTTTCCCCCCAACTCAGCTGTCAAATTTGGGAGGATGTCCAAGAAGCAAAGGGATAGCCTATATGCGGAAGTGCAGAAGCACCAGCAACGGCTTCAGGAACAGCGGCAACAGCAGAATGGGGAGGCAGAGGCCCTTGCCAGGGTCTACAGCAGTAGCATCAGCAATGGCCTGAACAACCTGAACAACGAAACAGGTGGCACCTATTCCAATGGGCATGTCATTGACTTGCCAAAGTCTGAGGGTTATTATAATGTGGATTCAGGCCAGCCATCCCCAGATCAGTCAGGACTGGATATGACTGGAATCAAACAGATAAAGCAAGAACCTATCTATGACCTCACTTCTGTACCCAACTTGTTTACCTATAGCTCTTTCAACAATGGGCAATTAGCACCAGGGATAACCATGACTGAAATAGGTAAGTGAACTGTTCATCTTTTCAAACACTTTCTAAAAGTTCAACCTAAAAATAGTCAGCCATTTCCAATGTGAACATTTCCCTAAGTCTCTTTTGGATCACTTAAGTTGAATCAAGCAGGGCTTCTACTCTTATTTCAATAAATCTTTTCATTATCCCCAACTCCCAAAATGATTATTTTATCAAGAAAGAAAAGAAATGGGGAAATGTTACAGATTAAGAGAGTTGCTTTTTTTTTTTTTTTTTTTTTTTTTTTTTTTTTTTTTTTACAGTGGTATGACTCTTTGGAGGATAAATGATGTATATATAATGAGAGGAAGTTTGTCAAGCAAGTAAATCCAACAAATATTTATTAAACACCTAATATATGACAGACACTGCCTTATATGCTGGCCACACAAAGACAAAAAATAAAACTGTACTTGGCTTGAAGATGCCACCGGATGCTACTTACTGGCAGTTCTAAGTAAAATATCTAAGTAGTTCTAATAGTAGCTAACATCATGAGAAGAGCAATTCCTATAGACTTGGGGTCTATAATCAGTCTAGCAATCTTGGGCAAGTAAACTTTGGGTTGTGGTATTATCTGTTAAATGCTAGATTTACACTAATTGCCTTTTTGGTCCTTTGCACATTTAATATTCTAATCATTTAACGTTCTGTGCTAGACTCTGAGGAAGAGTTTTATTTTGTTTTGTTTTGTTTTGTTTTGTTTTATTAAAACATAGTTTGATAATTGACATAGTTCTATTCTGAGTTACTAGCAATTATGTGGGCAGCTACCTAGCTCAGAAGATAAGAGCACCAGATCTGGTATAAAAAAGACAAGTTCAAATCCAGCCTCAAATACTTACTAGCTGTATGACCCTGGGCAAATTATTTCATCTCTGTTTGCTTTAGTTTTCACAGTGCCTGGCACATAGTAAGTGCTATATATAAATGCTAGCTAGTATAATTTAGGTCATTTTAGAAAGCTATCAGGTATAATGGCAGAAGATAGAATCTGTCAGAAAGGAGTTATTCAAGTAGCCCCTATAATAGATCATATTATTAAATAGGTGAAGAGGTTGCCTAGTTTTGGTACCCATTTCCCATAGCAACAAAACCCTCCCTATATTGTACTGTTCCCAGACCCCAATCTCTGAATTTCTTGATTTCCATGATCTCCGTTCTCCATGACCCCCTTCATCAAAATAGCTATTCTTTGTTCCATTTCATGGAAACCCAGCCAAGTGATGAAATAGCTAACCTCATAAAGTAATTGAAACAAACTTCAGTGAAAGATTGTGGTTTAATATGTGACCCCATCTAGATAAGTATTTGATTTTAACAGTGGTCTTTTTTGCACTTTACTCCAAAGGTGTGGTTCATATGGGAATTTCAGGAACCATGGACAGCTTGAGGGAGAGATATTTTTGGTCACTGGAACCTTTTAGGGCCTTTAAATCACAACATGTAGGCTACCACCTACTCTGCTTCTGCCTAGGGCTAGTCCTATAAATAGGACTCCAGGGGAAGTCTAAGCATAGTTTCAATTCTATAGGCTTTGAACACTTGGTAACTATCCCAGATCTTTCAGTGTATGTGCTCCCTCACACATACAGAGACACTTGGTCCTTGCTGCCATGACCTACTACTGACTGGTGTGTTATACATATCCACCCCCTCTTCTGTCCCTCCTCCCACCATCTGGCTATGGTAGAAGAGGTATATAAATATGAAATTTAAATATTTAATTCTGTCTCACAGAAACAGTAAGTTTCACTGTATATAAGAATCATAGGATACAAACCTACATTAATTAATATTCACAACTATGAAACTATTTAGAAGGTAAAGCTTTTAAAACTTTGATCCCTTTATGTGGTAGATGAGCAATACATTTGGTAGAATGTAAGCTGTTTGAAAGAAGATACTTCTTGTACTTTGTCTTGGTATTTCATTTCAGCATTTGGTGCACTGCTCAGAATTGGTATTTGACAAATAAATAAAATTAATAAATAATATTGGATTTTGGGAAACCCTTCCAGGTAGACCACAACAATAGTCCTTTCCCTCACATGAAAAAATTCTTCCCCTAAGCAGAAGATAAGTATTGATTTTCCTTCATTCTTACATTATAGCTAAAAACTTGGTTATTTGGAAAATGTGTTAAGATGCTACTTAAAGAAGTTTTTGTGGATAGCCTTTCCTCTAGCCCTATTCTCTCAGGAGAAAATTCTCCTAGGATATCAGGAACCACAGAATTCACTCTTTCTCAGTTCTAGTAGCACCCTGGATTTCTATCACAGACTCTAGCAGTCAAAATGAAACCAGCTTTTAACGGATTTATTTAAAGGCATATGGAGCCCTTAAAATTCTCCCCATCTGAACTAAAATTCAAAGTTTTTCTTATCAGAGAAGGTGGAGTGCAATTCAACAGTCCCACCCCTGACCTCTCACAAACTCTATGTGACTCTACCCACCTACTCCACCACCCCTCTTTGTAAATATGTCCTTCTGTAGAACTGCATCGCCATCTAGTGGGAACATGAACTCCTATCTGATCAACAGCTACCTTCTGAGAGGCTCATTTCTTACTAATAATCCTGATCAAATGAAAGAAATGCATCAACAATCTTCCTAGTTTCATGTATAATCTAGCTTTAAATTTTAAAAAGACCCTTGGTATGAACATTAAGCTCTCCTTTTTTTTTTTAACAAGTTTACTGCGTTGAGTATCCCGTGGCGCTCTCCAAGGTGCCAGATGTCACAAGTGCTTACATTATAGTTATGTCTGCCTATCTTATTATGTACTTGGTTAATAGTGTGTCTATATACTCTTGTATCAGATTAGCTACCTGTCCAAAAGAGAAGGCCGGGGGAAGGGATTTAAAAGGCAAAAAATGAATCTGAATAAAGCCAAATTTTAAGCATATTAACTCTATATTATAGTATAGGATTTTTCATTTACCATACTATATAATATTCCATGCCTTATCATGTCATGCCAGACTATAACAAAGAATCTTGCTAATTAAACTTTTGATCTTCAAAGGGACTCCTTTGTTTCCTCTGTGTTCCAAGGTTATAAACAAAGGAAACATGTCATTGTTTTAATATTTAGTAAATTTGAAAGCATAACAACAGTATTGCTTTTTAATAATTTTCCAATCCATCCTTCATTAGAAAGACTGTCTCTTTCAATATAGATAATAACTTAAAATTTCTTTTAAAAGTCAAAACACAGATTTACCAGAAATTCCAAAGTGATCTCATTGTCAGTTATCTAGATAATATGGAAAGTTAGGTAAGTACTGAAGAATTTTGCTGAGAATAAGAATTCTCAGAAGAACAGGTATCTTTCTAAAAGATGTGCCTAGAGAGTGAACAAGAATATCCTGCACACCTCCCAGAGAGATTTATTTATGGAAGAAATGAAAGTAGTGATGTGTCAACATCCAAACCCCTTAAAAAACTAATCCTTTCAGAAATTGTAACCTAGTGACTTGTAGTATTGACTCAAAGGAGGGATAAAATTAAGAAGGGCAAACAAGGTCTATAAAATAGCACTTATCCTGGAGCTGTCAACTGAGCTTACTTAAAATGTGAAATTGAGCTGACATATTGGGTGTGATACATGTATAGCAAAAAGTATGGAGACTGCCTGTGGTTGAATTAGGGAGTATAAGATAGCTAGGAGGGGAAAATTCAAAAACAGTATGGTTTAGCAAAAAAGCACTTGGCCTTGGAAACAAATGACCTTGGTTTGACTGTTACCACAGTGACTTTAGATAAATTCTTGAATTACTCTGAATCTCAGTTTCCTTTTCTGTAAAATGGGTATACCTTAGGTCAAAGAGTCAAGTAGAAAGTGAAGCCAAAATTGCAATTCATTGGAGAAACTGTTCATATAAATTTTGGGGAAGAAAAAACAGAAAATAGAAAGCAAACCTCTTGTCTTGTTATCAAGCTTATTGTAATACTGTAAATGTTTATTAGCACTTCTACCTATAATTGCTCTGTGCTAGGCACTAGAGCGATAAAGATAGGTATACATCAAGTTCTGCAGTGAAGAATTATATACCTAAAAAGATAAAAGACAGCTAGCAAATAGCTATAGTAGAAGGCAGAATGAGATAAGTGCAAAAGAGGGGTTCAGACAAAGTGCAACGAGAAACCTGAGGAGGAAGAGATCACTTTCAACTCTAGGATGAAGAAGGGAAAAAAAGAGGTCATAGTAGGTCTCATGAAAAGAGTTGGCATCCAAATTGAGCCTTAAAAGGGAGATCCTCTAATAGACAGAAGTGAGATATATGAAAGTGGAAAACTACTTAAGACTTAAAAGACAGTAGAGAAGAGAGGAAGCATGAGAATAAAGAAAAGAGATTACATCCTGCACTAAGACAGAAACATGGCCAGCCCAGGGATTTACAATTACAATGGGATCATAGCAGAGTATCCCTACTGGAGTCAGGATTCAGTTTCAGATACTTACTAGCTTTGTGACTCTGAGCAAGTCATTTAACACTGTTTGCCTCAGTTTTCTCATCTATAAAATAAACTGGAGAAGGAAATAGCAAATCACTTTAGTATCTTTACCAAAAACACCCCAAATGGGGTCACAAAGAGTCTGACACAACTGAAAAATGACTGAACAAGAATGGAGAAGGTTTCTGAATGAAGGCATTTCATCCAGTATAAAAGATAATTGAGCTTCTATCTATACAACTGCACAATAACCCAGTAAGTTCATTAAACCACCAGACAATTCAGTAAAACCAAAAGGTCAAGTTGTCTGATTAGCTTTGACAGCTTGTTCCAACATGTGACCTGAATCTGGATAGTCTAGCCTTAACTCTCTTTCTTGCAGATGTCTACTAATAAACATCACTCCTTTAATAATATCTATGCCCTCTTAATTTTAAAGTATTGTATAAACATAAGTCATTATCTGTCTCCTTATAGCATTATAAATCTAAAGCTGGAAAAGATTTCAAGCAGTTTCCAGTCTAACCCTTTCATTTTCTAAATAAGGACACCAGGAAGACTAACTTGCCCAAAATCACAGAAGTAATAAGCCTAAGAAGCCAAATTTGATCACTAAATCATTTAACTCTAAAGCCACCATACATGCTACCTCTATGTTTTACTCTGTGTGTGCATGTGTGTGTGTGTATTTACTGAACACAGAATTCTGATCATTTTTAAATGTAAATAAACTTCATTTAAAAAAAAATTTCTTCCCTGAATAGCTCCAGGAGATTGCAATAGGGAAGATCTTGGCCAACAAATTTGTTTTCAATGATGCACTACTTTTGTTTATAAAAGATAAAGGAGTTTTGAAAATATTATTACTCTGTCTTTTCATTTTTTAAAAAAAACATACATTTTTTAAAATGTTGAAAATCCCTTTTCCTTAGAATTCCAAGTTCTATCCAGTTTAAGATAGCCAGTGATATTTGCTTTTATTAATACATTGTTGAAAGATAACTATGCATTCAAAATTTATACTTAAAAAGGGCCAGATTTTCTTGTTATTATCTATTAGCTCTTAATAAAGATGGGAGCAGGGCTCAAATTAAATGGGATCTACCAAAGGTTTTTTCAGGGGATAATAAATTGGAGAATACCTCTTAGCTAGTTAGGGAAGAGGGCAATTCAACTTCCTTTGTTGTGCCATGCCCTAAAGGGAACATACCTGATGAAAGAATTCTCTCTAAGGGGGCCAGCACAAGCCCCAGGCATTTCAAAATAATATTTCTTCATTATCAATGTCATTAACCTCAACTAGTAGTATTCAGTCAACAAAGATTCAATAAGCGCCTACAATGTGCCAGGCACTGTGCTAAACACTGAGGATACAAATACTGGCAAAGACAGCCTTAAGGAGCTTTTAAGGAACTGACAATCTATTGGGGAAAGAGCAGATAAACAATTATGTGCAATCTATATACAGAGTAATTTGGAAATAAACAGTAGATGGAAGTCACTAGAATTCAAGAGGATCAAGAAAGGCTTCCTGTAGAAGATGGGGTTTTAGCTGAGACTTGCAGGAATCCAGGAAGCAGAGATCTTTCTAGTCATGGGGGGAACAATCCATGAAAATGTCCTGATTTGGGACCTTGTTTGAGCAATAGCAATAGAAAGAGTGCTACTGCAATATAATGGTGATCCTGGTAATTTCTTATAAGAAATGAAATTATGTAAATATGTGTGTATATATATTTATATGTGTGTGTGTGTTAAATGGTGTTAAAATAAGGTAATGAATTTCCCTTACACCCTGGGATTTACCAGATTAAACAAATGTTCTAAAGAATTTTTAAAACATTATTTAGGGCAGAAATTGTGTAAAACTGATCTGCTTCAAGTGAAGTTACTCTGGAGACAGAGGATCAAATTGATTTTTGACCCCAATTCAAAGTCTACCTGAGGAAATACTAAACACTTATCAATGACAACATAAAGAAATTATTAGGGGCTCCTTACAGATTAGAATTTTCCTTTTTAACACAACTGAAAAAAAATAGTCCTGTTAGATATGAAAGATTTTGCATCAAGGGAGAAGAAAAGGAAATTTCATCAGTTTCTGCCTGTAGCTAAGTAAGATGAAGCAGGGAAGTGATGAATATGTGGTGACTACAGAAACAGCTCCCACCAGGCAGCTCCCACTTTCAATAGCCAGGGAAATTAGGCCAGACCTTAAAGATGTCAGATCCTAGGCATTTAATAATTTTCAGGAATCCTACAGCACTTATACTACTATCATAATAACTCCTTCATTCATGAAATCACATTAGTGACCTGCTACCAGTAGGGTGAGAGCTTTGAATTGTTTGGTAGTAATAGTGTAGATAGATTTGCAAGAAACAATTCACTGGCCTCCACTCCCCCATTTATGTTGTCTCCTTCAGTCAAACATAAACTCCTTGAAGGCAAGAACAATTTTCATTTTTGTTTCTGTGTCTCCAATATTTAGCACGGTGTTTGGCACATGGTACACAATAAATGATGTTTCATTCATGTAGAACTTCAGAACAGAGGAATATCAATGATCCATATAAAGACCCTTGCCATTATGAGATCAATTAGTACTGCCACTTACTAAAGTAAATTAATTCAGTACTGACATGATAATGCAGGAAAGTACTAGAAAGATTAACAAGCATATTATGGAGAGTTCACTTCTCTGCAGAGTAAATAGAATACTGGACTTACAGAGAATAAATCCTTACTCTGAGGCTTACTAGCTATGGTTTGCTAGCATAAGCAAATGTTTGAGCTGCAATTTTTTCAACTATAAAATAGGGGTGATAAAAGCACCTACCTTACAGTGGTGTAGTAAACTTTAATTGAGACAAAGTATGTAAAATATTTTACAAACTTAAAATAGCTATATAAAAGTCAGTTGCCATCATCATGACTATTATTAAATAGTTTTTATGGTTTATTAAGAACAATAACTAGAATTCATATAATGCTTTGTGGTTTACAAAACACTTAACAGAGATCACTTCACATTATGACAACTCTGGGAGGTATGTGCTGTTATTATCCTCTTTTATAGATGAGAAAATAGCCTGAAGGAGGCTAAATGACTTACCAGGTTCACACACATAGCAAGTATCTGAAGCTTGCCATTCAGCTTCCTTACAAAACATTTTACATAGGTTATCTCTTTCCAGAAGACTAAACCTATATGTTTGCTTTAATATGGCATTGTAACTACTCTGGTAAGGGAAAAATAACTATTGTTCAAATCTGTATCCTAGCTAAAGAGTAATTTAGAAAGCCATTATTTAGTTCTCGATTCTTTTTTTTTTTTTTTTTTTTTTTTTTTTTTGAGGGAACAGTAAAGAATTTTGGAATAAGAAAAGTCCACTCTGTCAAATAAGTGGATTAAACTAGATTAGAGTTTCTTAACCTTCTTTGTAGTGAATCTACATCAGGAAGGCCTAGGAACTCTTTCTTAAAATAATGTTGTTGTTGTTGTTGTTGTTGTTGTTGTTGTTGTTGTTATTAATTAAAAAAAAAAAAAAAAAACATGAGGCAACTAGATAGCACAGTAAATAGACCAATCCTGAAGTCAGGAGGACCAGATTTCAAATTTGACCTCAGATATTTAACATTTCCTTGTTTATGTACTGGCCAAGTCACTTAATCCCAATTGCTTTACAAAAAGAAGAAAGAAGAAAGAAAGAAAGAAAGAAAAGAAGGAAGAAGAAGAAGAAGAAGAAGAAGAAGAAGAAGAAGAAGAAGAAGAAGAAGAAGAAGAAGAAGAAGAAGAAGAAGAAGAAGAAAGAAGAAGAAGAAGAAAAGAAGAAAGAAGAAGAAGAAGAAGAAGAAGAAGAAGAAGAAGAAGAAGAAAGAAGAAGAAGAAGAAAAGAAGAAAGAAGAAGAAGAAGAAGAAGAAGAAGAAGAAGAAGAAAGAAGAAGAAGAAGAAGAAGAAGAAAGAAGAAGAAGAAGAAGAAGAAGAAGAAGAAGAAGAAGAAGAAGAAGAAGAAGAAGAAGAAGAAGAAGAAGAAGAAGAAGAAGAAGAAGAAGAAGAAGAAGAAGAAGAACAAAAACAACAACACTGGAATTACAAGTAAACCAATTTCATTAAAATATAGTTATCAACTTTTTTTTTTTCCCCTGAGGCTCGGGTTAAGTAACTTGCCCAGGGTCATATAGCTAGGAAGTGTTAAGTGTCTGAGATCAGATTTGAACTCAGGTCCTCCTGAATTCAAGGCTGGTGCTCTATCCACTTTGCCACCTAGCTGCCCCCAATAGTTGTCAACTTTAAGAAAAAAATTACAGACCTTAGATAAAGAAACTTTGGATTGGATTACTTAAAAGATCAGTCCAAATTCCATTTTTCTGCCTTGACACAGGACCATTCTCATTGATAATATATTTGTTTTCTTTTTCAATCATCTAAACATACTAACATAATTGAAGGTAATCAAGTTACTGTTTTTAATTAGTTGGTTTAATCACTTGAAAATATAAAAATGGCCTCCAAAGAATGCCCTCTGAAATGGATGTCAGAAGTCCATTGAATAAATCTCCATAAGGGGATTGACATCTAT
This sequence comes from Sminthopsis crassicaudata, assembly GCF_048593235.1. Taxonomy (NCBI): domain Eukaryota; kingdom Metazoa; phylum Chordata; class Mammalia; order Dasyuromorphia; family Dasyuridae; genus Sminthopsis; species Sminthopsis crassicaudata. The sequence continues at coordinate 492,334,478 of NC_133617.1, read as the reverse complement.
TTAAATTATCCAGTCAATTGACATGTCAAACAAAATCCAAGTAGTAAAAATCATTATTAATGATGGCCATAGGCAAATCCCATAATTAGGCTTTGACCATTTGTGTCCAAAGTCAAAACTCACTAATTGTCCTTTGTGTAATTTGGTTGTGAGATGTTTTTCCCCTATTATTTTGTTGTTTTTAGTGGAGTAAGAGTAGATTTTAAAGGATTCTGGTCTTTATAGGAAGATTTTCCTTGTGTTTTTAAAAGTGTAAGCCATGCTCTCATCCCAAGTAACTCTATAGAAATTTTTCCCAAGAATCAAAACAAAGAGTATCCTGAATCAAGATGAAGAGAAATTCTCATGGTTTCCCCCTCCATCTGAACTTGCCAACCATTAGAATAGTTCTTTATAAAATATTCCTGCAGCTAAATCCTTCCCTAGGCTGTTGGGCAGATCCAGAGAAAGTAAGATACTAAGAGGTGAAATGATTTGCCCAAAGACTTTGATAAGAAAAGTTAACAAAAAGCCATTTTTTTTTCTTCTCTTCTCTTTTTTCTTGCTCCTTTTTCCTCATAACTGTATTCCTTCCTTTTCCTTAATCTTTAAAATGTATTAAACTTTTCTTATTGTTTTTTTAAAAAGACAATTTCTTCTGAAAATTGACTTCAAATATTAACATATTCCTTATAAAAGGCATTTCTTTCTTGTTGTAGAAGTATTTTCAAGACAGGGATCTACAATTTTCAGTCTTGTGTATATGCATGCATATGTGTGTATACATATATATATACACACACACACACACACACACATTCACACAAAATTGTTTTAGTCCAAAACTGTCTTTCACTCTTTAAAATACAAAGAGGGAAACAGATTAAATATCCAATTTGTTTTGTATTGCTTGGACTTTTTCTTTACTTTCCCATGTCACCCTTTTGAACATTTGAATTGCTCATTTGATCTCTCTATTCTATTTCACAATTTTATTCTCCAACTCAAAATAACTCTTACTTGAAGTTCCAAACACTGAAAAAAAAATGCTCTTTCCTAAACTTGCTGATTAACATTGATCTCATCTATATTTTTATTTATATTGGGCTTAGTTTTTACTACTTTTGAGTGCCCTTTTATTTTTATCATAATTGCTACTATCCCACGTGCTTATTATGGTTTTATTTTTTTAAATCCTATTAATAATAATGTGCTATTCAGAGGACACCTTTCTCTTATAAAACTCAAGGAATATTATGACTAATATCTATGCCAGGTAAGAAGGATAATTTACAATAGAAAGAATACAAGAGTTTGAATTTGGAGTACCTATGTTCAAATTCTGACTCTGTCATTAACTACCTGTGTGACCTTAGGAAATGCATTTTATCCCTCTGTTACAGTTTCTGAATTCCTTTTGTTTGTTGTTCAGTCATGTGTAACTCTTCATGACCCTATTTGGGATTTTTTTGGCAAAGATACTGGCATGGTTTGCCATTTCCTTCTCCAGCTTAGTTTATAGATGAGGAAACTGAGAAAACAGTGTCTTGCCCAAAGTCACTCAGCTAGAGAGTGTATGAAGCTGAATTTTAAATCAGATCTTTCTGACTTAAGTTTACTGCTCCCTCCACTCCTTGAACTCCCTCCAACTTCCCTAAAATGATCCAATTTCTTTCATTTTGGGAGGGGAGAGTTCAATTTTCAGACCTGCAAGGAAGTAAGACTATCCTAAACCTGGAGGAAGATATCTGTCACAGGTGTGTAAGAGGAGGAAGGAGAGGAGGATGGATCTTAGAGGAGGAATATTGCTCCTTTTTGGCTACAACAGATGCAGCATTATTGTGCACATATCCCCTATCCAAAAGGGAAATTACTTAGATTGTCCCAGATCTTGGATATAATCTCATGCTTCTAAATAGTTCACCACAATATCCTTTTTATTTTATTTTTTTCTACTTTCTTTTGAGTTTTTTCTGCAATTTATATCTATGCTTTTGAATGTAGCATCAGTAAAGGCATATTACCCTCCCACAAAATATCCCTTTGTAGTAAATACTATCAGAACAATACTGGGATAGATAGCCCATGGCCTATTGTTGTTTATAATCTCTGAGCTTCAGTTTCTTCATATGTAAAATGAGAAACTTGGCCTAGAAATTGTCTATATAGTCCCTTTCAATTATATATCTATCATCCTATGATAATTATGTTTTCTTCGGAAATGTAACAGTGGTAGATATCTGTTTTTTATTTGAACAGTGTTAATAGTTTCATCTTAGAAAAAGCACATCTTACAAGAAAACTTAGAAATAATGATGATGGTAGTGGCAATGGTAGAAAAAAATAATAGCTAACATTTATATGTCATTTACTATGTACCAGGCACTGTGGTTAGCACTCTACAATTATGTCATTTGATCCTCACAGCAACAGTAAGAGGTAAATACTGTTATTGTCCCCATTTTACAGATATAGCCTGAATCCTCAGACTTTGTCTACTGAAAACTAGTCAACTGAAAGAAGGAAAGAAATGACAACCAAAACTATTGGATTATTCTTTTGCTTTTGTTTTGTTTTGTTTTGTTTTGTTTTATTGGAGAGAGTTTGGTATCAGATCAAATGAACATCTGGAATTTTTTTAGCCTATAACTTAATTGTTTTGTTGTTGTAGAAACAATTTTAAGAGCCTGGATTCAGGTAGATAGTGATATCCTGAAAAAAACCTAATGAAAATACTTAGCTTGAGCTCTAAGCAAATCTCTGGAGGTACTCTGGCATTAATTCAAAGTGAATCCCCTAAAGGAACTCCACTTTGGGTATAAGCTGAACTGAGCAGTCAGCTACTCTTTCTAGATCCTAAGGGTAAGTGGCAAATTAAAAATTCATTAATCATGTTAATTGAAGCTGAGTATTAGTGCTTTGGGAAGTATACCTCCAAGTTTAAAAAAAAAAAAAAAACTGGGTGGTTCAAATCACCAAGAGGAAAGACTGAGATTTTTTTCTCATGAGAAAAGTAAAACAAAAGAAATCGGGAGTTCACAGGCTTCACCCCCTAACGCTATGTATATCTTTGATTCTCAGCTCTCTCTTCTTGTGGTAGAGTTGGGTCATTGGTGGGCATAATAATAATAAGTAGAATGGTGGTTTTAAAAGACACCCTCAGCATTTCTGCCTCTGCTGGCATGTGGGGTTCCAGTGAGACTAGCATCTCAATGGGAATGTATCCCCGACTTTCTAGCCTTTGGAGAGCACCACTTGCAGAAAAGGGCCAGTGAATTCTAAAATAAGCTCTTTTTGTGAGAAAAGCCAGCTGAGCGGTTGAAATCAGAAATGCAGAAGGTCACTTGCTATTTTGGAAGCTGCAAGCTGGTCCTCATTTTGTAACTTCGCAGTTATAAACAAAGAACTGTCACCTTTCCTCTCAGTGTATTTATTTCCTATGAAAATAAGCTGATTTAACCCTTTTCACACACAAAATTAAGAGATTGGCAGATTTCTTATATAATTTGCAGTTTTAAACAAAAAAAAATGGTCACCTTTGTTCTGGGTATATTCATTGGCTATGAAAATAAGCTGATTTAACTCTTTTCATGTATAGAATTGAGAAATTGGTAAAATTGTACAATTACTCAGTTATAAACAAAAAATTTCACATTTCCCTTTAATGTATTTATTTCCTATGAAAATAAGCTAACAACGCATTTTCTGTGCAGAATTAAGAAATCAGAAGATTTTATTACCAAAAAAAAAACAAAAAACAATTTTAGCCAAGCAAAATAAGTTATTCATTTAGTGGAAAAGTTATTCTTTATTACTTTTTGCTTAACTCTAAAAGGTTATTGAGGGAGAAAAAAGACCATTTCTTGTAGACAGTAATGGTGATAGTGATGATAGTGATAGTAGAGTTAGTAGTGGTAAGAGAGGAGATTTATGATTTCATTGGAGTATAGTAGAGGTATCAAACAATGCTAACACCCACAACACTCTGGAGTGGGCCTAAATCAGATTAAAATGTACTTGGAATATTTTTAACCAAATAGAAATATGATAAAAAAAAAACATCGGTAATATTAAATTTTTAAATTAAGTCAATGTGAACTCTACAAGGTTTCCTTATTTAAGGTTTAATGGAATCTTGAGTTTGACACCATTGATATAAGGGATTTCTGGGGAAAAAAATCTTCCACTTTCAAAGCAGATGAATGCTTTCTCTGTAGGGCCCAAACTTAGAAAATTACTTGGGGGGGTAATAGCTAGATGGCATGATACATAGAGCACAGACCCCAAGTTCAAATCCAACCTCAGACACTTAACGCTTAATAGCTTAGGGGCAGCTAGGTGGCACTAGCCAGATAGAGACACCAGCCCTGAATTCAGGAGAACCTGAGTTCAAATCTGGTCTCAGACGCTTAACACTTCCTAGCTGTGTGACCCTGGGCAAGTCACTTAACCCCAGCCTCAGGAAAAAACAAATAAAAAAACAAAAACAAAAACAAAAAAAAAAAACCACTTAATAGTTTAACAAAATAGCAAGTCACTTAATCCCAATTGCCTCATAAAAGAAAAAAAAAGTTTCTTGGAGCATTGAGAAGTATAATTATAATAGCTAGCATTTATATAGTGTTTTCTATATACCAGATACTGTGCTAAGTGCTTTACAGATATCTCATTTAATCTTTACAACAATTCTGGGAGGTAAGTGCTATTATGATCCACATTTTACAAACGAGGGAGAAGAGGCAAAGTGACTTGCCTACAGTCATTAAGCAAATAAGTTTCTGAGACTGGATTTGAATACAAATCTTTTGATTGCAGATCTTCTGCTATTTCCACTGGACTGCTTACCTAGGCTTTTATAAATTATGTCTCTATACCATGAAGTATGGGTATTCCTCATCTAGACTTTCCTTTAAGAAAGAAGTTTTTTCATCTAACTTTATTTTTTTAATTACCATACAATTTAAAATATAATAATAGTTGCATATTCAAAGCCTTTTCCTTTGGATAGAAGAGACAAATATCATTCTGTCATGATTAAGATCCTGATCATTTAGAAATAGTTTATTCCATTATTATCTTAGGACATAAGGACCATATTTATAAAACACTCTAACTTACAAAGTACTTTATTTTCATGATCTCATTTGATCCTCATGACAATTCTTCTGAGTATGATGAGGATACTGAAATTCAGAGAAATTGGGTGAATTGCTGGTAAGCAACTAAGATAGTATTTGAATCCAAGTATTCCTGATACTAAATCCAGACTATTATCTACCAGGCATCTAAGTAATACAACAGATAGAAGTTGGGGTCAGTAGTCCTTTGTTTAAAGTTTATCTCAGATATTTACTAGGTCTGTAACTCTAGACAAAATCACTTAATTTCCCTCATTTTCAGTTTTCTTATCTATAAAATGAGGATAAGAATAATAACAGCTACCTACCTGGATTGTTCTGAAGATCAAACAAGATGATACATGTAAAATTTTATGCAAACTTTCAAGTACTACATAAATGTTAGCTACAATTATATATAGCCTTCATTTGCTTGGGATGATTGATTAAATCTAAAAGGGACCTCAGAGGTCATGTAGTCCAATGCCCTCATTTTATGAAGGAGTTTCGTAGTTAGAGAAATGCACTATTTCACAGATTTTTTTAACTTCTTTGTAGTAATTAAATATTTTAAGAGCCTCCAATAGTTTGCAACCTTTCAAATCAATATAATGACTCTTTTCTTCCTCTAACTCCCTCCTTCCTGCTTTCCCTCTACCCCCTACCTTGACCACTATACACATCCCTGGCCCCACACACGTACACAATTTCTTAAACTAGAGGGAAATTCTTGATGTCTTTTCCAGCAGGTTCTCTCTCCCATATTTTTAAGAGAGTGACTTCATCCACTGACCATAGGAGAATAATAAATGCAACTCATAAACATCACTTTTTTAGATGTTTGAATTCCACCTGTCAACAAATCCTCCTGGACAAACCAGAACCCATCATCCTGGCATCTCTTATCCTAAGATGCTACTGCATGCAGCAGTTTGTAGCTTAGGGGCAAGAAAAGGGTCTGATACAAAGTGGGCACAAAGGAGCCCCCACAGCACTCAAAGGCAGCAAAGAGAACATAATTGCCCCAAATTTTCTTATCTCCTTTGCCTTTTTACTTCTATCTTTTGTGTCTAGACTTTCTCACATGGCTGCTCCCTGGAGAGGACTTTATATACAGTTTCTTTTTTTGCTTTTCCAAGCAGTTTTGGCAATTTTTCTGGCTCAAGAGGCAATGAGAGAGGGCAATGTGGCACGGCAGGAAATAGACTGGACTGAACTAATGAAAATTTTTCTTCCTATTCAACCTTTTTTGAGCAGTAAGCATAGAGAGGATAACATGCCAGAAAAGAGGCATAAGACTACAGACCAAGAACTGGAAGAAACCTTAATAGCCCTTATATCCTACCCTCTCATTTAACAGATGACAAAAGTGAGACAGGGGAGTTAAGCAAGTTATTCAGGACCACACAGCTAGTATCTCAGTGAGGATCTGAAATTAAATTTTCCTGGCTCCAAATCTAGTATCTATTATACTACCATCAAATCCAACCCTATTTTAGAAATGAGGAAACTGAGGCTCAGAGAACTTAAAGGATTTTCCCCTAGCACAGCTACCTAATAAATGTTGAGGACCAGACCATATATCAACTTCTAATTTCAAATCCAGTACTCTTCAGATTTTTCAGTACTTTTCCAGAAAGAAAAACAAAAACAAACAAAAAAACTTATGTTTTTATAGCACATTCAAAGTTTTAATGTGGTTTTAAGCTTACATTTTTAAAATTGAAAACAATGCTAAGACTTTTGAGACACCATGTGTCTGTGTCTATATTTTAGATGTTTGCATTCATTTTGATCATCAAGACTCATAAATAATGAACTATTATACTACTATTCATTCTTATTAAAGTATAGATTAGTATTGAGTGAATCCCAGTTTATTTAAGTAAAAAGGGATGTCAGTGAAGCCTTCTCAGATATGAGTGTAGGAATATTTTTAAGCATTGTATAAACCAGGAACAATACAAGTAGAAATGTTAAATGCAGGAACTAAGAACATTACAATTTAGCATTTTTCTAATACTTTATATTTATAGTGGTGTTTGTTGTTATTTTAAGGTTCTTATTACACAATATATCAGTCTGGAAATGCCCTTGATGCCCATGATGTTTGCTCTGCTCCTGCCTTTGTTCATAGAATCATGTCTTGCTTCTTTGTGCTAAAAACCTCTATACACATACACAAGTGCACACATGGATACACGAATGCATGTGCCAAAAAATAACTAGAAATCCATAGTAAATCCACTAGCATTTCTAGTCAAGAACCATGATTCAAAACTCAAAATCTCCCAGACAGGAAAAAGTTTCATACCATGGAGGAGCTACACCAGCTAACCTGACAGGCTCACACATATGAAGAAATGAAGGCATATCAGAGCAAGGTATTTGGAGAAAGTGTGGAGAGCCTTACTCCTTTTTCTTACTTCCTCACCTAGAAAAGAGTGAAAAGGGAGTTCTGATATTGGATCGAAATTGAAATTCAAAATCTTGGAGTGAATAAAATACCCAATCCTAGAGATTAAAATAGGGAGCTTTTCTTTCTTTTTCTTTCTATGAGAAAGGAGATCTTCAAAGTTTTGATCTGAGTACCCAGGAGATATTACTAGGAATGCCATTATGAGCCAAGAGATTTCTTCTTGGCTTCCACATTTCTTTTAATATATCAACTTTTCTGGCCAAGTTCGGAATACCATAGTTCTAAGCCAAACACATGTTCATAGTATCCTATGGGGAAGTTTTGTTTCTAAGCTGATTCTGGATTGTTGAGGTTCAAACTTGTATATACTAAATATTTCTTTACCATTTTGGCATTAGTTAATCTCAGCATAATCATGAAAATTATCAGAAATCAGGGAGAGGATGGGACAAAAGGGTATTCCTAGATTCTGCTTCATAGAGCATGGATAACAAACTAAAGACTGAAATGCCACTCAAAACCTTTGCCTTGCCAGAAAGTAGTTTGGTTTCCCTGTGTTCTGCATCTTCCCCAAAGTACCCACCAGCCATTCCCTCAGATAGCTGAGAGATCGTGATTTTTTTTTAGGGGTCCTCCTACTAACCATAGCCAAATTTGAACTTCAAGGAACTGAAGACAGACGGTGTTCATTGCTGCTTTTAAAGACTTTTCATGTTTTCCAAGCTCATTTAAGATGTTTTCAAGGGAAGTGTTAAGACTGTTAGAGTATTCTTAGCCCAAACAACATAAGGCACAATTGTTTTAGCTTAATTTGATAGCAATAATGACAGTAATAATAAAGTGAAATCTTTTTCAACTAGCAAGCATATCAATAATGGGGTCAGAAAGCATGTAAGGAAAGGGGCACCAAGTATAATTTTCCATCCTCTTAATGGATAGAGTGATTCTGAAAAATATCCAAGTGAATAATTTGTCTCGAGTCTGTGAGGCAGACAGAATTTGGAGGAGGAAAAATAAAAAATAAAAAAACAACTTCCTGACACAATAGCATGTTTTCAAACTGCTTTCAAACATTAAATATTTGCAAAGCTGATTTCCTTGTAGAGAGCAGTTTTATTCCCAAACCTACAAATTGATTTTTCTTTCTCCTAGATCGAATTGCACAGAACATCATTAAGTCCCATTTGGAGACGTGTCAATACACCATGGAGGAGCTACACCAGCTAGCCTGGCAGACTCACACATATGAAGAAATTAAGGCGTATCAGAGCAAGGTATTTGAAGAAAGTGTGAAGAGTCCCCCCTCTTTAACTTATAATCCTATAGCTGTCCATCCCTGCTGCCACCACCTTTAGAACATTTAATAGTATCTTACCATGTAGGTAAAGGGTTCTAATGGGATGAACAGAAGGAATAGCTGAATAATATATATATTTTAATCTACTGAAAGCATAGGAAAAAAGTGGTCTAAAAAACATTCTAAGATATTCACTGATAGGTTATTCAATGTCTTTTTTTTCTTTAAAAAAAAGTCATAACAATATTCAGTGTGAGTCTTAGAGTCAGAAGCAGCCTAGAGTAATGGCTTTAGACTCAGAGGCCCTAGATTCAAACAAGGAATTCACCATTTGCTATACGTGTGACTTTAGCTGAGTCAGTTTGTCTCTGAACCTCAGTTTCCTCATCTATAAAAGAAAGTGTGGACTAGGTAGCTTTTAAAGTCCTTACCAACTCTATATCTATCATGCTAAGACTTTCTTGTCATATTTTATGATGGTAAAACAAAAGCACATTTAACTGCTTACAGGTAGACTATCATTGTTGATGAAGAGATTATTTTAGTTAATTTTGAATAACAGTCTTTTCCTTTCCAAGCTTCAGTTTCCTCTCTGTAAAAAATGAGAGTCTTTCCTAGGTGATCTTAAAAAAAAACCCTTCCAGCTCTAAACGTTCTCTGATTATGAAAATGCTAAATATTACAAAGAACCCTGGCCTGGAATTTTCGGAAACTTGGGTTCTAATCCCTATAACGCATGCAAACTATATGAACTTGGGGGAATTGACTCTTTCAGCCTCAATTCTTTCTCCCAAAAAAGTCTCATCTGGCTCAAAAATTCTATGGTCCCATGAAGTCTGGGTCAGCTTATCCTCCACTCTACTATTATGTTATTAATAATATGGTTTTCATTGGTTTAAAATGTTAAAGGGTTTTTGTTTTGTTTTGTTTTTAGAGAGAAACTTCAGTTTTCTGTTCATATTGATTTTCCTTAAATGCTTTTCATTTAATTTAATTCAATACATTTATTAACAATTAACACTTATTAAGTCCTTATTATATGCCAGGCACTGCACATAACTATCTCATTGGTCAACCCTGGGAAGTAGATGTTATTATAATTCCATTTTACAGATGAGGAAACTGAGGCAAATGGCAATAATTGATTTACCCATGGGTGCACACAGATAGTAGGATCTTAGATCAGAAGGGAAAAACAAACAAACAAAAAAAAACCCCTGTCTTCATAATTCCAGATCCCAGTACTTTATATACTGAATCATGCAGCATGAACTTTAACTGCCTTGAAATATCCCTGGGCTAATACTAACTACCTGTAAATATTACCTGTGTTTCTACCTGCCTAGCAATTTTAATAGCTAAGGGCCATTCAGAAGCAAGAAGGACAGCTCTGTAAAATGCAGGGATACACATAACCCAAAGAGCTTCTTTTACCCTACTTAAGGAAGAAAAGTTGAATCTGTTGTTTATAAGAGAAAAAGAGGAGAAAAAAGAAAGGGGAAAGTGGTTTTGAGAAACTAGGTGTCCTGGAAGCCTTTCCCCATCTTAGTCCCTTTCACTTTCCCATGATTTTAGTCTATCAAGGTCCAAATAGAGTAGCACAATACCTTTGATACATTCACATCGAACCTCCTACCTCTTATTAAGAGGATTCTGTAAATTCCCACCTTGGGGCTCAGGGGACAGATAAGCAAGAATCCTGCAATTCGGTGTCACTTATCTCGTCTCCAGAGAGTTTCTTTGTTCGTTCTTTCACTCTTTATGTGTGTGTTTTTCTCCTCTTGAAGACCAGAGAGGCATTGTGGCAACAGTGTGCTGTTCAGATCACTCACGCAATCCAATATGTGGTGGAGTTTGCGAAGAGGATCACAGGTTTCATGGAGCTCTGTCAAAACGATCAGATTCTACTCCTGAAGTCAGGTGAGCATGTGCAAGACTAAGGGGGCCTGTGGAGTTTAGACTAGGCTGTGGTGGGCAGTTACCGCGGTGTCGGTCCTAATCAATCCCCTTTCCAGTAAGCGGCTCATTTCTGCCGCCCACACATGGTCCTCCAGCTCCCATAGGGAACCCTCTATAATAAAAATGCCCCGTTCTTCCTTTCGATTCTCCTTTGAAGTCAAATGCAATTCTGCTTATTGAAAGCGGAGCCATTAATTGCAGAGGCTGAGAGACCCAGGCTGACAGGCATGGCAAGTAATTAGTGTGTCAAGGTGGCTGAATTGCTGAGCTGGCGCGTAAGGAAAAAAAAAAAAAAAACCAACACTGGTTTTCAGGGAAACAAATCCAGGCTAACTGAGCCCTGCCTCTGTGGTCAATTCCAATCATTTTAATGAGAATAGCCTGCAGCCAGTGCGGCTGTGGGGAATGGGGGTGGGTAGTGGGAAGAGAAGAGGGAAAACGTGTTCATACTCCACCCGCATTCACCCCACCACTCAGGAAATAACTGAAAAAGATGCCCTTATCCAAGCAGGAAGGGAAATGCATTGCTTTCTTGTCAAATCACTTTAAGGAACTTCAGATTTGTGTCAGCCTTGACAGGAAATATTTATTACCAGATCACTGGACAGCCGTGTACAACTTAACCTGGTTTTGTCATGAATTAGGAATGTGACCTTGGGGAAGGTCACCTCTCTGAGCCTCAGTTTCCCCATTTGTAAAATGATATTTGCACTACATCCTCCCTAAGTTATGAGGGGGAAAGTATTATAAGCTTTCAAGTACTCTAGAGATGAAAGTCCTAACCTGGTTCTTTTCTGACACCAGCCCAGTTATTAGCATACTCTACCTCTTGAAGTTACTTTGCATTTACTCTACAAAGTTTTATTCCTCCTGGTAGAAGATTCCCTAAATCAGAATCATTATTTTGCCACCTTTGTTGTTATTGTTCAGGCTTTTTCAGTGGTATCTGACTCTTCACAACTCCATTTGGGGTTTTCTTGACAAAAATACTAGAATGGTTTGTCGTCCGTCCTCGACTCATTTTATAAAATGAGGAAACTGAGGCGAACTAAGACTGGTAAATGTCAAAGGCCAAATTTAAACTCAGGAAGATGAATCTTTCTGACTCTAGGTAGATAGAACGCTACTGTACCACCTAGCTGTCCAATTTTGGCACAAGGTAGGTATTTAATAAATACCTATTTAATTTCATTACATTGAATTGAATTTAAATGAATTACTTTGTAATTAGGGCTAGAAAAATGTCTGAAAAATTACCAGAATCAATGAAGATAGATTTTCAAAGTGTTCTAAGTATCCCTAAGAAAAAAGAATTCAAGACTAATTTTTTTCTTACATTATAAACAGTTGGGTTCTTTCAGATAGACTTTGAATGACTGAGGAAATCATTGCTATTTTCCTGTCTTTCCTCTCAGTCGAATGTAATTTTGAGAATAAGGATTATTTGGTTTTGATTTTGGTATCTCTGGAACTCCATAACATATTGAATTTTTGTTGATTCAAATTGATTGAGAATTTCCCCCAACCTTGCAGAATGTTCTATGACAGTCATTGGAACTTCCAAGTGGTGGATATCCTTTCTTAATGGATCCTATGATCCCCAAGAAGGTGGGGTCACATAGCAGAACAGGGGTCTAGCTAAACAAATGAAAAATCTCAGTAAAAGCAATAAGTTCTGTGGGAAAGTTTCACGTACCATTTGTTGCCCAGATTAATTATGACCAAGGACTTTGAGTGGAGAAATAATTATGCATGTTCTTTAGCCTTTCAGACATCCCAAAATGGATGTTCAATACACAATTTAAATTCAGTATGTTGAAATCATAACTCAATATCTCTCTCCCTAGATCCCACATCCTTCCAACTTTTCATAATATTGTAAAGGGCATCACCATCTTTCCAATCCCTCAGATTCACAACCTAGAAGTCATTTTTCACACACACACACACACACACACACACACACACACACACACCCCACTAACTCTCACCAATCCCACATCTGTTGCCAGGAACTGTCCATTTCATCATTGCAATGTCTCTAAACTATGCCTTCTTCTCTTCTCTGATACTGGATTACTGCAAAAATTTGCTGGTAGATCTGCTTACCTCAAGTGTTCTCCACACTCCAGTCCATCCTCCTTCTAGCCATTAAAGTGATTTTCCCAAAGGACAGGTTTAATCACATTATCCTCCCTACTCAACAATCCCAGTGGCTCCCTATTGCCTCCAGGATCAAATATAAAATGCTTTAGGTGCATTCAAAAGCCTGTGAAACTTCCTCCTACCTTTCCAGTCTTCTTATTTCTTGCTTTTCTTTTTTTTTAATTTCTTTTATTTTAATTTATGAAACAAAATAAGAATTTCCATAAAAAGTAAAATTAAAAAATATTGCTCATGAAATTGCAACTCTATTATGTATCACTTGTTACTTTTGAAATATATAATAAACTAATCATGTGAATATTTTTGCCCTTTTTTTCCTCTTTCCACTCCCACCAAAAAGATGGCCATCATTAGACGGCAAATATGTATATGTATACGTGGATATGTCTGTATGTATATATGTAAAATCATTCTGTAAAACTTCTATTCTTGGGATGGAAAGTGCCATCTGCATCCAGAGAGGATCACAGAGACTGTTTCAAAGCAGTATACTTTCACTTTTTTTTTTGTTGTTGTTGCTGTTCTTTCTGTTTATTTGTTTGTATGTTTTGTTTTGTTTTGATTTCCTCTACCTTGATCTGACCTTTCCTGTGCAGCACTACAACAAATATGTTATTCCTTACTTTTCAATGTTTCTCTTTAATTCAATGATACTGGCCTCCTGGTTGTTCCACAAACAAGATCTCCATTTCACAGATTAAAGCATTTTCTCTGGCTGTCCCTTCTGCCTGGAATATTCCTTTCCTTCCTAACCCCCAACCTTTGCCTACTAAATTTCCTTGCTTCCTTTACATTCCAACTATAATCCCACTTTATACAGAAAACCTTCCCCAATCCATCTTAATTTCAGTGCCTTCTCTCCATTAATTATTTCCTTTTTATCCTGTGTATAGCTTGCTTTGGATATATTTTTTGCATATGGTCTCCCCTATTAAGTTCTAAGCTCTCAGTAGGCAGAGACTGTCTTTTTCTTGTTTTTGTATACTCAGTACTTAGCATAGTGCCTAGCACATGGTAAACACTTAATAAATGTTTATTGATTGATTGATAATCCAGGCTAAAAGTATAGCTGAAATGACCTCTATAATAATCCTTCTCCTAAAGCAACCTGGCTAAGCAAAAGAGGAGAAAAGATAAGAATGTTAGAGTCAGGAAAAGCTTCTATTGTCCTGATGGAGCATTGGCAGCAATAAAGTCCTAGAAGCATATTTTTTAAAACATCTGTTTGAAGATCTTGGGATATGTCCAGACTAAAAACCATGGAAAGCATTTGGCTAAAGTTTATTATTTTCAAATTGCACTCGACTTATTTTTATGACCTAAGAAAAGGAACTCTATCCTCAGCTACTGACCTGAATTTATTTAAAAGAACTTAGTTCCTGTGTTGTGTGTATTTATGTATATGCAAACATGTCAGAAAAGACTGAAACAGGACAGAAAACTCAAAAAAGGCATCAAGGAGTTGCTTTGTGGTTTCTGAGGCTCAGGTTCATTGTGTTAGCCTTGTCTCTGATATTCTAAAGTGAAGTTGTTTAAATTCTGAATCCTTCCTTCTTAGGTTTGCTAGATACCTACATAGGCATGCTACAATAGTAATCCAAGAAAGGATTTTTAAGTGTGTCTGAGCCCCTTTTTGGCAGTCAGATGAAGCTTTTGGTTCCTTTCTCAAAATAATGTTTTTAAATGCACAAAATTAAATACATAGGATTACAAAGAAAAACCAATTACATTGAAATTCCATGTCACTATATATTTTTTCCTTCACCTGGACAGGTTGCTTGGAAGTGGTTTTAGTGAGAATGTGTCGTGCCTTCAACCCACTAAACAACACTGTTCTGTTTGAAGGAAAGTATGGAGGAATGCAAATGTTCAAAGCCTTAGGTAAGTTTGTTTTTAATGAATACTTCGTGGTTTGTTTGGTTGGTAGGGTTTTTTGTTTGTTTTTCTGTTTAGTTGCAATTAGCTGCATCACTTTAACTATCAGCTTTGTTGTGTGTGCCCAAGAAGTGTAAGTCTAATGGGCTTCAACCCTAACTTGAGCAAGAATGAATAATTCATTTTTTATATGGTCTTCCTTAATTAGAATGTAAAGTTCCTTGAGGGTAAGGACTGTCTTCTGCTTTCTGTACTTGCATCTCCAAATCTTAAAATAGTGTTTGACACTTAGTAAGTGCTTATTAAAGTATTTATTCATTCATCCATTCATACTATGCTGAAGAGTTTGCCTCCCCACTTGATAAACAGAAGAATCATGAGCCCCCTAAGAATTAAAATAAGACAGTGCTGGATAGCATCTCACATTTTGAGCCAGACCACAACTCCTTAACTGAAAAGACTAGGGTTTATTCTAATGAATTCTGTTTTGTTTTAGTTTAGGATTTTGTTTTTAAAGGACATCTACTTTACACAGTGGTTTTCTAACTGTATCCAAAGTCCCCCAGTGATCCCAGGCTGCCATGGGTAGCATTTATGTTTAAAAAATGACAATACTTAAAGTTTCATTCTTGGCATGAATTATTGATACCTAGTTAGGATATCTAATTAAACTAGACATATATCATCCATGTCCTATCAAAGAAATAATCCATTAATCTATCTATTAATCATAGCAAGGTTTATTGAGCCTGGCAAGGGGCATAGGTGAAAAAGATGATCTACAGGTTGGGTCTTTTGCAATACCAACATTAAAAATAGTGGTTCAATAGAAAGCCCAGAACTTGATATCATAGAGCCTGAGTTCTAATGCCACTTTGACCATTTAAAAGCCCTGTGACCCAGTCCCTTAAACTTAATGTCAGATCAAATGAGATAATACTTGTAATTTGCCTAATGCCTGCTATATGGCAAGTACTATAAAAATGCTCATTCCCATCCTTTCTTTTCCCTTCTTTTTCTTTTCTTACCCTTCTCTTCCTTTCCCTATTCCTTTCTCCCTTAGTTTAGTTATTGATAAAATAAGAAAGTAACCAGAAAATTCCTTCCAACAGTAGCTTCCTCAAATCTTTATGCTGTAGTTATGATGACCCATGACACTATGATCCTGGTCTACAGATCATAAGAGTTTGAGAACCTCAACTCTGATAGAATACTGTCTGATTAGAATTGTTTCATCAACTATATCAACCCACCAGGACATGGAAGCGTGATCAAAAGGCATTAGCAAACCTGGATTGCTGCCAGGAAAAGTTTTCAAGATCCTTGGTTTTATCTGCTCCATATCTTGCCCTTAAATGCCAAAGCAGGACACCACTTTTCCTTGCCCATGCTGTTAACTGATCTAGTCAGTTGGCAGCAATTAGGTCAAGGCTGGCACTATTCCTTCCAAGCAGTTGATACATGTCCATCCACTTTGTCTCCAAGGCTTGGTTTTCAAGAAAGAATAAAAAGACTTGACAAACATCTATGGAAGATTTCCAGCCTCATAAAATAAAAATTAACTTGGGATTACTATAGGATTGCTAATTGACTATCATGATAACAACTAGCATTTATAAAATGCTTTAAAGGTTGACAAAATATTATCCCATCTGAGCCTCATACAAAGGTAAAAAAAAGTCCTGTTATGCCTATTTTACAGTTGAAGTTGAAAGACACTAAGGTACTTGCCCTGGGGCCACACAGCTCAGTAACTTTTTGAAGAAGAACTCAAAATTGGGTCTTCATGATTCTGTCAGCACATTATCTCTATATTACCTTTGCTTAGCTGCCTATGTTCAACAACTCTAGTTTTTTTCTCTGTCTCCTTTTCTTAAAGAATAATCCTAATATAGCTCTAGTCTACCAACTAGTTTTCCAAAGAATGACTCAGATAAAAATCTAATTGCAGGAACATAAAAAAACTTAAGATCACA
This sequence comes from Sminthopsis crassicaudata, assembly GCF_048593235.1. Lineage (NCBI taxonomy): Eukaryota > Metazoa > Chordata > Mammalia > Dasyuromorphia > Dasyuridae > Sminthopsis > Sminthopsis crassicaudata. The sequence goes on along the minus strand of NC_133617.1, from coordinate 492,317,690 downwards.
AGATTTAGAGCTGGAAGAAATCTTGGGAAAAAAACTAGTCCAACCCTTCCACTTTTTTTGCCCATCAGAGTTTAGTACAGATGTTAAAAATTGAAGAGCAATCACTAAAAGGCAATCAAAATGGTGACTGGCCTTCAGCCCTTGCTCTCTGAATTGGTTAAAGAAACTGAGAATCTATGGTCAATTGTCTTCAAATATTTGAATAGCTGACACAAAAAAGAAAGATTATATTTATTCTTTATGGTCCCAGCAAACAGAAGTAGAAGCAACTGTTGGAAACTACAAAGAAACAAAGATCAGGAAAAGCTTCACTACTATTAGAGTTTTCCACAGCCTCAATAGTTGTGTTTCCTCTCATTTGACATCTCCAAAGAAAGATCAGTTGATCTTTTATTAGATCTGTTGGAGCAGGAATTCCACTTGCCCTAGATTACACTGAATTCCCATTCAGTTCTGAAATTCTATGTAATTCAATTATTTTTCCCTCCTTTAATGTAGAGTCTGAATCAAACTATACCATCAGGCTTCAAAGAAGCTTATAAAACTCTCAAGTCCTATCTGAATCAGATTAAAATGAAATTGGGAAATGTTTAATTATATAAAATATCAACATGACATCATGTTGGGTGGTAGTTTTCTAAGATCACATGCACCCTACAGGGGGGATCTATTTTTATTTGAGTTTGACATTACTGACATAGAGCACCCAGATGCCCTAAATCGAGTGGTTCAATTCCAAAAGGATGAGTCAGACTTCTGGTATTCTAGACTCTGAATTTGATCCATAAGACTTCTAATACTAATAGTAACTAATAATAATAATGAGAAGAGCTCATACATATATATATGCATATATATATATATATATATATATATATATATATATATATATATATATAATCATACCTCCTATGTGACAGGTATCATAGTAAGTATTTTAGAAAAATATCATATGCTAACATCAAACCTGGGAAGTGGCTGCTATTAAGACTCCCTTTTTATAGATGAGGGAACAAAGGCAAATATCACTTAACTGGTCTCTGAGTCTGGATTTGAACTTATAATAATAAATAATTACTAATATTAAAATAGCACTTTCTATATGCCAGGTACTATACTATATACTTTACAGTTATTATCTTGTTTGATCCTCACAACAACCCTGGAAGATAGGTACCGTTATTTTCCCCTTTCACAGATGAGATAACTGAAGTGCCTTGACCAAAGGTCACCCTGTTAATAGGTGTTTGAATCTAGATTTGAACTCTGGACTTAGCAACATCACATAGTTATACCACTTAACTGCTAGGACAAAATTCTCTACCTTAAGCTTAAGATTCTTGGTTGAGAAAAGGATTCTAGAAAGACAGAATATAAGCCCTTCAGTAAATATACAAATGTCAGCTTTCTTGACTCTTGTCCCATTTAGTTCCAAAGTTATTCAATGAATTTCTTTTCTCCTTTTAAAGGTTCCGATGACCTGGTGAATGAAGCATTTGACTTTGCAAAGAATTTGTGTTCCTTGCAACTGACAGAAGAAGAGATTGCCTTGTTCTCATCTGCTGTCCTGATATCTCCAGGTAGGGAGGGCTGCATGCAAATTGCCGTTCTCTTCTGCACTCTTTCTTTTTGTTTTTGTCACTGGAGGGAAAAAATGAACAGTTATACTTCTGCTGCTCTCTTTCAAGACCCACTTGAAAAGAACTAGACCTCCTTTTCTTCAGTGATCTCAAGAACTGAGTATATTAGTTCCATTTTTTGTTGATGCTATCTCTTTCTTCCTATCTGTCTTTGTCTGATTGTCTCTGTTTCTCTCTCTGTCTCTCTGTCTCTGTCTCTCTGTCTCTCTGTCTCTCTCTCTCTCTCTCTGATTTTCTCTGTCTTTCTCACTGATTCTGTCTGTCTTTTTCTTTGATTGTCTCTGTCTCTCTGATTCTCTCTTTGTGTCTCTCTGTCTCTGTTTCTGTCTCTGTCCGTCTCTATTTTTTTTCTGACTGTCTCTGATTGTTTCTGTCTCTCTCTCAGATTCTCTCTGTGTGTCTCTGTCTCTATCTCTCTGTGTCTGTGTATGTCTTTCTCTGATTCTCTCTCTGTGTTTCTATCTCATATCTCTCTGTTTCTGCCTTTGTTCCATGTCTTCGTCCATCTGTCTCTGCCTTTATTTGTGTGTTTCATCTCTCTCTATCTCCTTCTGTTTCTCTATGTCTCTTTGTTTTTCTCATTATTTTCTTTTTCTTCCTCCATTTCTTCCCTTCCTTCTTTTTCTTCCTTCCCTCCATTTTAACAAGTTCTCACCTTCTTCTGTGGCTCTAGAAGACAGTTGTGTTATGTTTTGCTTTTTTCCCTGAAATTAGACCAGAACAGATGGCATTGTTACACTCAGTATCTTAACCAAGAACACCATTCTTAAGGTTTCCTGTTGTTTTGGAGGCTTTGCTCTATCTAATAAAGCATTTATGAGTGGAGTGGAAAAAAGTTATCCTTCTGAGGGTCAGTACTTTTATAAGGCTTTGTCTGAAATAAAGAAAGTTCTGGATATTCTCTTTATGCAATTCTTCAGACATGGAAGTGTGACAGTCTTTTTATTTCTACATAGATTAACAGATACCACTAACTATTTCTGGCAATAATGGCAGCCTATGTAATTTCCCTTCTGTTATTCTTTATCTTTCTTTCCTTTGGTAGGTTCATGAAATTTTTTTCCCTGTAATATGATTTTTTAAAAATGAAATCTAGAGCTATGAATCAGTGAGTAAGGGAGAAAAAATTTCACTAAGTCCTCAGTCCAAAAGAAGCATCTGAATAAGAAACTTTCCCCCCTCCTTTTTTTCCAAAGGGCCCCATATCAATAAAGAGCTAGTATCAGTTTCTTAAACAAGATTTAACCAAATTTCTCACTTGCCTGATTCATAGGTAATCCTGAACCTTAGTGTGAAAGCAGATGAATCCCTCGCTTCTGCCATATCCTTCCTGGCTACAGTGGCAGAAAAATTTGTATAGTCAATAAAATCTCAGTTGTTTGACAGGGGACTACACCAGAAAACATTTGTCTGAATTTTTCCAACTTTCCCATTTGCTTATATGGAAATATAAGCAAAAAAAATCTTTGTATTCCTTTCTGTTTCCCTTCCACTTTGCAAACCTCCTCTCCCCCCCCAAAAAAAAAAATTCTGCCTGGTGTGATAATAATAATGATAGTTAACATTTATAAAGTGATTTAAGGTTTACCAAGCACTTTGTAGTTATTAGTTTATTTGATCATCACAGTAACACTGAAAGGTAGGTGCTATTATACCCATTTTACAATAGAAAACTGAGGTTACAAGAGGTTAAATAACCTGTTCAGAATAACACAGCTAGTACATCTGAACTGAATTTAAACTTATTTTTCCTGATCCCCAAGTTTGGCATTCTATTCATAATGGCACCTAACTGCCTGTGATGTCATAGAAGTTTGCCATCTACTTTATGGAACTTTTCCAGCCTGCCTTGACCCTCCCCCCCATCAATAACCTTCAATCATTGTGGTTGTGCTGATATTGTGACTAACATTGTGACTGTGCTAATATAGAGCCAGCTACCTTCTCAAAAGCATAAGGAGAATAACAGCCCTCCCACTAGGCAGAAGCCTGAGCCCCAGTGGACCTTCTCTCATGCCAGGCTCCATGTTTCCCAAGACTATCCCACAATAGTGGCAGACTGTTTCATTCCAGACAGCTCTGGGAAGGGAGGGAGAGAGCAACTAAATTTAAACTGAATGACAATAATCACTGAGGGCTTTTGTCTTCACTTACGTAAGGGTTTGCTTAACTGTTGGGTAAAGTTGTCATTGTCCCTTCTAGAATTACAGAATCAAGTTGCTCACCTTACTTGAACTGGATTCAGGAGTATTATGCCCAGGTTCTTTTCCATGGGTATCTATTCAGCATCTGGAGATTCTTACTGACTCATTAGTAAAGCTAATTTATATTCCTAGGGCTCTGGATAGGTCAGTTCCAACTTGAGGCTAGTCCACCATGCTGAATCCTCGCACACTGTTTTATATAAAGCATCCATCCATTCAAGTACTATAATTTCCCACCACCACCACAAACACTTAACAAAGGAGAGAAATGGATCTAAAGAGAGAATGCAGTTTATATTAAAGAGAGCATCATTTTGTATTAATCCTATACAAAACATAGAACAGCTTCCTTTCACTACTTGATAAGAAAGCCTAAGTGTGTGGGCAGGGAGAAACCTTACCAAATCAAGGCTGGCTATTCTACCATGAAACATTTTTTCCCCCTCCCAGACAGATTATTCCTTTCCACTTTGCATTATAGAAACTATGGCTAGATTTCTGTCAGGAGAGAGAGAGATAATGTGTGATTAAGAATAAAAAGACATTAAGAAGTTCTGAAACCAGCACATTTTTTTTTCGCTAAATCATGATTTCCTGTGTCATTTATTGCAAATCTGGAAAGCTGGCCTCAAAAGCAGCTTTACAAGTGACCCATTGTGGGGCTTGAGATGTGGGATTTGTCTTCATTGATGGTTAGTGATGCCAAAGTCTTTTTTTTTAAATTTTCCTGTTTCTCTCTTTATCAGTTTATCTTTTTTTTCTTTATCAGACCGAGCCTGGCTAATAGAACCTCGGAAGGTCCAAAAGCTTCAGGAGAAAATTTATTTCGCACTTCAGCATGTGATTCAGAAGAATCACCTCGATGATGAGACTTTGGCAAAGGTAGGTCCACAGATCATTATGCAGTTTGACTAGGAGCTCTACAACAACAGACTACTCACAAAGGAGAGCATTCTCAACTATTACCCAAGTGATTAAAAGCACTGGCTCCAGAGTCAGAAGACCTCTTCTAGAGCTCAAACTTAGTTTCCAGCACTATCTACATGACCTTAAACAATTCACTTAAACTTCTTTGATATTAATTTCTTCTGTAAAATGAAGGCATTGAATTTGATGTCTAAAGTCTCTGCCAGCTCCAAATCTATGATCCTATAGGTTCAGAAACAAATTGGACCATGACCAGGAAGCTGAATAGTCTGGGAAGCAGATTATGGGAAGAATAGTTAAAGGAGCTGGGGAGTTTTAACTAGAATTAGAAAAAAAAATGGAGAGATATGTCATGGATATAGAACTACCTGGGACCCTGTAAGAGGATCTCTTGTTCAAATTCTTATATGAACATAGGGATCACTATTATATGGATAAAAGACATCTTAGATGTTCTCTGTTGTCTCATTTTATAGATGAGGATACTAAGGTTCAAAGGGGTTAAGGATGTCTAGGATCACTGCAAATGAATTTGAACCCTAGTCTTCTGATTCCCAATCCAGCATTCCTTCACTCAGACCTCAATGCCTAATTACTACTGTCTTCTATTTTTATGGGCTTATCTGTAAAAAAAGAAATCTACTGTTGTGTGTTTTCCAAATATACAGAATCAATACTAATGGTTGGGAAGTGAAGGAATGGAAATTTAGACTAAATGAAAGGAAAAGCTTTAATTCTTAGAGCTATCTAGCCATAGAATGGGCAGCTTCTTCAGGAAATGAACTTCAAATCACTGGAAATGTTCAAGCAGATGGTTATCTATAGGGAATACTGTGAAAAGGATTTCTGCACTGGATGGGACAAGTTGCTCTCTATAGTGCCTTTCAATGTTCCAGGGAACATTGTAGAATATGATCCCAAAAGCCAGAACACTATAAGAATCGTAATATAATGTCACAGGGACAACATACACACAACCAGAGACTGAACCATGACTTGGAAACTAACGGGTCTATTTATTATATTGGACACATATTATGAGAAGAATATGCATAGACTTCCTGGAATTTCTCTGTTAACAGGAAAGTTTTCAGAAGAAATTATGGTCCCCCAAAAAAACCCAGAGAAAATAGTTGTTTTAGGGTTCAAGCTGGAAAGAACATTAAATTTAATAACTCTTTTCATGTTTTTTTCAGTACATGATATTATTTTGTGTGGGTATAAAGAGAACAAAAGCTTAAAAATAAACCTCCAGTTTATCTGAATCCAAGACAGCTTCTTTACCTTATTTTTCATCATTAAAACTCTCTTACTCAGCATTAGACCCAGCTCAACTTCCTTTGTATAAAAAAGGGAGAAAAAGTTTTAAGTGCTACAGGCAAAATCTGTATATTCATGTAGATTTTACATTTGCATATACAAGCAAAATACCTTTATAACAAATTCCACTGGACTCAAACCAATTAAGGAGCATTTATTAAGCACTTACTATATGCCAGGCACTGTGCTATGTGCTGGGATACAAAGAAAGGAAAATAATTAGTTTCTACTCTCAAAAAATAATAAAGGAGAAACATGCAAATGAGGCACAAATGCTCTATAGGATAAACTGGAGATAAACAGCAAAGAAAAGCACTAGTATTAAGAAGTATTAGCAAAGGTTTCTGGTAGATATAGGATTTCAAATGGAACTTGAGAGAAGCCTAAGATTGAGGTGAGGAGGAAGAGAATTCCAAGCATGGGGGACAGCTAGTAAGAATGTAATGCAAAAACTTTTTAAAGTTTTTTTTTTCATTTAACAAAAATCTATTTTTTTTCTTTCATACTACCCTTTCATTGGGATAAAAAAAAAGCAAAACAAAATCCTTCTACAAATATTCATAATTAAGCAAAACAAATTCTTATTGTGTCTGGAAAATATATAGCTCAGTATTCCCTCTGGGTCTATCACTTCTCTGTGAGGATGTGGATAGTGGTTTTTATCAGGCATTTTTTGGAATCTACATTGACCACTACTCTGAGTAGAGTTCTTAAGTCTTTCAAAGCTGTTTTCTCTCAGGGTCTCTATCTCAGTCCTCGAGCTTGCAACCTCAATGTGATTCTCACATCCTCACTTGCCCTTACTCCAAATAAATTCAACTTGTTGCTAAATCTTGTCATTTATACTTTTATAATATCATTCATATATGTCCCTTTCTCTCCACTCATTCAGCCATAATCCCAGTTCAAGTGCTCTTCATCTTTCATCTCAACTATTATGATAACCTTCTAATTGGTCTACCTTCCTTAAATCTCTTCCCACTCAATTTTCCAAAAGTACAAGTCTGACCATGATGTGCCCCCCCCACACACACATATACTCCATTAAGCTTCAATGGCTCCCTGTTTCCTCTGTGATCAAATCTAAATTCTTCTGTTTGACATTCAAATCTCTTCATGCTTCCACATATTCTACCATCCGGAGAAACTGTTTTTCTTGCTGATATTTGAATAAAACATAAGTCCTGACAAAGATTCTAGATGGTGAGAATAATCCAAAGTTAGATTTTTACAGGGCATGACAATAATAATAATAATAGCATTTACATAGTTCCTACTATGTTCTAAGCACTGTGCTAAGCACTTTACAAATGTCATCTCATTTGATCTTCACAACAATCATGAGAATTGCTATTTTTTTACCTCCTCATTCCACAAATGAGAAAGTAGAAATAGAGATTAAGCCACTTTGTCCAAGAACATACAAATAGCAAAAGTCTGAGTTTGAATTTGAACTCGGATTTTTCTGACTGCAGGCCCAGCCATAATATACCCCCTTAACCACTTCAGTTATTCACATGAGGATTGATGGCCTAAAAAAGCCCTCTTTTTAAAGTGACACCAGAGGATGGGTCTGTCTCCTGCCCTTGGTTGGGCAGGACACATAATAGCAAACAGCAATGGCATAATAGAAATAGCACTGTTTTTAGAAGGTCTGGTTTCAAATTCTAGCTCTTCTAATTATATGTGTGGTAAGCAGCAAGTCATAAGATCTCTGTCCCTCAGTTTCTTCATCTTCAAAATAAAGGGACTTAACAACATGCTCTATAAACCCATTTCTAGTATAAATCTATGATTCTATGTGTCTGGTGTAAATGGTAGAGTTATGAAGTGGAATTTGAAGAGAAGACTTGATTTAAATTTTGTTTCAGAGTTAATGTTCTCTGTGTCTGTAAAATAGAAATTCTGAGTGTCACTTTATTGCAAAGAGATATTTACTAGAAACGAGTACCTACTAAGTAAACCCATCCTCTTCACTGGGTCCTTTAAGGAGTCCTTATTTCCCCCCAGTGACAGAAAATTTTTCTTCCATAATTTTTAATACATGTCTTTCTTGATTTCTGCTGTCTTTGCAAAAGTCCCCTTTTGGATAGATCCAATAGGTAACTTGAAGGAAGGGGTCTTGGATTCTAGCTGCATATCTGCTACTATGTGATCTTAGGAAACTTACTTTTACTCTCTCTGCCTGAATTTCCTCATCTGTAAAATTAAGGAGTTTGAAATAAATGACCTAGATTTAGATCCCTTCCTATTTTATGATGTGGAAGGGAAATAAATATCTCCCTCTGTACCCTATTTATTAGAGATTCATCAATTATGTGCTCAATGTGACTGTTTTAAGGATTCTTTGGATGTGTTATCTTGTACAGAAAGAGAATGAAGTCTAAAATTTGCCTGAGTCATAGACCTGAAATAACATGACCTAAAACAAAGTCCTCTGGTTTACATTGTTCTGGGCACTAAAGTCACAAAGTAGAGCATCAAAAGAACCACTGTCCAGGGAGCTTTTGTTAATTCTCACTAACCTTTCATTTGGAGAGTTGTGACTCACTCTGAGTTGCTTACTTCCTAGGAGATCAGTTCATGAAGGCCTAAGAACTCCCAGGTACCCTGCTTGAGGCCTAGAATTTAAAATGAGTCAATGTAAGAGCTATGCTTATAAGCAATATAAGGTTGGGGGGGAAGGTCTGACTGCTGGTATCACTGATGAGTTTTTTCTCAAGAGTGAATTTTTCATTAGTAAAGGAAGATTGAAAATCTTCTTCCTGTCCTGACAATAGGAGATGAAGGTTTGTGGAAGGGAAAGGGTTAGGAAGCATAGAAGGAAACCCTGCCTAGTTTGTGCCAGTGTTGTAGCAATTGATTTTCTAATTATTCTCATGATTTTCTAATTCTGTGCTTTGTTCTTATTTAGGATATCAGAACTAGAAGGGGTCTAAAACCTGGTGGACACATGCCTATAATTTCTGTCTGAGGAATGTAAGGCTTGAACTCTAGAGTTCTAAGCTGCAATAGGTTTAACCTATTGGTATCCAACTAAATCTGCACTAATATGGTGAATCTTTAGGAATAGGAAGATGCTCAGCTACTAAGGAAAGGCAAATTCAGCCTAGTCTGGGAAAAGAGCATGTCAGAGATTCTGTGCCAATAAGCAATGAACACAGGCCTGGGCAAGATAGGGAAATCAAGTCTCTAAAAAAAAGATAGCTAATCAACTCTCCCATTTTGCAGGTAAAGAAACTAGAGCCCTTCTGAGTTGATATTCTAGGAGAAGAATAGACATAGAATCCTAATTCTGGATAGATGGTAAGGATATGGATTTAGAGTGGGAAAAGACATATTAGAGATCACCTATTACCACTCCTTTTCTACATACAGGAGGAAACTGATATCCAAAGTGGATCGTATAAAGTATGACAACTTTGTGGCACAATGAGGACTAAGTCCAGGACTCAACTCAGGGTTCATGCCTCTAGCCATTCAAAAGTAGAGTTAAATTATAATATGGCACCATAGATTTAGCATTTGGAAATATCAGCCTGCCTAATTTCTTCATTTTATAAAAGGTAACAAAATTGTGATCCAGTGAACTTTCATCTTTCCCAAGGAGACATGAAAAATAATATCCTAATTTATCACCTTCATTCACTTATTCAAGAAATAATAAATTATTAGTATTATTCAAGAAATATTTATTAATATTATAAGCTATTATGTTAGATGCTGTGGATATACAAATATGCCCAAGGATTTTGGGTTTTTTTTTCAAGCATATTAAAAAGAGACAAGCTTTGTACACAAATAACTAAAATGAGAGGCAGTATATGCTACTGTTTGGGTGATAATTTGGTAAATGCATTCATTCCCATCATTGTGATCTGTGATATATATGAAAGTCACTACAAGAGTTAATTAAGATAACTTCCATTTCCATTTGGGATATAACTGGTAACTATTTCATGAAGCAGTCAGCATTTGAGCTGAATTTTGAGGAATGGATGGGGTATTGAGGAGGAAATATTCCAGACAGAAAAGACAGTAATATAAAGGTCCTGAGAGAAGAAAGCATGAAAAATGTTCAGGTGATGCAATGCTGACCTGTTTGGCCAGAACCAAGGTGAATAATGGAAGACAGGCTATAAGCTAGGTTGGGGATAGATTGTTCATTGGTACATAGCAGGTATTTAATAAATGCTTTTGGATTGGTTATTAAAACCCTCAAATCCACAGGTAAGGAAGTTGTACTTTATTTAGTAGAGAGCAGGGAAACACAAATGATTTTTGAAGAAAAGAATAATATGATCAAAATGGTGTTTTAGAGGTGATGGATATTCTTGTGCCAGGATAAGTAAGAGGGAAAAGTACTATAGAATTGAAGAATAGAGTAATAAAAACTTTTATGAAGTTTCTAGCAGTTGGAATAGAAAAGAAGAGATGAAAGACCAGGAGATTATGGAGAATTTATTAGAAGGATTCAGTTCAATAATTCAATAAACAAGGTGAGCAAATGAACCAGATATGCAATAGCTGTATTAATGTTGTTTAGTCATTTCAATCATGTCCAATTCTTTGTGATCCTTTTTTTTGGGGGGGGGATTCTTGGCTGAACTACTGGAGTGATTTGCCATTTCCTTTTCCATCTCATTTTACAAGTGAGGAAACTGGGCAAATAGGGTTAAGTAACTTACCCAGGGTCAAACAGCTAGTATCTGAGGCCAAATTTGAAGATCAGTCTTTCTGATTCAAAGCCCAGTGGTCTATCCACTGCACCACTTAGCCCATCCATACTAATACTTTTGCCACCAAGATGGAGTGTCAAATCACATGTTTTAAATACTGTTTCTTCTATTTACTACCTGCCTAACCTTAGGCAAGATACTTCATTTCTACGTATCAGGTATGGGCTGGAGATACAAAGACAGAAACAAAATAGTCCCTGTCAAGAAATTTAATCTATTAGAAAGTTTTATGACTTACAGGATGTAAAGGGCAAGGAAGAATGAAGAATTAAAGATGATTATTCAATTTAGTCATAAAGAAAAATAGTGATACTATTAATAAAAATAAACACATCAGGAAAAGGAGCTGTTTTGAGATGATATATCCAAATATAAATATACCACAAAGCGTTGTAAATGCTAGGCTCCAGAAGAGGTTACCAGAGTAGCTAAGGTCTCTGAGAGAGGGGACAAAAAGAGAATAGTCAAAAAGAAAATCTTCAGAGAATGCCCACATTTAATGAAAGGAGAAACAATTCAAGAAGACAAAGAGGGGTGGTTAGAAGCATAGGAGGAAAACCATATCTGGTTTGGTTCAGTGTTCCCAAAGTCATGGGAAAATATATTTTCAAGTGTCAAGTGATAATTAGGTATGGTGGTAGATGTCTATAAACCCAACTCTTAAGGGAGACTGAGACAAACTCATAATATTAAGAGTTCTGAACTGCAGTAACATAAATGAATCACATGTCCACACTAAGTATTAATACTAGTATTAATACTTCCTGGCTGTGTGACCCTGGGCAAGTCACTTAACCCTAAATGCCTCAGGGGGAAAAAAGTGGCAAAAATGTCCAAATCAGAAAGAGATATACTTCTGTTAGCATCAATGGCAGAAGACAAAGCAAGTTTTAGCAAGTGCTTTCAAATCCCACATCAGACCCTTACTAACTGTGTCTTGGGGTGAGATGTTAAACCTCTCTAGACACTATTTGTGAAATAAGTAGGAAAAGACTGGACTTGATGGCTTCTGAGGTCTCTTCCAGCTCTATATCTAAGTTCCTAGGAGTCTATTTATTGTCTCTTCATCTTTAATCATGCTTTAGTTATATACCAGTTGTGGGGTGGGGATGGGGGTAAGGATTAGGCATGCCTCTTGTGAACCAAGATCACTACTTTTATTGGCTCCCACTTCCATTCTTTCCACATCAGTTGTAACAGCTGGTCCAATTTTCTATTGCTTCAAGGTTCAAAAATTATTAATTTTCTTAGAATACACTTCTTAGGAAAGAGCAAGGGAATATTCTCATTCCTAAAAAGTTTTTTCTTTCCCTTTATTGACAACCCCTGTTGATATAACTAAAGCCTCATTGTTATAAGGGAATACTTGTATGAATGAAGCAAACTTAAAATGGCTCTCTTTGTGGTCTTGATATTGTGATTATTTCAAAAGTGAAGGAATTTTCTTAGATTTTGGAACCTCCAAACCATCCCTTCACCCCCATCCTTTCCTTCTCTGAATGCATCTGAATCACCTCCCCAGCTGTCAGAAAAGTTGTTGTGCCATTAAGTGCTGCTAAGGCTGCTTCTGGCCTCTCTTTGAAATGCACATCCCCCTGCTGTACTACATAATATTAATGAGCAATAAGTGACTGCCTGCTGCTTCCTTCAGTAGACCCTTCTGGGCCCTGACGGAAGATGCTGCTGTTCCTGAGAGGCATCCTGCAGTATTGTTTCTCAAGACTGATGCTGAACTTTGTATTCTCCCATTGCAGCCTCTATTTCAACAGCTTATTAGAGATTTTTAAAACTACCAAGTCCATTACACATGGGGGATGTGTAGGGGATATTCTTTTCATTTATTATTTGCTCTCATGGAAAATACAAAAGGAATCATTAGCATCCAACCCTTTTTGCAGACAAAAAGTAGCAGATGACTTCAAGCCATACCAAAGGAAGGAGGAGTTCAAAGTGTAGAATGAGCATCATCTTAGCTCCTGGATTTTCCCAGAAAATAAGGAGAATCTGCATTTACTTTTTATAAATGGTTCATCATCAATTTTACAGGTGCCAACAACCAATACTAGAAATAAAATACCAGCCTTCATTTTCAACATATTAATTTCCTATAAACTCATCACGGGGTCAAAATATGCTAATGTAATACTCTATGCCAAAGGAATTGAAATGCTTTGTATTCAGTAGTAGAATAAATTGTGCTTCATCAAGTCATGGTTAATGAAATCAGTTCCTCATTTGAATAAATGTGGAAAAACTAGAAAATCATAATTCTGTTTTTCCCAAATTTTTAAACCAAGAACTGATTATATTACTTTTTCCCCATGAATTTAATAAGATCTCCCAATATGAATTGACTGATAGAGACCTTCAAAACAATCCCACTGAGTAATATTTAAATGAATTATATGACTCTCAAAATATTATTTCCAATAACAATAATACTGTAAATGAAAACAACGCTAAAGAACATCGGTTATTAGGTCCAAAATTGGATAGGACATAATCCTAATGATAGGATATATTTCCTTCTTCTCTGTAGAGAGGTGGTAACAAGAAGAAAATGATAGAGCCAATGTGTTAGCTTGTTTTCAATAACCAGATTTCCTTTTTCAAAGGAAGGATTCTATTTGGTAGTAATGGAGTAAGGTAGATTTTTGTTTGGGAATTGACAATGAAATAAGAAAGTGCTCATAAAACTTTTTTAAGTCATTCAGATTGAAAGAACAGACAAGCAGGACAGTTTTGAAAGTAACCTGGGATTCTTATATAGTTTTTTATAGAAATTCCTGTTTTCATATACTTCAATTTCCTCCACAATCTACTGAACAGGTATACTCATATCAAAGGACTGAGTAGGTCTATAACAATATAATATTAAATACAATTAGGTTAAAGAGGAACAGTTAGCTCCACAAAGTCAGTGATGTGAATTAGTAGTCAACTTAAATAAAATTCTAGTAAGTTTTTGTGACTTTATGTTAGAAATTGATTATAAAGTATTTACTTACATCACTGTAAATTATCTCCGGCCTTCAGGCCAGATGCAGCAGGCTGAGGACTTTTATGCAGCCCACCCGGTTATAGCAAATGGGCTGAGGAGCAGAGACTATTTTACTATAGTCTGGCCTTCCAACAGTCTGAGGGAGAGTGAATTGGTCCCCTATTTTAAAAGTTTGAGGACCATAACATTAGTAATACTTTAGCAATAGTAATAGGCCATGATTGTACAAATTAGTGAAACTTCTTCAACCTTCCTCCTTGAAAGAGATCATATTTACATGCAATGCATTGTAGAAGAACTAGCAACTCTAAGTAGATATCACTTGTTGAATTAGTAAAACTAATAGATCTATGTCACTGTTGTAATTTTGCTTTTCCAACCTACCTTTTGGGAAAGACCAAATGAAGCTCAGTTCCCACCCTCTGAAAATCTTAGTGAATATAGAATCCTATAGAGAGAGAATATAGTATACAGGTTGGTTCCATTCTTAATATCTAGTTCCAAAGTTTAAGTTTGAGTCCTAGAAGGTAAGATATGAAATTTTAGTGTAGTTATAAATAAGCTCTAGTTAAGTTAATTCAAACAACGAAAAATTAAAAAAAAAATCTAAGACAATATCCTCTTCTATCTAGAATTGTGATGGCTTTGGCTATGCCTTCTTTGGATAGAATATTAACTGGTTAATAGAATTGTCATCTTTTCCCAGTGTGATTCAACTTTGGGAATCAGCATAATCCTATATTTTTATCAATTTTCTTCCTTTACACATGAATTAGGTATTACTTAGTCAATATGCAAAAGTAAAAGCCACAGCAGCACATTTAGAATCCTAGGGCAAGCAAGGAGCACTTGTTTTCACATCCAGTTTAACTATTCCATGAACAAACATCACCCTATTTTTATGTCAACTTCTATCAGCAGTGGAGGTGACTTTGTTAAAAAGTTAGACTCCCCATGTTACACTATTTATTCTGTATCCTTTTGTATTAAAAAAAAAAAAAAAACTATGATCTTAGTGCCATTAACTATGCAAGTATTATTTAATTAATTATTGGATGAAAGAAAGAAAAGAGCAGAAAATTTTTACTTCAGAATATCACAGTTGAGAAAAACTTAAATATAGTTGATACTCAAAACTTTTTCAATGTCTATTTCCTCCTTTATTTTGAAGGCCATTACATTATAAAAATATGTAAATGAAGGGATGAAGACAGAAATGGGGAGGAAGGAAAATACTTTATAGGAGATCTCTTTGGCAATTATAATTTTTTGCCATCTTTTTTTTTTTTCAAGAGATGTTCGCACTTATGTGTCAGTTTTCTCTTTTCACCGATTGACCAGTTTTGCTGTATCTTTAAAGCTGCTGAAAACCATAGATTTAGAGCTAGAAAGAACTTCAGAGACCATTTATACTCCAGCTTACTCATTTTATAGAGGAGGCAATTGAAATCTAGAGAAGTTAACTGACTTTTTCCAGAATCACACAGGTAGGAAAGAGCAAAGCCCAGATTTTAATCTAGGTCCTCTGGCTCCAATATCCACTGTTTCTTTCACTATCCAATGCTGCCTCCTATCTTATTATGCAATTCAAAGTATTAACCTTGAAATCAAAACTTGACTATAAGGAATTCCAAATGTGGCTTAAAAAAAATAAGATTTGGTATTTCCAAAATTTATAAAACACTATGGGCAGTCAAAACTTGTTAGAAAGCAACAACTTTTGTTCACAAATCAAGAAGTTTTATATGCCTATATCTGGAGAGCCTGAGAGAATTTCCCACATATGTACAAGTTGCTATAATATAATGAAACAGTCAGTGGTCTGGGAATCAAGAGAATTGGGTTTGAGTTTGCACACTACTATTTTCTAGTCATATGGTATAGGATACTTCATCTTTATATTTCCTCATCCGTAAATAAGAACATCGTATTGGAAAAACCTGAAGGTCCTTTCTCACGACTTTATCATTCTATGCATAACTCTTTGGTTTTATTCTAAACTGATCAAAAAGAGTTTAGCAGTCCTCATTTATAAACTCAAAATTATTTATATTTATATATTATTTGTCTTCTGGGGATAGAATGTGGAGACATTCCATTAGAAAAGTTTGCTTGACAGTAAATCAATTCTGATAAACTTTGGAATACAGTTTGACAGAGTTTGAAATCTTCTCTACTAAAATCACCCAATTAGAACCTCTTATAAAATATAAACTCAAATGTCATATAACATCTCTGGGAAATGTATAACCATTTCCTCTCAAAAATTTTTAATCAGCATCCTTGAACCAGCTGTCCCTCAGCTAAGACAATTCATCTCTCTCTCTACTGCGTTTTTTTTTAAATCTAAACTCTCTTTCCTCATTTCTACCTCCTAAATTTCCTGTCTTTTAGATTTAGTTAAAATCCTACCTTCTACAAGAAACATTTCGCAATTCCCCTTCATGCTAGTACTTTTTTTCTAAGATTAATTCCAATATATCCTGTTTGTATTTTGCTTTTCATGATTATTTGTCTCCTTTATTAGACTGTGATCTCCCTGAGAGCTAATAGTGTTTTTTTGTTGTCATTTTGCCTTTCTTTATATATGTTCTTTATATTGTAGTATAGTGACTAGAATACAGTAAGTACTTGTTGATTTGACACATAAAGATTCCCACATTCTGGGAATATTCTGCTCCACCCCTTCCCACCCAGCAGTTTTAACCCAAATCACTTGGTTTCCTCTGGTTTCACTGTAGAAAGATTCAGACTGTCAACATTGACTCAGAAAAGAAGACAATGATCAACCTTTAAAACCAATTCTTCCTTTTTCCTTTCTCTTTTTATTTTCATATGCAGTTAATAGCCAAGATACCGACCATCACCGCAGTTTGCAACTTGCATGGAGAGAAACTGCAGGTATTTAAGCAATCTCATCCTGATATAGTGAACACACTATTTCCTCCATTATATAAGGAGCTTTTCAACCCTGACTGTACTACAGTCTGCAAATGAAGGGAAGCACAGAGCTGTCATGTGGTTCTCAAATGCGTCACTCTTGAGAAAAAAGCAATGCGCTCATGAAGACTTATGAAAAATGTCACTACTGCAACACTAGGAATGTCCTGCACTTAATAGAATTATTTTTCACCGCTACAGTTTGAAGAATGTAAATATGCACCTGAGTGGGGCTCTTTTTTTTTTTTTTTGAACTGACCATAAATATACAAATATAGGACACTGGGTGTTATCTTTTTTTAATTTTATTGGGGTATGTTTTGGGAGACAACTGTTCATAGAATTTTATTGTAGATAAAAAAAAATGAGAACAGAGCGGTACCTTACATTATTACTCTTGCTGTTTATTGTTCAGATATAATTTAAGAAAACTCCACTTATTAGACTTACCTATTTCTATGTTTTTAGATAGTTAATTGCATGTGGAAATTTGTAGCTGTCTTGGAAAGTGCTGTGCATGTATGTAATAAGTATATAATATATGAATATATTATATATGACTATTACTTATACATGCACATATACTGTGGCTTAAAATCCCATGCCTACTTGCAAAGGATGTTCAGTCAGGCTTTCTTGTATTATTTACCCTCTGTGTAATGTGTTATCTTTATGTTGGGTAATCTGGATTTTTGCTTTGCCAACCAGGTTAGCCGTCCATAGCTAATGGTTGGATGATATCAATGTTCTGAAATCCATGTACAAAAAGTAATGGATTCAATAGACAGCCTCTATACTAACAGCTCTATTTGTAGCCATGGTATAAAAGCCTTGTCTGGAGGGTTCAAATGGAAAGTACATTTTTTTTTCCTGTTCTAAGAATCAGGCAACATATTTTGAGGACCTGTGGCTGGAAAAGTTTTTAACCCAACACAATAAATATTGGGCATTTTCCACTACAAAATGCAACTTTTCCCCCCCAAAATTTCTAGTCACAAAAGGGATTTCTCCTCAACAAATTATAGCATCAAATGAGAAATATAGGTTGTGGATGGCAATCACCAGCAAACTCATATTCATTAAAAAAAAAAAAAAAAAAAAAAAAAAGGGATGTGATCAATGAAAACACAGCAGTGTTAGTGCCATTTTCTGCAAATGTTTAGTTCCAGGAATTATTCAAATGAAATAAAAGTCCTGTGAGTAAGAACCAGGCAAAAAATCAGCTCTTAAGAGTTCACTATTTTCACATATAAGAATGAGAGAGCTTTCCCATATTTCTCCTCTATAGTTCTGAGGACTTCACTCTATCTCTGCCTCTATTTCTCTCTCACTCAATCTTTCCCTGCCACTGCCTCCATCTCTTTAAAAGTCTTCAGATCATATTTGCAAAAGTGGAGCAGTAATTGACTTGCTATGAAAGAATCTTTAAAAGATAATATTTAGATTATCTTAAAAAAAACTAAGCAACAATAATAACATCACTTGTTCATCTTTTTAAAGACATTAAAAGTGCATTTCAGAATACAAATCAATTTGTGAACTCAAATATATACATACATATAGACATATACATGCACATATATATAAAATATGTACATATATTTTATATATGTACATACATACATAAAAACATACACATATATACACACTGTAGAGTCAGTGCATCTGAAGGCCCCATAATATTGATTTCAGGATCAGAGAAGTTGGACTGGTGGTACATTAATCCTTGTTTCTCCCTTTACTCCTGATTAGATTATTCCACAGAAAGAAACTAAAATGTCAAGTGAGTCTTCTATGCCTTTTCAGTATTACCTGATCTAGGGGAAGATCAGGAGAGGGGAGACTTGTACAAAATAATGAAAATTATGCCATTCTTTTATAAATTAACAGAAGTCACCATTTCATTAAAAAAGGGTCTTTTCTCCTGGCAGAGGAAGGGTCCACAAAAGAGGGAATAATGCCTGTGTCTTTTAGATAGGTGCAGTCAGTCATCAATGGAAACTTGGATTTTTAGCTCTTAAACTCTCCTGAGATTAGCTTTCTCCAGTACACATAAGAACTCACAGATAACCAGAATCGTGGCATTTGCCTTTTCCAGATAGAATCCGGAGGCTTTTTTCCCCTAATGATTGATGAATTCCAAACCGATAGGGGGAAACAAAAAAGGCTTTAAAATAATGAATCTCATTCTCAACTACTGTTATATTCAATTAATTTAACTACATTGAACCAAATTACCTTGGGTGTCGAAGAAGACAGCTGTAGACGGCTTATTATGCTGCTACAGGGACTCAATTCTTTTTGGCGTAAATGTCACTCCTGCTAGCGCTTTGTATAAAGAATTAATTCCAAGAGTCATATTTCCTTCTAATGGAAAGATTACTTTACTGATTGCTAGGAAAACAGGGTAATAGAAGGCACTCCATTAAACTAAGCCGTTTCCAAATGCAATAGATGTTTTATGATTGGCTTGTGATAGGAAAGGCTCTAAGTGTCTGCCTGGTGTTTCCCTTTGAGCTTTGAACTTATGTCAAACTTTGTTTTCCTAGTTCCGTTATCCTAGTGTTTTCCATTGTTGGCCTTTAATTCTTATTCAGTTGCATTGGGAATCATGTATTTCCTTCATTTTCCCCAAGAGGTTTTTAATTGACTCAATTTATGAAGAGGTAGAGCCTGTGTATGTTTTTTTTTCCCCTCCCTTGGTCCCATGGGTGAATTTACAGAAAGACTGCTTCCTCTACTTGCCTCTGGAGAAGATAGCTTTGAATTAGAGTAGTTTCTACATTTTCTAGAGCTGGTTTGAAACTTTAAAGGTGATGGATTTTTGTAGCTGTGGGGAGGGATTAAATCTAGCTGACCCATCATGTATACCACCAGCCAAGATAAGAGACCAAGGAATCAACGCTCTGATGTCCACTTCAGGACCTAGAGAAAATACTTCAATTTTTTTTTTTACTGTGGAATACTGTGAAAAATCTAAATCTGGTCCAGAGAGAATCAAGACGTGCTGTAAGTAGCACTGAAATCTGTTATACCTTTTTGAGCACCTCTTCAAAACACATCTGTGAAGAAACTAACACCTGATATTAATAACTGATTTTCCCTTAGGTCCTAACTAATAGCTACACTACATTATGTCCAAGCACTTTGTCCCATCTCCATGAGAATCAACAATTATCTATGATATATTTGTGATATAAGGAACACGAGACAACAAAGAAGCCACAATTTATACTTTGCAATTCACTCTTTGTAAATGACAATCACTGCTTAATGCAGATGTTGCACTGTATTCCACTCAGGGATGTTTCTTTTTTTTTTTAATCTACATCAAATATGAGGGGAGAAAAAAAAACAGGAAAGAAATTTTAACAAAAGTGTAAGCAGTAAAAACATATTCCCTTTCTTCCCCTACCAGACAAGGCTTTCAGGCCAGTTATTTGACCCTACATGCTTGTAACCTGAATTCACTGTCACTATTTTCCTCAATTCACTGAAAAGTTCTAGCCATCATTCCCCAGATAGCATGCTGGCTAAAGACAGCTCAGCCCCCTTCTCTAAAATCTATTGACTAGCAAAATATCCAAACTGCCCTGTTAATTCTACAGCTTATCTCCCAGCAAAACCAGGTTTGGCTCAAGTCCTGAGCAAAGGAGCAATTGATTTTTTTTGGTCAGGCCAGAAAACTGAAGGTGTGGTTTCTCAAGCTGCCTTGTGGCAGTATTGCAGGAGGAAGAACAGAAGTTGGAAGAAAAATGGCAGAGTAATATATTACAAACCTGGCTGATCCCTTCTCACTGTCAACTATCAGGATCTGAGGCTAAACCATAAGTATAACCTAACCTGGGATTTGTCATATTGGACCAAAAGTAGGTTTCCAAGGTAGCTTTACAACTAATCTCATTTAAGGCATTTTAGGCTATCATTCACACAGGTCCATGCTATAGGACTGTCTTAAAAGTAAAATCATGGATTTAGAGTTGGAAAGGATGTTAGAGGTCATCTATTCTAACTCTGTTTTGCAGACAAAAAAAGCAAGGCCAACAAGGATAAAAATCTCACAGGGCAGAGAAAGGATTTAAATCTAGGTCTTTAGATTCCAAATCTAACACTTCAGATCTACTTGGCAAATTCTAAGCAACTAGATCCCTTTGGAGGAATCCAAGGCAACCAAATACTATGGTAATATGTAATTATTTATCCGAAGATGTTATGGCAAGGATCCAGTATAATTTTTATTAGCAATTTCCCTTGTAGTTTATCCCATACTACTTAGAACTCTGTACCATTTCAAACCAAATCAAATATGGAGAAGAATTTTTAAACAACTAACTACCCATGTGTCAATACATATGAGATCAGAATTTCAACAAAATGCTAGTGTCCCAAGGATAGACTCTAAACTTATCAGTCATTCAGTTTGTGATCGACTCCTAGAGATACCATGAACAACAGCATACCAATATTGCCAATGGGGTTGTCTTTGGCAAGGATATTGGAATGGTTTGCCATTTCCTTCTCCAATAGCTAAAGAAAACAGAGGTTTGGTGGCTTGTCCAGGGTGAACTAACTAGTAAATATCTGAGGTCATATTTGAACTCAGGTCTTCTTAACTCAAGGCCAAGCACTCCATCCATTGAGTCACTTACCTGCCTCCAAGGCAAACAGGTTAAGTGACTTGCCCAGGATCACACACCTAATAAGTGTCTTAGGCCATATTTGACTTCAGGTCTTCCTGATTCCAGGCCCAGCACTCTATTCACTGAACCATCTGGTTGACTCTAAGGTTTTTCACTGCTAATGTAATCAGTACATCAGTATCAGACTACCTGAAATACTGCCTGAAATTGTGGGATCACAGAGAGCTTCTGTCCATCTTTGCCTATGTTTTAGGTATTTCTTCCATTCTGTTTACTATAAGAAGAAGAATCCCCTTACTAAGGTAAAAACAGAAGAAAGAAATATTCAATAATTATTTTCTTCAAGGGATCTTTGTGTCCAATGAGGTTAATACTGCTGACAGTTAATTCAGAAGCCTATGTATATACTTACATATTCCAGGTCATGCAAATAGACAACTATGTAGTAAGAATGACAGGAGACATCAGTAGATAAAACAGCAATAACCTTTAAGGTTTCTGTTTGTGAAAAAAAAAAAGTTTTGCACTCTGTCTCTTATAAAATAAAGACAAAAGGTCACCATCGACCAGAGATGTAAAAGCGTGTTATATCTCTTTTCAAACTACTGGAGGAAGCTGCTACTGATAATAGAGGATACTATTGAAGTGAAGAAGCATTTGATTGTTTCAGAAAGTAGCCCTTGCTTATTACAGCTACATGAGCAATAGTGTAGACATGGTCCGTTGAAAGTAGCATTTTTCTCACTGTGTCCTGTTTCAATGGACCACCTCTACTGAGATACATCACAGAGTGAGTCGGTATAATGGGATTTTTTTCTCTTATTCCTTATTCTTCTCAACTTGGTTTCCCTGTTGGTCTAACACTGTTGGAAGCAGCAAATTCTAATAGTTTTGATCCAGGTAGAGACCAGTTGGACAATTAGAAAATAGACTGATGGCTATTTGATTTAATGGTAACAACTAAAAAGCACTTCTATTTGTCTGGACTAGCCTCCCAGCTTAATAAAACCAAGTTACTAGATACATTTGGCAGCTTCTTCTGAAATTCAAATGCACTATGTTTTGTTTTGAGTATGTGTTTTTCTTTCAATGTGTCTGTGTGGGACTTCCTTTTTTATCTGAAGATTTAATAATAGAATAATACTCATTTGGCCCTCCATTGTTCCATAGTGTGGACCTTGCATTCTTGGGCAGCAGATGGGGATTTTGTTCATGCACTTTTTTTTCCCAAGCCTCTGAGTTACCTACCAAGTAAATTGGCTGTAATAAATAATCTTTGCCTCTTGCATGACTATAAGTGTGACCTCCAGTAAACCAGAGAGAGCAGGTCAGTGATTGTTACTTGTGGCCACAAAGCACAAAAGAAAACTGGATTATGTCTGCAAAACCAAGTTCATCACAACAAGGGATGTTCTTTCCCTAGTTCGGAAGGGTATTCACCATATTAATAAAGCTATCATGGCTGTAACCCATGGAAAACATGCATATCTGCCTACATATTTACAGCATGCATGTGGTCAATTGTACATGCATGCACAAATATACAAATTAGATGTCTGGAAAGCTACATAATCCCATCTTCAATCACTGTACCATCTGCCTCATCTGACTAACACTAAAGAAAGTAATGGGGGGAGGGGACATTAAAAAAAAAAAAAAACCCTGAGTATGTATTGTAGAAATGTAGAGGAAAAATAAAAATATTTTTTCAGATGTAATTACTTTTAATATATTGCTTGTGGAAGGTCTAATACGATGTACACTGTCTCTGTAATTTTTGCTGTAAATATCTCAGGACAGTGAATACACTGATTTTTTCTATGTCTCTGTTTAAGCATAAGACTTTATAACAATTTTTTAGAGGGGAAAGAACACCAACAAGCAAATTCTGTACTTGCTTCCTATGAGTGTCATGTGCTCCTCAGTTTTTAATGGAAATTGATTGGGACAGGGAAGCATTCTGACCAGCTCTAGGTTTAACCTGTATGACTCTGTTTGTACACCAACTGATAAAGGCATAGGGCTGTCAATGAAATCTGCTCCTAGTGGTCTGGGTGTTGAATATCATCCTAAGATCTTCAAAATGAATCTGAACCAGACAATTTGAAAACCAACAAAGAAAAGAATGAGCAAAGATTGCCCAAAGCAAGTACATCTGTCCTTGCAGCATTTAACTTTTTTAGATTTTTCAGCATGAAATATCTGAAGGAGAAGAAGGTCTGCTTTCTGACGAGCAAAATATTTTTGTACACACTCATTTCTTATTAAAACCTGAGGTCAGATCACTCTTTCACTGTAATCTGAAGCCATAACTGACCTTCACCAAATAAAATGTTTTCAAGAACATAGGGGAGGGTTTGGGAGAGGTTGAGGGGAAGGGAGAACCAAGATATCAATGGCTATAGCAACACAGGCAGGAGCAAGTCCAATGCACTTGGATGCTTTTCCTGCATCCCAAATATAACTTTAAATCACTAGTATTTTATGATGATCGATTTATAAAAAAAAAAAAAAATAGATATTTAGATTTAAATGAATCTTTCTGATATTTTTGAAATCCCTGACAATGCTTCCTTGCTTTTAGGATTATGAGAGAAAATGATTTTCATATGCTTCCAACTTTCAGAGGTTTAATGTTTTGTATCTTATTTCCAACTGCTCTTGGTAGGGTGAAGCACGACATTGGGTCCCCCAGCTGTTGAAACCATGGGCTATTTGGTGCTTGGCTGTAGATAATTGTCATTGCTGTATCTTAAGGGGTGGGGGAGGGAGGGGTGTGGTTTGCTTCTCTTACTAAGCATGCTCACCACTATTGGTAATGTACAAAAGCTGCATTGCCGAATGAAAAGTATGTAAAAAATATATATTATTCACTCTAAAGAAAAAAAAGCATAACAAGAAATACCTTCTAAAGAAAAATGCCTCCTATAGTCAACACTGATTTTTTTTTTCTGAAGCTTAATTGTATTATAATAATGTATTTTTATTGGCCTATAGAGGTCAAAGGCAAACCACAAATGAATCCAGTGACATATATAGTTTTTGAATCTGCAGTTTTCTGCTCTCTCTCTCTCTCTTTTTCTCTCTCCTTGTTTAATATATAAGCCCTAATTTATGTGTATGTGAGTAAAACTACAGCCTGAGTCATTTAGAAAGTAAGCATTGAGGTTTTTTTAATCATAAATATACTAGAATACAACAGCACTCCCTGTCAAATAAAAAAGGTTTTATATTACTTTAGAATGTAATAGGTTTTCGTCTTATTTTATGTCTTGTAAATTATTAGTTGAATACTGTTAGCATTCCATGATAATGCACACATGATTTCTGAATGTTTTCTGTAAATGACAATCAATGTTTATGAAGTTCCTTTAATGCTGAACAAAATTAAAAAAAATGAAAAAAAGAAAAATAAATGTTTCCTGACACTTCTTTTATTGTGAAGTTAGAGAATATGAAAGTTCCTGATTTTAGAAACTATCCTGATGAATTTACCTTTTCAGTACCACTCTAATTTTTCTAAATTACAGGCCTGTGAGTAAATAGGTTTTATTTTCCTTTTGCTGGAAATATTGATGACACTGTAGACCTGAGCTAGGAAAGGCATATCCCAGGACAGGAAGGAAAACATCAAGAAGTAAGCACTTTCGGTTTCTTTTATGCCTATGACTTTAGTACAAAGCACAGACCAGCCATCCATCCCCGAAGCTGAAGCCCTCCCAATCCAGTATGTAAATTACAAGTGGACCCTTCAATTATGTTTCTGGGAGAGTTTTTCCTGCATCAAAGTTTAAGCTAATAAATCATCAAGGACTACACACTTCAGCCCTTAGTTGAAAGACAATTGCAGAAGACTAATAAGAAATTAAGTAGTCTCTAGCCCAAACCATGCCCCAAAATTAATGATTTTCATACTATTTAGTCCCATTACTCCCACCTATATATTGTGTTTTGGGTAGACAATTTCCCCTCACCCCTCACCCCCTCCACTATTAAAATATACCTTTAACCATGAGTTAACATTCAATATCCAGACCCTGCCAAAGGCAGTGGGGGATAGGAGGTAAGTTGGACTAGACAGTCATTAAGAATCCTTCCAACTCAGATTTTTCGATTCTTTGATTCATTGGGATAATCAAAGGTTCCCAATGTAGA
Organism: Sminthopsis crassicaudata; assembly: GCF_048593235.1. Taxonomy (NCBI): domain Eukaryota; kingdom Metazoa; phylum Chordata; class Mammalia; order Dasyuromorphia; family Dasyuridae; genus Sminthopsis; species Sminthopsis crassicaudata. The sequence continues at coordinate 492,292,124 of NC_133617.1, read as the reverse complement.
AGGAAGGCTTGAGAGAGGAAAAAGGTCTTTCAAGCAGTCTTGAGTTGGTTTTATTGGTATAGAAATGTTCCAAGTATAGAATACCTCAGAGCAAACCTCAATAGAATGTGTGAGGGGTGGGGGCGGGGAGAGTTCAACATGGATTGAAACTAATGGGGTCCAAAGAAACAGAGAAAGCCTCTGAAAAACTTTTGAAAATTCCCTCTAGTTCTCAAGCATTGGTCATGACAAATACTCTGGCCTTGTGTTTCCAGCAAAGTCCCAATTGGAGGGGGTCAGCCATATAGTGCCTGTCACTCAGAGGCAGCAGCTACAGTTGCTTTTGTGGAATCTCTGCCACACTGACAGATTTTTCTAAAGACTCCTTTCTGCCCATCAGTTTCTAATTGCCCATTTTCAAATAGCTGCTTAAATCATTCAAGAGGGTGCCTTTCAAATAAGGGTTCAGCTCACTCCTAAGGGTGTGTTTGCAAACCCTTCCCTTCCCCCAAATGTGAACTAGTAGGAATTATAATACTGAGCTATCTCCTCCGTTGGAAGATGCTGCTGCTGACTCATCAGCTGTTTGACCATGGGGTAGAAATACTTTGAGAACTGCTTTCTTGAAGGTCATGGCTTGGGACTGAGCTCTCTACACTCTTCTCCAAGGTCAGCTTATAATAGTAGCATACATAAAAGTAGCACACATCTCCAGTGTCCTGGCTAAGGACAGAAGTGAAACTTAGAGCCTTTGAAGGGAGTCATTCTCTATGTACAACCAATCGAACTATTTCAGAATTGAAGAGGAGACCCTGACCTCTTTAGTGTTCTAAATAATTGAGCTAATCAAGCTAGATGGAGTAATATAAAGAGATGAAACCTTTGTTGTTGTTTAAAAAATAGCTACTTTACATTAAAATTAAGTTTGCAAAGCACTTAATTATGTTACTTCATTTGATCCTCACAATAGCCCGTGAAGTAAGTGGGTGAAATTATCCCCATTTTACAAATGAAGAAACTGAGGCTAAAGAAAGTAAAAGTGACTTGTCCAGAGTCACACAGCCAGTAAATGTCTGAGTTAGGATTTGAACTCTGGTGTTTCTAATTCCAAGTCTCACCCTCTATTATAAGCCACCTAGCTGTATTAATTTAAATGCTACTAAAATCCCATGTCAGCATAAAGGAACTAAAATTTGGAATGTTGTCTCAACTCTGGCTCTCCCAAGAGAGGTAGTGCAGATGGGTAAGGGATGAAACCTGTATTTGGCAGGAAAATCCCTTGTTTCACATCCAGATTCAGCTTCATATGTTATGCAGCCATAGGCAAATTGTTTAAATTTCCTGAACCTTAATTTCCTTATAGGAAAAAATGTGCATTAAAATACAAGTTTTACTTATCTGGTTGCTATAAGGAAATACATTTTGCAAATTAGGCTTAGTGCAATGTCTGGAAAAAGCTGCTAAATAAATGTTTATTGATTAATTTATTGCTTGAAGCAAATCAGATAACTTAACTGAGCCTCACTTTTTTCATCCATAAAATATGTAAGTCATAATCTTTGTCCTTTCTCAGGCCTGTCTGTCATGTCTGAGTCTACATGACCCCATTTGGGTTTCTCTTGGCAGAGACAATGAAGGGGTTTTTCCATTTTGCTCTCTAGTTCATTTTACAGATGAGCAAACTGAGGCAAATAAGGTCAGGTGACTTGTCCAGGATCACACAGTTAGGAAGTATCTGAGATCAGATTTGAATTCAAGAAGAGAAGTCTTCCTGACTTCAGGTCTGACGGTTTATACTCATCATACTACCTGCCCCAATCTTTTTTCTTTTTTTTCCCCACAGGGCCATTTTTAAGATCAGACAAGATAGTGTAGTGAAATAACTTTTAAAAATAGGTTTTTCACTTCCGATATAATAGATATATACTGGAATGTGGCAGAATGGATAGAATGCTGAGTTTGGAATCAGAAAAACTCATCTTTGAGAGTTCAGATCTGCTATGTGACTCTGGGCAAGTCACATAACCTTGCTTGCCTCATTTTCTGCATCTGTAAAATGAGTTGGAGAAGGAAATGGCAAACCACTCTAGTATCTCTGCCAAGAAAATCCTAAATGGGGCCATGAAGAATTGGACAGAATGGAAACAACTAAACAAAAGGTCTGAGGTTGGAATTCTAGTTCCAATTGTTATCAGTGTGACCCTGAGAAAGTAATTTCTTCATTTGTAAAATATGAGGATTAGGTTAGATGACTGCAATGGTTTCCTTCTCATTCTGATTTTGTGATTCTATCATTATCATCCTAAGACAAAGCTAAAGTTTAAGTGTAAAGAATATTCTCTGCCGTTAAGGAGTATACAATCTAATGATGGAGAAAACAAGCAAACAAAAATGTACAAACAGGTTATATACAATCTAAATAGAAAATAATCAACAGAAGGAAGGCACTAAAATTAAGAGATAGAAAATATTATTTCTATTTAAAAGATGAGAAAACTGAGAAGTCAGTAACCCAGAATCACACAACTGCTTACATCAGGCTACTGATTACTTTTTAGACTTCTTTTCCCCTTTCTTTTATCTCCAATGCTTAGCACAGTGTCTGGCACATAGTTGGTGTTTAATAAACATTTATTGACTTATTGCCTTCTCTGCCTATCTCCCAGGGTTGTTATGAATCTCAAATGAAATAGCAGATGTGAAATGCCTTTTAAGGGTAGAAAATGCTATAAACTCCACTGGAAAAGACATTGATTTTGGAGTAAAAGGCCCTACATTCAAATTTCAGTTCTAATGATTATTATGTAACCTTGGACATATCTGGACTTCATTTCTTAAGCTATAAAGTAAGGAGTTGAGAATATGTAGCTTCTAAAGTCTCTTCCTCTTAGTTTGACAATGAATCTGAAAGATAAAAGTTCAAAGGTAAGTCAAGGAAAAAGATAGTAAAAGCTGTCTTAAATGGGTCACGAGTTGCTTTGACAAAAGAGGAAGACCACGAGCTTCCATTATGAAAATGAATTATGATTTATTTCATTTTTCCAAACTACTACTCTCAACATTTAATCCATTACCCTTTTAGAGTTCATTATAATATCTAATCCATATATTTAATGCCAAGGTTTTGGTGTTCACCATTATCTAGAGCAGTTTCTCAAAGGGTAATCCTGAAAATTTTGAAAATTAAAACAACTTTAGCAAGTATTGATCTTTGTTAGTAATCCTGAGACACATAACAACAACTGCCTCCAGCCAGTTTATATGACCTTCTCTCCCTCTGGTTCCCAGAGTTTCTTGCCATAATGTTGATTACAGGTTAAACTCTATGTTCAAAATAGAGTTCATTATCTCCTCATTTCCCCTAAAAATCCACCCCCCATCTTAGCTCCTACTTTTTCTATTACTACAGAAGATAACACCATCCACTCAGTCTCTCAGGATCATAGCCTGGGAATCATCCTGAGTTCCTCATTATTTCTCATCTCCTATATCCAATGCTTGCTAATTTCACCTTTGAAACATCTCTTAAATATTCCTCCTCACCTCTGACACTGCCACCTGGAGGGGTCAATATGCTCATCACCTCCCCCTGAACAATTGCATTAGTCTGCTGATAAGTCATCCTGCTTCAAGTCTTTTTCCATGCTCCATTAAAACACTAAAGAGATTTTCCTAAAGTACAAGTCCAATCATCTCACCCCTCCTCCCCTTACTCAATAGACTCTAGTGGTTCCCTATTGCTTCCAAGATCAAATACAAAGTTTGGCATTTAAAACTCTTCATAACTTTGCCCCTATTCAGTTTTCTCATATCTTACTCCCTCTCATATACTCCTTGATTTAGTATGGGCCTCCTTGCTTTTCCACATACAAAATATTAGCTACGTGAATTTCTTCTGGCTGTTGTACTTAACTCTTTGGCTACCCTCTTATTGTCTAAAGGAGGTAGGTATCACAGGTAGGAAGAGTTACTACCATCTAAGACAGGGTGGGTAAATAGCCTGTCTTTTTCTTTATAAGTCACCCCCCATTCTCCAAACTCCACTTTCCCTTCTTTCCCCTCCCTGCTGATTTCACTTCTTTTAAGTTCCAACTAAAATCCCACCTTCTATAGAAAGTCTTTCCCAACCCAGCTTACTTCTAGTGCCTTCCCTCTGTCAGTTATTTCCTGTACCTAGTTTGCTTTATATATATTTGTTTGTCTTTTGTCTCCCCCATTAGACAGTAGGTTTCTTGAGGGCAGGAAATATCTTTTTCCTCTTTTTGTATCCCCAGTGCTTAGCACACATGAGATGTTTGATAAATGTTGATTTATCCACTAACCAGTCCTCCCTGTATATAACTTTCTTAAATAAAACAAAAACAGAATAGGGCCCTAGCCTCTCTTCTTTATTCCAGCAACATGGAAACACTGTCACCCTCTTTGCTTTGGCGGAAAAGACACGTGGTATGTAAAGAGAGGAAAATGTTCAGGCAGAGATTTTTTTTTTTAAATGAGGGCCATTAAGAACACATACAAATGAATAATTAATGAACCAGGCTAGAATTGAACTAATCTTATATGACATGAGCTGTACCATGTGGGTTTGACAGGTGCCAACCTGGAATATCCTCATCAGCATTCATTGAGAGCCTAAGTGCAAAGTACTCTGCCAGTTGTAGGATTTATAGCTTGAAGATAACTCAAAAATTATCCAGTCCAAACCCCTTATTTCACCGATTAGGAAATGGAGGCCCAGAAGACTAAAGGGGCTTGCCCAGATTTACACAAATTGTAAGTAACAGAGCTGGGATTTGAATACAATTTTTCTAACTCCAAAACCAACATTCTTTCTACTACACTCCACCTCTGTTCACATCCCACTTTGTTAGCCAAAATGGACTCTGACAGAGAATGGAGTTTGGAGAATAGAGGAGCGACTTATATTAACTTTCCTGTCTTAGATGGCAATAACCCTTCCTACCTGTGATATACTTTTTATCCAGTGAAAGGGTTGCCAAAAAATTAGGCAAATGAAGTGCAACCTTGGTCATAGGTTTCAAGATTCCTAAACTCTCCTTCAGGTATTTTCTTCCTTTCCTGAACTTGAATTCACTAAGCCAAATGATCAGTTGAAGATTTCCTGGTAGACTAAAAATTATGCATACTTATATAAGATCTAGCTCCTGGAATACATATAATAGAGGCTCGATAAATGTTTATTGAATAAATGAATGAATGAACAAATAAGGTTTTAGGCCATTCTTCTTTTGGAATTTTTATTATGACAAAGCAGGGAACAAAAAACCCACTTGGCTATTTCATTCTTAGATGGAATCAGTCTAGAAGTTTGTATTGCAAGAAGCTTCTTTTGCAATACTATTGGCCATTTCATCTCCCAGTACAGAAGATCAGAAGCAAGCACTGTTTTTTACTGTTCAGAAGTGATAGTGAAAAATCCATTAACCATAGGAAAGTGAGTTGCTAAAGTCAGTGCTCTGAAAGTCTTCAGGACCTACTTCAGAGATTTGTCTCCTTAAAAGAGACAAGAGGAGCTCAAGAGAACACTTTTCCTCTTTTCTACCAAAATTTTCGCTGTTGTGCTGTTGTGTTTCCTATACCCCTATTGGATTATCAGGTTCATGAAGGCAAACGGGATCTAAGTCTCATTAACAACTGACATTTATATAGTATTTCCATATCTAAAATCTCTCATTTGGTCCTCACAACAATCCTATAAGGAAGGTATTAGTTTAAAGAAGATTATTAAATAGTAACCTACATGAGAAGGTTGAATCCCATCCAGAAAGCTTTGGAGGCACCATAGAGTAATAGAAACAATTTTAGATCTGGAGTCAGTTCTTTTGGAGAAACTGAGTGCATTCAATTAAAGAAAAGAATATATCTAAAGTATGGTGGCCAGTTCTGGCCACCATACTTATAAGCTGGAGAGTGTCCAGAAGCAGGCAAGTAGAATGATGAAGGACTCCAGGTCCATCTTATATGGGATCTATTGAAGTTTCTAGGCACATTTAGCCTACCAATGAGGAGACTCAGGGATAACATGATGACTGTCTTCAAGTATTTGAAGGGTTGATATATGAAAAAGGGATTAAACTTCTTCTGTTCAGTCCCAATGAATGGAACCAAGAACAATGGGTGGTCATTTCAAAGAGGTATAATTAGGTTTAATTTCAAGAAAAGACATTCCTAACAATTAGAGCTGTCCAAATATGGAATAAGCTGCCTCAAAAATTTGTACATTCCTCCTCCTTGGAGGTCTACAAGCAGAAGCTGGATGACAAAAAGTTAGATTTGTTCATTCTTTTTACATATGAATTGGACTAGTTGGCAAATAAATTCCCTTCCAATGCTTAGATTTTATGATTCTGTGATTCATTGTCTAAATCCAATTCAATACAATTCAACACCCAAGACCAGAAGTACAAAGGGAAGAATAAAACAATCCATCAATAAGATTTAATCATACCAATTATTTAGTAATTTTAATAACACCAGACTTCCAGAAGCCAAGATGGTGGAGTAATCATCATAACTCTCATACATTCACCTCCAAACAACCACAAAAAGTACCACCAAAACAAACCCTGGAACAGCAGAACCAGCAAAAAGATACAGTGAAACAACCTTTGAACCCAAGAAATTTGGAAGATGAGCAGAAAAAATCTATCTTACTTGGATAAAAAGGGACTGCAGTCCAAAACAGAAAGCATTCCTGCAAGTCAGCAGCAAATCCCACCTTATAAAACCAGGAGATCCTGAACCCCAGGATGACAGGGCAGGCAAACACCCCTCATGTGGCTCACCTTTAGCAGAGGAGAGGGCAGACTCCATTAGTATAATCCTAGGCAATTTCCAGCAGCTAGACCTCCAGGTGCTCTAGTGTAGTCACAAGCAAACAAATAACCACCAGCCCAAAGATACTTAAGCAAACAGACAGCCACCAGCATCTGTTTGGGCCATATGCATAACCACATGCTTTGGCATAATCCTAGGTAGCCCCCAGCAGCCATACCTCTGTGTTTCAGTGTAGCCATGGGAAAATGTATAAATATCTTAGCACTCATCAGATATCCCTACTAGAACTTCAGTTTAGAACTAGATAAATTGCCAGACCCCTACAGTCTCCAGCACCAGCCAACCCCACTACATACCCTCAGTGCAGGAACAGACATGAGGATTTTAAGTGTGCAATATCAGTGCAGCAATGGGTAAAGAACTAGTGCCTGCAGCCCCTGAGACAAGAATCCTGAGACAGTACCTACTAAGGAGCAGAGTTCAGAATTTAAAGAAAGAGGAAAGGTAGAAATACGAGCTGGAAAACACACACACACACACACACACACACACACACACACACACACACAAAATAAATAAACGAATAAATAAATAGATAGGCAGATGGACAAATAAATAAATAGATAAATAAATGAATGGATGGATGAATGAATAAATGAATGAAAGAATGAATGAATAAAAGGCATCTGACCATAGAAAATTCTTATGATGACAGGAAAGATCAAGACAAACTTGGAAGAGAACAACAATACCAAAACACCTTTAAACAAAATCCCCAAGAAAAATGGGAAATGGCCTCAGGTTTAAAAAGAAGCTCATGGAAGAGCTCAAAAAGTACTTTAAAATCATATGAGAGAGGTAGAAGAAGAATTGGGAGGGGAAATGAATGCTGTAAGATAATTTTTATTTTTTTTTAATTTGGTTGACTTATTTAATACATTCAAAACAAATTGTTTTAACATTTGTTTTTCAATTTTTTGAGTTCTAGGTTCTTTCCCCTATCCCCACCCACAATTAAAAAGCTGCATGGGAAGTTATGTAAAATATTTGCAACAAAAATTGTTATAAAAGAAAACATAGATCTCCCACCCTAATAAAAAAAAAAAACCTTCAAAATTAAATTTTAAAAAAGACAGAGAGAGGAAGACAGAATGCTTCTATCTGTAGTCAGACACAATCATTTCCTTCTCTGGCCTCAGAATAGTCATGAATGATTATACTACTGAGAATAGCAAAGTCATTTACAGCTGGTCATCCCAGAACATTGTTGTTACTTTGAATACATTACATTTTATTTTCTTTGAGTTTCTTTGAGAGGACTCTCCAGGTTTGGTGGTTTGGTGGTGTTGTATTTTTTTTTCCCCTAAGAGCATCCTGCTCATCATTTCCCATAGAACAGCAATATTCCATCACAAACACAAACCATAGTTTAATTGAGCCATTCCCCAATTGATGGGCATCCCCTCAATTTCCAATTTTTTTGCCTTAAGAAGAGAGCTGATGCAAGAGAATTTGAGAAAAGCATCAACAATTCAGAAAAAGAAAATAGGCACTTTTTTAAAAGCAGAATACATATTAAATGGAAAAGAAGATACAAAATTTACTGAAGAAAACAACTCCTTAAAAAGTACAGTTGACCAAATGAAAAAGAAATTACAAAAACTAATTGACAAAAACAATACTTTAAAAGTTAGAATTGGATAAGGGGAAGCTAATGACTTATGAAATATCAAGAATCCATCAAACAAGTTCAAAAGAATAAAAAAGGGAAGGAAATGTGAAAATGCCTCATGGGGAAAAAAACCAGCTTACCTAGAAACTGGATCCAGGAGAGATAATATCAGAATCACTGAATTACCTGAATGTTATAATCAGAAGGAGGAACAAGACAGCATCTTTCAAGAAATTATCAAGGAAAACTGATGTCCTTGAATCAAAGGGTAAAATAGGCATTAAAAGAATCTACCAATCATCTCAAGAAAGAGAACCCAAAATGAAAACCCCAAGGAACATTATAGCCAAATTATATCAAATGATTATCAAGTCAGAGAAAAAATATTGTAAGTGGACAGAAAGAAACAATTCAGATATTGGGGAGCCACAATCAGCATTACACAGGACTTGTTAGTTGGAACATTAAAAGATCAGAAGTCATGGAGCATGATATTCCAGAATACATGGAAACTAGGACTATAACCAAGAATCATTTATCCAATAAAATTAAGCCTAATTCATTAAAGGATAAAATGCTCATTCAATAAAAGAGAAGGATCACAAGCTTTCATAAGGAGAAGGCCAGAATCAAACAAAATTTTTTATTATTATTATATTTTTTATAATATTATCCCTTGTATTCATTTTTCCAAATTATCCGACCCCTCCCTCTATTCCCTCCCCCCGATGACAGGCAATCCCATACATTTTACATGTGTTACAATATAACCTAGATACAATATGTGTGTGTAAATATCATTTTCTTGTTGCATAATAAGCATTAGATTCTGAAGGTACAAGTAACCTGGGTAGACAGACATTAGTGCTAACAATTTACATTCACTTCCCAGTGTTCCTTCTCTGGGTGTAGCTACCCCTGACCATCATTGATCAACTGGAAGTGAGTTGGATCTTCTTTATATTGAAGATTTCCACTTCCATCAGAATACATCCTCATACAGTATTGTTGTTGAAGTGTATAGTGATCTTCTGGTTCTGCTCATTTCACTCAGCATCAGTTGATGTAAGTCTCTCCAAGCCTCTCTGTAGAATCAAACAAAATTTAAGCTTCATTGTTGACTCAAAAAAAATCATAAACAGGTATAAAAGGGGAAAAGAAAAGATAAGGGATTCAATAGAACTAAAGCATTCACACCCCTACATAGGAAGATGATACTTGAAATTCTTTAAAAATTGCATCACTAATAGTACAGCTGGAAGGGATAGATAAAGACAGAGGGTATGGGTATAAAATGAATCAAAGGGAATATCATAGACATTTTTGCTCAATTAAATGTCAATAAATCTGACAACCCAAATGAAATTATGAATATTTACAAAAATATAAATTACCTAGATTAACTGATAAGGAAACAGAAGGACTAAATAGTCTCATCCTAGAAAAAGAAATTGAATAAACTATTAATAAATTTCCTAGGAAAAAACTCCCCAGACCCAAATGGATTCATGAATGAATTCTAGCAAATGATTGAAGTAGAATTTCAATACTACAGACTATTTTGAAAGATAAGTGAAGAAATCAGATTTCTTTTATATGGGGCTAATACATAAACCATGAAGAGCTAAAAGTATAGACCAATTTCCCTAATGAATATCAATCCAAAAATTTTGAACTAAATATTAGCAGGGCAATTATAGCAATGTGTCACAAGGATTATACACTATAATCTGGTGGAATTTATATCACAAATGCAGAGTTGGTTCAATATAGTAGTACCTCAGTACTCATTATTAATTGGTTACAAAAAGCATGGTGGCTAAAACAATGAGGATCAAATTATTTTTTCCCATAAGGAATACACCTTATGACCTAATTATTCCTCCCCACTCAATTTCCAAAAGGGTAAATGCAGCTTTGTTGCAGAGAAAGAAGCCAGCCTAGCCCAACCCAGCTCCTTCCTTCTTGACCCAACTCATTTTCTGATAGGAACTGTGGGTGACCTTTATTCTCTCCTTTTACCCTAGGCCTTCCAAGTTTCCTTAAGTGTGATTGGAAGAATGGGTGGTTGAGGTGGAAGCCATAGTTCTGAACCTTCTGTCCAGATCTTTGGCCACTTCCAGAGACTACCAGAAGTTCTAGTTGCTCCTCTGCTTTCCTCCTCCCTCAGTCCTGACTCCCACCACTACTGCTCCAACCACTACTCTGTTCCTGATCTTGGTGTTTCTCCTTCTGCTGAGCATACTACTTGCTCTATGCCCCTTTTAGTACTACGGTTTTAAGAGCCAGAAGACTATACACTGTAGTCACATCGTCCTACAGGAACTGCCTCAGACCTACATGATAACCTCAACACTGTGGGGTCCAACCTGACAGTCCTGAATACTACCACCTTCACTGGGAAGTATCTGCTCATTACACAAGACAAAAACAGTAGCAGCAATGAGGGCTGGGCTACAGTCTGGCCAAACTCACATCCTTAGTACTCAATCAATAAAACAACAAGCTGTGACAAGTGTCATGCAAGCATCAAATGCTGAAGCATTTTTCTTCTCATCAAAATGCATCAAATATCAAGTTCTAACAGTTTCAAAAGGTACCACTGCATTAGGAAAACCATCAACATAATTAAGTACATCAATAACAAAACTAACTAAAATCATATGATTATTTCAATAGATTTTTTTTTAATCTTTGGATAAAATATATCACCCTTTCCTATTAAAAACATTAAAGAACATAGGAATAAATGGAGTTACCTGAAAATGTTAAGTACTATGTATCTAAAACTATCACTAAGCATTATATGTAACAGGAATAAATTAAAAGCATTTCCAATAAGAATAGGTGAAGAAAGGATGCTTATTATCACCAATATTATTCAATGTAATCCTAGAAATGTTAGCTATTGCAACAAGAGAAGAAATCAAAAGAATTAGAATGAGCAATAAGGAAATAAAATTGCTACTTTTTGCAGATGATATGACATACTTTGATAACTTATACTTAGAGAATACTTAGAGAACCCTACAGAATCAACTTTAAAAACTACTTGAAATAATAACTTTAGCAAAATTGAAGTATATAAGATAAATCCACACAAATCAGTAGCATTTCTTTATGTAACCAACAAAGTCCAATAATAAGAGACAGAGAATTTCCATTTAAAAATAATTACAAGCAACATAAAATATTTGAGAGTCCACCTGTCAAGACAAACTCAGGAGCTATATGAAAACATTACTAAATGTGTTTTACACAAATACAATCAGATCTAAAAAGTGAAAAAATATAAATTGCTCAATAGGGCAAACCAATATAATAAAAATGACAATTCTGCCTAAACCAATTTGTAAATCCAGTGCCATGACAACTACCAAAGCATTATTTTATATATTATTTATTTTATAGCACTAGAAAAAAATAACAAAATTCATCTGGAAGAACAAAAGATCAAAAATATCAAGGGATTAATGGGGAAAAATATAAAGGAAGTGGCACAGCAAGAGGTCTCAAACTATATTATAAAGCAGTAATCATCAAAACTATCTGGTACTGGCCAAGAAATAGAATGGTGGATCAGTAGAATAGGCATAAGACATAGTAGTCAATGACTATAGTAACCTAGTGTTTGATATATTCAAAGATCTCATCTTTTAGTAAGAGTTAACTATTTGATAAAAACTACTGGGAAAACTTGAAAACAATAGGACACAAAATAGATACAGACCAGCATCTCACATTGAATACCAATATAAGGTCAACATGAGTACATGATTTAGATATAAAGAATGATGCCATAAGCAAATTAGAAAAGCAAAGAATAGTCTACCTGTCAGACCCATGGGGAAGGGAAGAACTTATGACCAAACAAGTAAAGAGAACATTACAAAATATAAAATAGATAATTTTGATTATATTAAATGTAAAGACTTTTGTTCAAACAAAACCAAGGCAAGCACGATTAGGAGGAAAGCATAAAATTTTGAAACAATCTTTATAACAAATGTCTCTGATAAAAGTTGCATTTCTCTAATATATATTAAACAGAGTCAAATTTATAAGAATGCAAGTCATTCTTCAACTGATAAATGAGCAAATGATATGAATAGAAAGTTTTCAAATGAAGAAATCAAAGCTATTTATACATATATGAAGAACTCTAAAACACTTTTGATTAGAAAAATGCAAATTAAAATAACTCTAAAATAATATCTGATACCTATCAGATTGACCAACATGACCAAAAAAAAAAAAAAAAAAAGGAAAGTTATAAATGTTGGAGAGGATGTAGGAAAATTGGGACACTAATGTAATGTTGGTGCAATTGTGAACTGATCCAGCCATTTTGGAGAATCATTTGGAGCTATGTCCAAAAGGCAAGCAAGCTGCAATTCAATGATAAATCAGTAGATTTCACAAAAATTGTACAAACTGATGCAAAGTGAAATGAAGAGAAACAGGAAAACATTGTACAGCAACATTGTATGACAAATAACTATGAATGTCTCAGCTTCTTCAGTAATATAACAATCCAAACAAATACAAAGAACTCAAAGAAAGATGTTATCCACATCCAGATAAAGAATTGATGGACTCTGAATGCAGATCAAAGTATTTTTTCCAGTTTTTTTTTCACATTTTTTTCTTTTGATCTGTTTCTTCAAGAGAGAAAAATTTGAAACTCAAAAATCTTGTAAAAATGAATGCTAAAATTTGTCTTGACATGTGATTGGGAAAATAAAATACTAATAAAAATAAAATAAAATACAAAACTTCTTTATATCTCTAATAAAAATAATAATCAATCAATTAATTTTAAAATATATTTATTGAGCACTTAAAAGTTTGCAAAATTTAAAGTAGAAATTCCCTTCATAAGATTACTTAGCATTTGATGCATTGTCAAATTTGGCCCTCACACTTGGTTATAGGCCTTATTTGTGGCATTACCTCCATTTTATAGATGAGAAAACTGAGGATCAGAGAAATTTATAGACTTATTCACATATAGCTAGGAAGTATGAAGACAAGATGTAAATGCAGGTCACCTAGATCCCAGTTTCAGGGCAGAACAGTGAAAAAAGTGTTCTATTTAAGGGCAATATTAGAAGTTAAAATGCTGCTTCTTCTATTTACTAATGGCTCTAAATCCTTTGAATTCACTTCTTCATAGCAGCCATTTTTAGCCTAATTTTTATGACTTCATTGTTTTAATATCACTTCAACATATTTGTTCTCTTTTGTAATCCTATATACTTTGTAAATGAACAGCTGGATGGTGCAGTGGACAAAGTGCTGGTCAGTAAAACTCATCTTCTTGAGTTCAAATTTGGCTCCCACACACTTATTAGCTGCATGATCCTGATATATCACTTAACCCTATTTGCCTCAGTTTCCTTGTCTATAAAATGAACTGGAGAAAGAAATAGCAAACCCACTCCAGTATCTTTGCCAAGAAAGTCCCACATAGGGTCACAATGAAATGGACACATGAACAATATTTTTAAATGTATTAAATGTATTTAAATGTATTAAAATGCATTATTCTAACAAAGAAATCATAGGGTTTGCTAGACTCCACCAATTGACAAAAATAGGCTAATAGCTTCTCCTCATAAGCACCCCCTTCTACTTACAAGGCAGAGCTCTACCTCTGAAGTCAGAGGTCCTGAGTTCAAATCCTATCTCTGCTGCCTAATAACTACATATAGGTTTGAGGAAAGTATTTTATATTGTTAGTTTCATTTTCTTCATTTATAAAGCATGGGGGTTAGAACAGATTATCTTTGAGGTATCCTCAATATTTATGATCTTACTTTTGGACAGCTCTAATTTTTAGGAAGGGGGTGTGTGTGTGTGTGTGTGTGTGTGTGTGTGTGTGTGTGTGTGTGTGTGTTTTAATCAAGATCCATGATATTTTCTGAAAATGCGTTTTCAGAAAGGCAATTTGAGGATTTTAGAATTCTGATTAATACAGTGAACAAATCACAAATCCAGATGACTAAAAAAGCAACGTGCTGTCTAACTGTATTCAGAGAAATGATCGACTTAAAAATACAGAAAGAGATACATTTTTGGCCATGATCAATGTAGTAATTTGTTTGCTGAACTTTTGGTCAAAAATTGTAATTTTTCATTTTTTTAATGGTCCAATGGAGAAGGAGACAGTGGGAGAAAAATAAGTAATAAATACTTGTAAAAATATTTTAAAAAGAAAGGTAGTTTGAGATAGAACTTAGATCAAAGGGGGATTTAAAACTAGCTAGTCAATTTCAAATTTCAATTTGCTACTCAGTATTCCCTTCCTAGTTCAGAAAATTAAATGCCTCATTGAAGAGCATAGGATTTAAGAATAGAATGTTTAAAAAAAAGAAAAAAAAGAAATCATCTAGTTCAACCTCTTTATTTTAGAGAGAAGGAAACTGAAGCCCAGAGAGGTTTTGATTCCTCCAAAGTCACAGAGAATAAATGGAAGAGAAATGATAGTTTATGTATGCAGAATGAGACACATTTTTGGACATGATCAATGGGGAAATTTATTTTGCTCAACTATGTATATTTGATACAAATGTTTATTGTTCTGTTTAGGATTGGAGGTAAAATGGTGGGGGAGAAAATATAAATGAATATTGATTAAATAAAAATTAATAAATAAAATAATAAGAGTTGGAATTCAAACTCAGGACCAGATCCAGCAACTTGATCTAACAGTTTCTCCACTGAGGACCACACAACACAAACAACAAAGTCAGTATTCAAACTCAAGTTTTCTGATGTTAATTGCAGGTCTCTTTCCTCTTCATCATCCTGCTTCCTTTAAAACTTACACTGATAGAACTGCTATCTTCTCTCAGCTAGCTAAAAATACTTAACCCTGATGGAGTAGGAAAGACTTTTCAAATCCCTTTTTATCTCAAATTGGCAGCAGCAAAAAATTATCATATGTCAAGAAATATGGTGGCAATTTTTATGCCATTCCTTGTCCTATTTCCACCAGGACCCTCACTATACCGCTTGTCTTTCCATAACAGAAATCAGCAATTTCCATCCTCTACACATTCTTGAAGCCTAAACTGCTGCTGGATTCCTACTCCATATACTGGGAAATTGGGATTTGAATTTCCCCCATCAGGGAAATGAGGCATTCCAAAAGGGAGGGAATGGTGATAGCTTAGCCAAAACCATGATCGATAAAGCCACGGTGATTATGCTGGGAGAGGAGAGGTGGAAGAACAGAGTTTAATGTTTCTTGTCTTGCCTCCTCCCCAACACATACACACACAACTCTATATACCCACTCCACTTGTAGAACAGTAGGCCTATCCTTTCTAAATGTCTGGTCTTTTGTGATTTTTCCTGTGACTTCCTTACACACCAGAGGCTCCTGCTTAAGGTACCAGCCAAGCTAAAAGTGCTGAACACGTGAAGCTGTTGATTTCGCTGTCATAAGCTTAAAGCTGTTAAGCCCTGAAGGGTTTCTAGTCTTGAAAGCAAAACAGTCACTAAGAATGTTAGCGATTAAAATAATCCGTCAGCCTTTGCTTCTTTTTTTCCGATACTAAATTCCTTTGATTCCCCACTTGCTCTCAACCCCCCCCCAAAAAAAATTTTTGCCCTGTCTTTATTTTTATTACAGCAAATAACTTCTCATGAATAAAACCAAACTTTCTCTCTTTCTGAAACTTTAACTCAGCTCCCAGCCTGGATATTATTATTCCCATTCTGCTATTTGAAGTTTCAATGAGCATTTTCCTCAAAAGAGAGTAAAATCAAATTATCCAAAAGTAATTTTATCTAAACTTATCTAGGCCTCCTCTCTCATGCTTAAATGACATGGCTCTTTGGGTAATATTCAATTATCTAATTCCTTAGCACAATTTTAATCTATTATCTCTGCAGGTTCAAGACAGCAGCAGGGTCCCGCTTTCTAATCAACATTCCATAGAGGGATACCATATGCTATCAAGTAAGTCCAGTCTGACATCATAGCTTTTATACCATTCTCATAAGTTGCCATATGTGTTCCTAATAATATACCCTCTACATCAGCTAGAGGAAACTGATTTTTTAAATCTTTCTCAATGAACATTATTCCATGGTCAGTCCTTAAAAACAGATCCCTTAAAATCATGACTCACATATTTGCCCCCACACAAAAAAAACTGACCAAATTAATTTTAGTTATTTCTATTTTTCTAAAGGGTTTGCTTAGCTTGACTATCTGAAATTCTACAGTTTCAAAGCCTTGTGTTTTTGAAAATTTCATTATTGTTGGTCCTTAGTTTTGAAAAGGACCATTAATATCATGGGTTGATGTCTTGACTTATATATGAACTGGATTTAAGAGAGATAGAATTGCACAGTCACCCGACTCATTCTCTCTTTCAGTGGCAAATACAAGAGTCAAGATTATTGGCAATAGCCCGGGATAGTGGATAACCTTGTGTATCTTCAGTGTTAGGAATTTAACACAAATGCTTATTCTTGCCTTACATTTAAATTCTCCACACTTTTAATCCAACCTATCTTTTCAATAAGTTGATAAATAAGCATTTATTAACCTTCTACTAGGTACCAGATACTGTACTAGGTGCTAAGGATACAGTTGACACAGAATGAAACAATTCCTATTCTGAAGAAGATTATATGCTGCTGAAAATATATACAGAAAAACTATAAAAATAACAAATACAAATTAGTTTCTTCCAAGACAGTTTTGGAGGGAAAACATTCACATTTTGAGAGATCAGGAAAAACTTGATGTAAAAGATAATGAAGTTACTTAGAGAGAATATGTAGAGAAAAGGAAATGTGGTCCTCAAACTTTTAAAATAGGGGGCCAGTTCACTGTCTCTCACACTGTTGGAGCTCCTCACACTCTGTCTCTGCCGCCTCAGCCCAGTGCCGGAAGTGTGCGATGCTAACTCAAGTTTAGGTCGAATGTCACTTCGGGTCTGATTTTGCCATAGGTGGGCCACATAAACATCCTCAATGAGTTGCATTTGGTCCGCTGACCGTAGTTTGAGAATCCCTCCTAGAATATAGCTTTGGAAAAGATCCAGATTTGGGGACCATAATGTGGATAATGAGCCAACAAAAGAAATAGATGAAAAGTGGTCACATAATTGGAACACTGGGAGAGCATAGTGTCATGACATGGAGGAGAAATTAAATAGGAAAAGATAATAGATTGAGAAGGATGAGGTCCAAGGGAAAAAACAAATCAGACACTAAATAGATCTTTAGTGATTTTGAATAAAGTTCCAATTGAGTGATGAAGTCGGAAGCCAGACCTCAAAAGGTTAAAGAGTAAATAAGCAAAATGAAGTTATTCCTGACTCTTCAAGATCTCATAAAGGGTATTCTTAGAAAAGATACTGGAGTGGTTTATCATTTTCTTCTCTAGTTCATTTAGCAGATGGGAAAACTGAGGCAAACAGGATTAAGTGAATTGTCCAGGGTCACACAGTCAGAAGTGTCTGAGGCTAAATTTAAAGTCAGGAAGATGAGTCTTCCTAACTTCAGGCCTTGCACTCTACCTGCTGTGCCACCTAGGCAAGGGAATCAAATAGGGAACAATAAAAGGATGGCTTTGCTGCAATGAGAGCACAGGTGAAGTTGGATAATGGGAATTTATTCTCTAATTTTTTTCATTCCACAAAAAAAGTCTCCTTCCCATTTCTTCTTCCCTCAATTGAGAAAGAGAAAAAAACAAAGCCCCACATTTATAGTCAAACAAAACAAATTCCCACATTGGCCACATCACTCACACACATACACACAGAAACTCATGAATTTATATAACGTACACAAAAGTAGAAGTGGCAGAGGCAGAGGGTAGAAGTCATGTCAAGAGATAAATAGCAAAAGAACAAGGGACTGAGAGATTTCAGAGAAACTTTAGATTTCAGAGTTGAAATGGAAAAGTAATAAGCATTTTTAAGTATTGGGCACTATAATATCTCTGGTACTGTACTAAATAAGCACTTTCAAATATTTCAATCTTCACAACTTTATAAGTAGTTGCTATTATTATTTCCATTTTACAGGTAGATACACTGAATAATAGTGGTTTAGTAACTCTCCCAGAGTCACACAGTTAGTAAGAATCTGAGATTATATTTGAAATTAGCTCTTCCTGACTGGAGACCCAGAATTCTCTCCACTGTACCACCTATCTGCATTTTAACACTGAGTACTAGGACTAATGGCCTAAGAAAGAACTATAGGATGGAGAGATTGGAGGAATTGAAGAGGGCAAAGAATGGATTTAAGAAGGATGAAGCATGGGGAGAAATGAAACAATAGGAAGTTACAGGTGAATATTAATTTTGAATTAAGAAGACATAATGTTTTGGGTAATAGTTAAGATGTGCTGCCTGAGTACCATCCCTGTGTGTGGCTGATAAGGAGTAAATGTGTTGAAGGCATTGTATTTCAGAAGACTGAGAAAGTGGGAGATTAAAGAGTTCAAAAGACTATCATGGAAATATTAATGCCCCTCTATAAAAGTAAGTATTGAAGAGAGAAACAGGAAGTTCAAGGTAATTAACACAAGTAGGAGTGAACATTAGATGAATAAATAGTAAAACTCACTACTT
This sequence comes from Sminthopsis crassicaudata, assembly GCF_048593235.1. NCBI lineage: Eukaryota > Metazoa > Chordata > Mammalia > Dasyuromorphia > Dasyuridae > Sminthopsis > Sminthopsis crassicaudata. The sequence continues at coordinate 492,273,071 of NC_133617.1, read as the reverse complement.
CCAAAAAGATGTTACAGAGCCTCAGTTCCCTCAAGTCTTCTGCTTCTGCTAGGACCCTCCCTAGTGGCTGGACCCTGGAAACAAGGAGATGGGTATTTATTAATTGCTCTGAGCATCTTGACAGGAAATTTCTACTTCTGTGTAAGCCCGTTCTAGCTTTCCTAGTTTTATTTAGTTAATGAATGTGCCTTTACCTGATTGGATTGAATTTGGAAATTCTCACCAGCTGGTGAAACAGCTTAGCTCTATAATTCACCTCCTGGCTTCCATGCCTACTTCCTGACTAATACAAAGCCCCGAGCTTTCCATTCTGGTTGGTGGAACTACAAACCTTGGACTTCAGAGTAAATCACCTCCCCATAATCCTGCCATCAACTAGAATGAAATGTGCTGCTCAGATTTCCCACTCAGAAGGCTTGTGCCAAGTCATCCAAGGTCTGCCAGGTGGTGGATATTGGAAGAAGCATCTGCTTATCCTTGTCTTTGTCCAAATGGCTTTTGGGCAGCCTGAATTCCAGGATTACCCTGTCAGTATCAGCCAGGGAAAAGCCACCAATACTGGCCTTTAAAAGAAAGCTAAGTGTTTTCGATTTTAGCTCTAAATCAATGCTTCCCATACATAAGCTGGTTCCCTAAGCTCACACTAGGAAAGGATTTTCACAGTTGAAGAAGAACGTATATTGGAGATGATGGGAAAAGTTATGAAATAAAACCAAATACTTACTGGGCACAAACATGCACAAGGCACTGTTATTTGCCAAAGATAAATAGGTAGATAGATAATAGATTTATAGTATACACACTATGTAACAATAAAGAAATTATGAAACTCACCAAGTCTTGAAATTAAATTTTCTATCTCTACTTTAAGCACAATAAGAAGTATCAATATAATAAGAATGAAGACAAGATAAGTTAAAAAAAAATGCATCAAATATCTTTGGGAAAAGGTCTCAGATGTGAATTCATGTGTAAGATCTTCCCTAATCCTCCCCTCCTATTAATATCTTACCCTCTAAAAATAAATATTACTTTGTATTTATGTATTCACTTTGTATATGTGTTATTGCATCCTCAAAGAGAATGTAAGCTCCTTGGAGAGCATTGTTTCATTTTTGTCTTATATCTTCAGTATCTAGAACAGTACCTAACATAAATAGTTTATTAATTGAATAATTTATTCATTGATTGATAGTCAAAATATACAGAGAATTAATTTTAAAAAATAAAGACAAAATGCCATTCTTGAGTAGATAAGACTAAAGGATAAGACCAAACCTTTTGCAAAGGAAAGCAAATTGTCAACAATCACATAAAAAAAGGTACCCTTTGTTTTCACCTCAGCTATATTTCTTACTATAGTCTTCCCTATAGATCCCTCCAAGAAAGCTATCCTTCATAATAGAGAATAGGAAACAAGTTCTGCAAAATTAACCTATATATATATTTTTTTTTTCCTGAGGCAATTGGGGCCACACAGTTAGGAAGTGTTAAGTGTCTGAGAGCAGATTTAAACTCAGATCCTCCTAACTTCAAGGCTGGTGCTCTATACATTGTGCCACTCTAGCTGCCCCAACCAAAATATTTTTAAAGTCTAATATACCTAAAGTACTATCCTCAAAGATTAGCCACCTCTGCAGAGAAAAGGAAGAGAGGTATATTCCCAAATTTCCTCTTCAGGGTTAAATTAGACCATTATAATTTTGAAGCATTTGATTTTGAAGATTTTGTTATTTTTCTTTTCATTTACATTATTTTAGTTATTATTTATGTTCTTTTCCTAATTCTATTTACTTGATTTTGCTCTATTAATAATAGAAATAATTTTGTATAATGATTATTCTAGGCAGCTAGCTGGCACAATAGAGCTAGCACTGTACCTGGAATCAGGAAGAACTGAGTTCAAATCCACCCTCAGATAATTACTAGCTGGGTGACCCTGAGAAAGTCACTTAGTTTCTGCCTCAAATTTCTCAGCTGCATAATTTCTACCTCAAAGGGTTGTTGTAAATATCAAATGGACATAATATTTTTAAAGTCCCTAGTACACAGTAGACAGTTGCTTGCTTCTATCATAATCTTTATATTTTCTTACAATACAGTAAAATTCCTTTACATTCATGCATCACAATTTGTTTAGTCATTCTCCATTTGATAGACATCTATTTTTTTCCAATTCTTTGCTATCACAAAAAGTGCTACAATAAATATTTTAATGTAATGAGCTTTTCTTTTTTACCATTTACTTCCTCGGGGTATATATCTAGCAATGAAATCCCTGTGTCAAAGATTATAAACACTTTGGTTACTGTCGTCAAATAATTACAAGTTACTTTCAAGAGATAAATGCAAATGAAAACAACTCTGTGTCTTCACCTCATAGTAGCAAGTTGGCAAAGATGATAAAAGACAGCACTAAGCAATGTTGGAGGAGCTGTGAATAGACATAAACACTAATACACAATTAGTGGAGCTATGAATAGATGTAACCATTACAGAAAACAAATTGGGACTGTTTAAGAGGCTAAACTGTTTGTATCCTTTGAATCTTTTCAATTCATGCCAAACATGTCACAATCAAACTCAAAGACATATAACTGGAATTCCACAGAAGTGGAGAATAAGGTTAAAATCCACTATGATGAGAGACATTTGTTATTCCTAAAATATAAAAAAGAAATATCTTCTTACTATTATTAACAGATCTGAACATTAGATATCACTCTTGGACAAATGTCCCACCAGGAGGTAAAAGAAAAAAAAAGGGGGGGGGGGAGATTATATGTACCAAAATGTTTGTAACAGCACTTTTGTAGTAGTAAAAAACCTGGAAATTAAATAGATGCCCAATAATTACAGAGAAGTTGCACAGATTGGGATATACAACTATATTGAGATATTGTTTCCCCTTTTCTTAGAAACTATAAGATATTCAGAGAAGCCTAAGAAAAGGCCTTTGAACTGATAAGAGGGCAAAGTATGCAGAACCATGGAAGCCATATGCACAATAATGTGAAAGAAAATAATGAAAATATTTAATGCTATAATTCCTTTCTTTTTTATTTATAAGATATATGCATGGGTAATTTTTTCAGCATTGACAATTGCCAAACCTTTTGTTCCAATTTTTTCCCTCCTTCCCTCCACCCCCTCTCCTAGATGGCAGGTAGACACAATACATGTAAAATATGTTAAAGTATATGTTAAATACAATATATATATATATATGCATATACATACAGTTATTTGGCTGCACATGAAAAAATCAGACTTTGAAATAATGTACAATTAACCTGTGAAAGAAATCAAAAATGCAAGCAGACAAAAACAGAGGAATTGGAAGTGCTATGTAGTTGGTTCACACTCATTTCCCAGTTTTTTCACTGAATATAGCTGCTTCTATTCATTATTGAACAAATGGAACTGATTTGGTTTATCTTATTGTATAATTCCTTTCTACATGAGAGTCCTAATAATAATATATTCTTCCTGTCTCTCACTGGAGAGGTTGTGAATTATGGTTTTAGAATGCGGCATCTCTTGTCAGAAATCATAAATTTGTTGGTTTGTTTTGGTTAGTGGTACTTTTTCTTTTCCTTTTCTTTTTCTGAGGCTGGGGTTAAGTGACTTACCCAAGGTCACACAGCTAGGAAGTGTTAAGTGTCTGAGACCAGATTTGAACTCCGGTCCCCCTGAATTCAAGGCTGGTGCTCTATCCACTGCGCCACCTAGCTGCCCCGGTTAGTGGTACTTCTTGGTTTCAAGGAAAGGATCTAGAGGTAGGGAGGAGAGAGAGGGAAAGAATTACCTTGAAAAGTGATAGCAAAATTTAAAAAAAAAAAAAAAATCAAGATCAATGAAGCTAAAAACAATTAAGAGAAGCTAAAAAATTGTCAATGTTTTAGGATAGAATACTGTAAAAGAAAGAGAACTAGATGTGAAGCCAATGAATCTCAATTTAAATATTTGTGGGCAGCTAGGTGGTGCAGTGGATAGAGCACCAGCCCTGAAGTTAGAAGGACCTAAGTTCAAATCTGGCCTCAGACACTTAACACTTCTATCCGTGTGACCCTGGGCAAGTCACTTAACCCCAATTGCCTGAGCTAAAAAATAATTAATTAATTAATTAATTATTTGTTCTGAATCTGTGTGGTCTTGGGAACGTTTCCTCATCTGTAAAATGAGAGTATTGTTATTGTATAAATTATTCTCCTGGATTTATTTATTTCATTTATTAGCTGTACAAGCCTTATAATTGTTTAATATAGTATAATTATACTATAAAATTTTGGGAGGTTCTCACATCATTTTACATTAGTCCATACAAGTCTTTCCATCCTCTTGGAAATCATCCATTTCCTCATTTCTTTGAAAACTTTGAAGGCTATAATAACTCTGATCAATACAATGATCATTCGTGACTCCAGAGGATTGATGATATTTTTCATCTTGCAAAATGAGGCATATGTTTTAGCATGGTCAATGAGGTAATTTGTTTTGCTTCACTATGCTTTGTTACAAGGGATGTTTTTCACTTATTTTTAATGGGTTGAAGACAGAGAAAATAGATTTCTGTCTATTAGAACAATTAATTTTCAAATGAGAGGGTGAATTGTAGATCCCTATGATCTTATCTAACCTTTATCCCTTAATCCAAATAAATATCATCAAATTTGACTGAATATATCATTAAGAAATCAAGAAATAAATCATTTATCATTAAGATGCAAGAGATCATAATGATCATCCTTGATTAGATTTAAAACAACAACACAGCAACAATACTGACATCTAACTAGAATTAGACTTCCCTAGAGTAATACAACTAATAAAAATCAGGGTTAGGACTTGAACTCAAATCTGATGACTTCAGGTTTAATGTTTATGACACTTCATTGCTCCAAAATCAATAGGAAGAATAAATGGTTATAGAGTTATTCTACTGCTAAGGTGCTTTGTGGCATAGTTGGAGGAAGGTTGGACTTCAAGTCAAGAGGAATAAAGTTAAATTGTTGCTTTAAAATCTTAACAATGCTGTAACTTTAGGCAAAATCACTTTATTTAGCCTTAGAGTTCTTATTTGTTTATGGGAATAAAAATATTTACAGGTTGCTATAAGGACCCTAGTAAGCCACTGACCTCTCACTTCCCTTCCAATTCTAAAAATCCATGCTCTGTGAATAAGTTGTCATCATTATTTTGGTAAAAGTAGGGATTCCACCCCCATCTCAATTAGTGTAATCCAAGAATCCCCTCAGAGAAATCAAGAAAGGAATCAATAAACTAGTGAAGGAATGTTCCTAGGGGCTCACCACAATGTGTGAATAAGCTTTTAATTAATTTGACAGGATTTTAAGGCTTTGACTGCTGGATGAAGACAGATGAGACCACATAGGAAACATCTTGTGATTGGCTAAAAAATCAGAAACACTTTTAGGTTTATGTCAAATAGTAAACTGGTCCAGTGGTAAGAATTCTGCAAGTTCATGCGCTGAGGATTTGAGTTTCAGAACTGAAACTGCATCCCTGAGAGGAAATTGCTCCTGAAAAAAGAAGGCTCACTCTTATTATCTCCTGCCTCAACCCCTTTGCTTTGACAATGGCCTCAGAGCTATTGGGCCAGAAACAGTGTACTCAGTTATGATCAGAGAAGCTAAACCAATAGGAGATAGCAAATAATCTGGAAGCAGAGTGATACAGTACACCAAGGACAAATGGCTGATGAAAGACAGTCACTTTAGGAAGAAGATAGATTCAAGTACCATGATTGCCAGAGAAAAATGCTGACTATTGATTCAAGAAAACAGCTCCAGGCCATAAAATACTAAGAGTTGTAAATTACTGTTTTACAAAACATATATCCTACACTGTTTTCTCAGTTTGAGCCACATTTCTCAAATGGATCTATTTGTATTTATGCAAAACTAGGCTTTGGGGACAGAGGATATTTTTTATCAACTGTTTTTATTAAACCATCTTAACTCATTATATACTTCAACAACAATACTATATGATGATCAGTTCTGATGGACATGGCCCTCTTCAACAATGAGATGAACCAAATCAGTTCCAATAGAGCAGTAATGAACTGAACCAGCTACACCCAGCGAAAGAACTCTGGGAGATGACTATGAACCACTACATAAAATTCCCAATCCCTCTATTTTTGTCCGCCTGCATTTTGGATTTCCTTCACAGGTTAATTATACACTATTTCAAAGTCCGATTCTTTTTGTACAACAAAATAATTGTATGGACATGTATACATATATTGTATTTAACTTATACTTTTAAACTTCTACTAAAATGTCAGGTTTTATTATGATATTCCAGTTTACCATTTTAAAAAATATTACCTCCAGTAGATAAAGCATATTTGAAAAAAACATCTAATTCAGTTTTCTAACTACGTTCATTATATGTTACCTGTGTACAACACAGTTGAATTAAGACCAAGGTCTATATTGGGCTTAACAGCAGATACTCTCTTCTGCTCTAAGAAAAGAAAGAAGTTCTATGGGTATGGGTATGTGCATGTCTGTGTGTGTGTCTATTTATTCTCCAAATGTGAACACTGTATCAATAAAGGGCACAAGGATTATCATTGCAGTGTCTGCAGTCAGATTTTAATTCAGAAAGATGATTCTAACTTCAGACCTAGCATTCTATTTACTATGCTACCTAGTGCCCCATTACTAAAAATAAATTGAGTCAATTGGGTGATTGTTAAAGGGAAGTAGGATGGAGGCTTGTGAACAACAGTATTAGAAACCCAATATACAGGGTTATTTCCTAGAACTCTAAGGTACAGTAGTCAGCCAATAAATGGGACCCTAGACTTCTAGTGCAGATGGAGGGAACAGCCTAGAAAGGATATTGTGTTATTTTTTTTCTCAAAATCAATTAATCATATGGGCCATTCCATTTCCAAGTGTATCTAATTTGGAAGATAATTCTTACAGGAAAACATAGAATATCCTTTTCTAACATTTCTGGAGGTTCAACTAAGATGGAAAGTTTTTTTCACATGACCCAATTAATGGATACTAGATAAGTAAATCAATAGGATGGCTTTGGGTGATAAATCTTTTGACCATGGCAAGTTATAAAATTAGGAAAAACATAAAAGGAATCTCAGATCTGTGTGACTACCCTCTACTTATGCAGTAACAACGACAGAATGTTTTTAAAGATGGGTCATATTAACAATTTCACAGATTTTAGGCTAAAATACCATTATTCTAAACATTACAAATTCTAAAAGATCATTTCAGTGAAATTGACTTTAAGTGACTATCACATGCCAACGTGGAACTAGGTGATAATGATACAAAGAAGACAAAAAAAAAAAATTACCAATCTTGCTCTCAAGAAGTTCACAAATTATTGTTTCACCCTGAATTCAAATCCAGGTTCTCTGTTTACTTAAATCCATGTTTAACATTTCTTATTGTTCAGTTGTTTCAGTCATTTCTGATTCTTCATGACTTTATTTGGAGTTCTTCTGGAAAGATATTGGAGTGGTTTGCCATTTCCTTCTCCAGCTCATTTTACAAATGAGGAAGCTGAGGCAAACAGGGTTAACTGACTTGGCTTAGGATCACATGGCTAGTAAGTGTCTGAGGCCAGATTTTAACTCAGGAAAATAATTCTTCCCAATTCCAGGCCCAGCATTCTATCTACTGCATCACCTAGTTGTTATGGGAGCCACCTGCTAGAGGCTGCTGGGGATCTAATTCTGATGAGCAGGATAGATCACTTCATATGAGAGGATGATAAGGACACAAGGAGACTGAGAGACAGTTGCATTCCCTGACCTCTCTTCTCTTCCTCTCTTGCCTCTGATTTATTTCATTCCCAATTCACAAGTAATATCTGCATCAGTAAAGGTTGATTTGTAATCCCTTCAAGTGTATTATCATTCATTGCTGTGGGGGCTTTTGGAGAACAGACCCCCCCTTAATGGTACAGTCCACTTTACCTTTACAGGCTTTCTGGGTTTCACACTTAGGCAAAGTCCTCAACACCTGGAAGCTCATTGATAAATACTGCAAAATGTTTAATAGTACAATATATAGTATGCCAACAACAAGATAACTAATTATTTCCAGTCATTCTTTCCTTGTGATTATAGTGGAGAGGAATGAAAAGAGCACTGCAACTGAAGTAAGAGGATCTGAGTTCAAGAAGTGATTCTGCCACTTATTATCTGTATCTTGACCAGAAAATGATTGATTGTTGCTTTGAGAGCCACTTCTGCTTTTCTTGTCTATACATAGTCAGCTGCAATTATTTCAACTAACAGTAATGTAATAAATATAGCTGATCTATTTACTAATAGATCATATACATTTATAGTACCACATTATAAGGAAGCTTGACAGTATGTACCCAGATGATAAAAAAATAAAATAATAAAAGCTCTGTAAGTTCCCCTACCACATGAGTATAGCTCCTTTGATTGGCTATTTATCTGGAAAACGCTTCATCCTTAAAACTGGCTAGATGAAGATAGTCTACCTCTTTCCTGTGGCTCTCCTGCTATTTCCAAAGGATGAAGATCACAGTTTGCTCATAGCCTGATCCCATGAACTGAATCAGCAGAGAAATAACCTTCTTGCCCTCTCTTTTAAAGCTCTGAGAAATGGGTTTAGGGACTCTTTGTTCTATATTGTTTGTCCTTCTCAGTTTCAGATGCCAATGTTGAGCCATGGCAACCTTGGAGCCAGGACTACAAGTGGAATGGATGTAACCAGCCTGCCCAACAAGGAAGCCTAAAAGAAACCAGGGCACCTGAAACTTGAGCTCTAGCTAAGAACTCTGATCCTGGAACTGAAAGTATGTGTTCTATGGAAACTGATCTAAACTATGAACTTAATCCTCTTCCCCTCCCCAGATATTAAGATAATACAAGAAGAGGCTTGAATCCCACATATTGGAAAGTAAGTTTGTATACTTATTATTATATTTTTTAAAGTAAAAGTATAATTTTTTTGCAAAAGTTAATCCAACTGTTAGCAGTTAAATAAAACTACAGTGCGGGGAATCCATCCTCTCCAATTGAGAAAGCATTAAATAAGGGTACTAAAGCCACTAGCAGAAAATCTCGTCACCCCCAGATCTCCTTAAAGATATTGGAGAATCCAAGTGAGGGGTGAGATATAAGATAAATGGCCTTCAGATGCTAGGTCCAGGAAAGTCAATGTCATGCTAACATAAATTTCACTTGCCTGATTTGGAATCAGAAGGGTACACAAGCAGGGAGAAAAATGGGACATGTGGACAGAGCTCAAAAAATTTTAAAGATGAATATGAGAGACCAAAAATCAAATAAATAACAGGATGGAGTCATTCTGCCTAAGCTCTCCAAACACTTACCTGTGGTAAAACTTTAAGTGAGGCTGTGAAAAAATAATAAAGTTCATACGGAGGAACAAAAGATCAAAAACTGTTGAGAGATAGGAAAGGGAGAACCCTGTTGGTCAGCGCAAAGATAGTCCCATGAGGCCCAGTGTCCCCTGTAAATGAATTTACAGGCCCGAAAACCTAGATTGATAAAAAGGTTTATTGTAGGAATTTGGAAGTAAAGTTTAGTTAGAAAGACGCCAGGGCCAAAGGTGGTTACTAGGAGGGCAGGAACCCTTACATGGCCAGAAGGATACCATGTTTGGGGGGAAGGGTTCCTGCAAAGAGAGAGCTCCAGCTTAGCTCTTTTATACCTAAAAGAGCTTGTGGGCGGTGCCCCAAGTTCTAGTGGGCTTTTCAGTTAGCTCAGATCCTGTAGGGGCTGGGGAAAGCTCGGATATCATTGGAATGCAAAAGGGTGCTTTTTGGCCAGGATTTGTGAATCAAACCCCATGGGGGTTGGGAAATCAAAAAGGAATCTTAAAGGGACCTCAACCCCTATCAGAACCTCAAAGGAAATTATGGGAGAGAAACTGGAAAGAAGACCTAGCAGTACCAGAGCTTAAACTTTACTACAAGGTAATTTCCATCAAAATGATTTTTTACCGAGAAAAAACAAATAGAGAAATCAATTAGCAGAACAGTTTGGGCACATAACATACAGAAGCCACACATACACACACACACAAAAAAAAAAAAAAAAAAAAAAAAAAAAAAAAAAAAAAAAAAACCCAGCAACCTAGTTTTTTACAAATCCAAAGACCAACTCACTATTTGACAAAACAAAAAGTATAAGAAAACTGAAAAGCAATTTGGTAGAAAGTAGATATAGACCAACATCTTATACCAAATACCAATATGAAAATCACTTCAGTGATTAAAAATAATTCCCACAGACCAATGAAGTATAATCACTCATGATCTGACAGAGAATTGAAGAGATCAGAGTATATATTGACATAGTTTTGGTCATGGCCAGTACTAAATTTTTCTTTTTTTTTTTTTTTGCTTGCCTAAGTAAATGCTTTACAAGGGGTTCTACCCCTACACACACACAATATGGGGGAAGTAAAATGTATTTTTTTTTTTTTTTTTAAAGAGAGAAATTAAAAAAAAAAAAAAAGAAAAAACCTAAGTTGAAAAAAAATGAGACCATGTATCCTATGGAACATGAGACGGATCTAAGTGAGAATGGTAAAGACATTAAGACTAATAAGTCAGACAGAGGCAGCAAACCAGAGCTATGGCAGCAGAAAGAGACAAGACCCAACTAGAGAGAAGAAAGGACCAGAACTGCACAACCAAAGGTTGACTGGAAAATTTATCAAGCTGAATTTCTATGAAGAAAAGTGACTCCCAGACTTTTCAGATACTGTTTCTGTAATGAGAAAGCAAGTAGTTCTCTTAAGGGATAGTTATAATCAATCCCTCTTATCCATGCTTGGTCACTGGGAGAGATAAGATGATTTGGGGGAGGAGATTAAACTTTGTAGCTGTGTGATCAGTTGAATGAGAAATGATTAGATCCTTATTGATCCTTTTGTTTTTCTATGCTTCTATTATTTCAGTTAAACATTAATTCCAACTACATGTGGAGGTTTGAATAATTAGAAAATATAATGGAAATTGATACAAAAAAGGAGTTTATTTGTTTGTTTGTTTGTTTGTTTTAATAAGATGAAAACAAAACTGGCAGTGATCTTTTTGGATGATCCTTGTATAAACCATAGTCCAAGGGGAGAAAATGTATATGCTAAAGGTAATGTGCTAGTCATTTCTAAGTCATAAAAAACTTGTGGTTACCTCATAGAGCCTTCTTCTACTGGATAGTGCATAAAATAGAGGAGAGTGAATGAGACTGGCAGTTCCTTGTTCCTACTAGTGAGTAAAATCTATATTTCTTAATTGTTATCATCAAAATTAAAAATAAATTACAATAAAAGGTAACTAAGCAAGCCTTTCTAATAGCTCCAACTTCACCTATCAAATAAGCTAGTAAATATGAAAAATGAACTAAGGAAATTATTTTATACATACTGTGCTTATTTTTTATAGATGTTTAACATACTCGTTTAGCTGATACAAGCACTAGCCACAATAAGGAAACCATATGGGCCCAGAAGTTGCTTTGGTTAACAAACATTTGTTCTCCTTTCCAAACAAGGAAGAGTAGTAGTCAAAGGCTAAACTTGTAATAATAAATTCAATTCTAAAATAATATAAAATAGTATGGCAGATAATTATGACAACATAACTACACACACCCCAAAAAAGCAAAGAGAAGTAGAATAGAAAATGAGTCTGCAGAAAGTTAACTAAGCCAGAATATTTCTTGAGTATTTATAGGTAAAACTGAAAGAAGGACAACAAATAAATGAAAATGTAATAGTTTGGTCAGCATGTTTATTATAAGCTATTTTCATCACCAATGGCAATTGAACAACCATATTTCAATACTATCTTATACTTTAATTCTATTGTACTAAATGAGTTAGTTGAAATGACACTAAGGAAGATGAAAATAGGAAAAGCAATTGGACTAGAACATGTATAGAAAGAAAATATCTGTCCTGAAACTAAAATAACTTTGAAAATACTGAAGGATAAATCTTCAAGATGTTAAAAAGAGACATTGTCCTTTTTTATTTTTAAATCACAGACAGCATTATCATTCATTCCAAATATGGCTCAACTCATGACTCCTTGATCTACTTTCTAGTCCTTCCCCAACTCAGTAGCTTCTAACTCCCCCCACCAACTTTTTAACAATTTTACAAGCTACAATTTATAATTAAGTACCTACTATGTTTCAGACACTGTGATAAGTGTTAAAGATACAAAGAAAGGCAAAATTCAGTCTCTGACCTAAAACAGTTTACATTTTTATAAAAGAGACAACATGCAAACAAAATTTCCAACCTCCCCACCTCCATCCAATTTTTTTAATCCCTTTATGTTTTATCTTGCCCCATTAGAATCTGAATTCCTTGAGGGAAGGGATTGTCAGTTTGTTTGTTTTGTGCTTAGATTTGTACTTCTGGCATTTAACATATTGCATATAGTAAATGCTTATTAAATGTTTTATCTATCTTTAAAAAGAAAGTCATAAGGACATCAAAAACTGTCAAACCATATTCTCATCTCTATATAATCTTTTTGAGAATGACCTATATACATACTGAACATATTTTGATGAAAATATGAGAAGAAAATAGGAAGGCTTTCCAAAAATGACTTTCTATAGAAGTTTCTATAGAACATCTTCAAAGTTAGAAAATTGACTAAAAGATTTAGGACATACATAATCCCACTCTATCTCTTATTGATTACTTTAAAATCATTTGATTTGACTCAAAAATTACTTTGAAAGGTTCTTCTTCAACAAGGTTAACTCATTTATTTTCAAAAAACAAATGATATCTCTTCATAGATGCAACCATGCAAATAACTTTGTTTACAAAGAACCTCAAATTGTCAAGCAAAATATAAAACAAGGAAGTAGAAATGCTTGCCAGTGATGTCTGCCACTGTCATGCCAATGTAAATGAAAAGAAGAAAGGATTCCACATAGTTAAAGTCCTCTAGATATTCCTATTTGCACACAGTTGACAAATATTTATTAAGTACCTACTATATACCAGGCACTGTGTTTTGTTAGAGATACAAAAAAAAAAAAAAAAAAAAAGACAAAATTCAGTCCCTGATCTAAAGTAGTTTACATTCTTATGAGACACAACATGCAAACAATTAGGCACAATCAAGATATTTACAAGATAAATTAGAGGTAATTAATAGAGGGAAGATGAAAGCATCAAAGAACAGGAAAGATTTCTCTTTTTTTTTTAATAGTATTTTATTTTTCCAAATACATATAAAGATCGTTTTCAACATTCATTTTGGAAAAACTTTGTGCTACAAATTTTTCTCCCTCTTTTTTTTACCACTTCCTTCCCCAAGACAGCCAGCAGCAATCTGTTATAAGTTAAATATATGCAATTCTTTAAAACATTGTTCGTATTTTTTCATGTTGTACAAGAAAAATCATATCAAAAGGGGAAAAAAAATAAAAAAGGAAAAAAAAAACAAGCAAACAAATAACAAGGACAACAAAAAGTGAAAACACTATGCTTCAATCCACATTCAGTCTCCATAGTTATCTCTAAATGCAGATGGAATTTTCCATCCTAAGTCTATTGGAATTGAAAAGCCACATTGTTGAAAAAGCCAAGTCCATAAGAGTTGATTGTCACATAATTTTGTTATTATTATGTACAATGTTCTCTTAGTTCTGCTCACTTCACTCAGCATCAGTTCATATAAGTCTTTCCAGGCTTTTCTGAAATCAGCCTGTTCATCATTTCTTATGGAACAACAATATTCCATTACATTCATACACCATAATTTATTCTACTATTTCCCAACTGAAACAGGAAACAACAGGAAAGATTTCTTGCAGAACATGGGATTTTAGCTGAGACTAGAAGGAAAGAGAAGTTAAGAGGTGAATATGAGAAGGAAGTGCATTCCAGGCATGGAAATTAATAAGCAAAAATGGCTAATCAAAAGATGAAATATTTAGTTCAAGGAATAGAAAGAAGGTCACTGGATCACAGAAAACACAGAAGGGAGTGAAGTAGGAAGCGAAAAAAGATAGAAATTATGCAAGATTTTAAAAATTAAACAGATTTTATATTTGATCCTGGCAGCAATAGAGAATCATTAGAATTGACTGAGTCAAGGAGGGTGCTATGATCAAATTTGAGCTTTATGGAAAAATCAGTTTGATAGCTGAGTGGAGGATGTACTGCAAGAAGTCAAGTGGCAAGATATTGCAGTGGTCAAGGTGTAAGGTGATGAGTACCTGGACCAGGGTGGCAGCAATATCAGAGGGAGGAGGCGGTATACAAGAGATTTTATCAAGATAGAAATGACAGAATTTGACAACTAATAGAATGAGGGTGAGAAGAGGGTGCAGTGAGAGAAAGAGTTGTGAAAGTGAGGAATTGTGAGAGAAGATGAGGAATTCATAATGAAACCTAATTTTAAAACAATGCATTAGTAATAATAATAATAATAGTCATTTATTTCGTTTATATAATACTTAGAGACTAGCAAAGGGCTTTACAAATATTTCATTTGATCTTCAACACAAGTCTTAGTATCTTAGTAAACCTATAATTCCTGATTTCTATGCTCTTCAAAGTATAATGTTAATTTCGGTAGAAGGGACTTTTTTAATCTAATATTTATTTTTCCCAATTACATATAAAAACAATTTTAACATAAAAATGTTAGTTCCAAATTATTTGCCTCAGCTCCATTTCCTCCCTCCCCCCCCCCTTAAAGAAGGAAAACAATTTGACATAGGTTATAAATGTGCAGTCATACAAAACATATTTCCATGTTAGTGGAAATTGTTGTAAAAGAAAAACATAAACAATGAAAAATATGCTTTAATCTGCATTTAGATTCCATCAGTTCTTTCTCTGGAAATGGATAACATTTTTTATCATGTCCTTCAGAATTGTCTTGGATCACTGAATTGCTAAGAATAATCAAATCATCCATAGTTAATTATCATACAGTATTGCTGTTACTGTATACAAAGTTCTAGGAGAAACTTTTGGAAGGTATTGGACTTACTTAAAGATTTTATTATCAAAAAAAGACTTTATGTATACATGAAAACACTAACATATCTGTTTTACACAAAGTGGTTTTGGTTTTGTTTGGATGGGATGGGGAAGTATTTTCTGTATGAAGACCAATGTTTATGTATTCTTACTTGAAATATGACATGTTTCTTACCATCTGGTCTGATTTATATATTATTTCATTTTGTTTATAGAACATAATATAACAGAAAGGCCAACTGATGAATTGAGAGATAAATGCATCATTCTCATCTTCCAATATTTTTTCCCTTGGTGACTTATTAACTCCCAAGGCTTTAATCGTTACAATTTTGCCTTAACTCCCAAATCTATTATTTCTAGCCCTGACCTCTTTTATGAGATTCTATCTCAATTTTATAATCACAGAACCTCAATGTTGGAAGAGATCTCAATATCATTTATCTCACCTACACCTAAACAAACAAACAAGAAAAAATCTTAACAACATACTAAAAAAAGTGGCTATCAACATTTGATTAAAGACCATAAGGGAGAAAAAAACCAACAGGCCCAATAGTAGTCACTTGATTTGGAGCTGGCTTTAATAATTGGAAAGAATTTCTTTAAATTAAGCTTCATTGACCTTATTGCAATTTCCATGAACTAATTCTACTTCTTCCCTCTGGAGCACAGCAGATCAAATCAAATCCCTTTTTCACACAAGTTTCATACTACCTTTCTGGGTTTATTTCATATTACTCCTCTTTAGAGATTATAACTTCCATCCAAATAAAACTCCAAACATATCCCAAACATTATTATACCAAACAAAAATATCATACCAAACAATACCAGCTTCAATGCATTTGTTCACATTGTCTCCAATGTCTAAAATAAATTCTCTCCACATCACCACTTGCTAAAACACTTATTTCCATTCAAATCCCATCTTTAGGTAACAACTCTTTTGTGAGATTTCCCCGTATTTCAGATTTCTCCTCCTCCAGTCTTTCATGAGCCTCTATTTAATTTCTCCTATTCCATATTTTTTATTCTGACACATGTATACTTCAAGCAAGCAAGAATTTAGCAATATATTATTATATATCATTATATTGTTACTTAATATTTATATTGCTTAATAAATTTATATTTAAATATATTGTCAATATATTATTATTGCACATTATTATGTGACACACATTATTATGAGTGAAGCACTGTGCTAGACTTTGGAGATACAAGAATAAAAGCACTAGCTGTGTAATTTAACGAGTCTCTTAACCCTAATTGCCTCAGAAAAAAAAAATAAGAAAGAAAAAAAGAATAATAGCAAAGAGTCCCTGGATTTGAGGCCTAAATTCCTTGAGTTTCTAAAGAGAGAGTGTACAACTTGTATGTCTACATATACATATTTGTATATGTGTTTATATGTAAAACACATAAATCATATGCAAGGTAATCTTGAAGGGTAAGGCAGCTGGGAACAAGTTAAGTACTCATGCAGAAAGGGGCACTTAAATTGAGTCTTGAAGGCAAACAGGAAGGAATACAGATAAGGAAAAGAATATTCAATGGGAGGGTACAGTTGGCACAAATGAACAGAGATGAGACATCAGATATCTGGTAGAGGTTCATTTCATACTGCTTGTGTCATAATGATAAAGCATATTTCTGTCTTTCCAAGTATTAAACTTCAATGACAAGATTTCTAAATGTTAACTTCACAAATATTGGGCCTTTAAATCTTTGAACTCAATGTCAAATTGTGCTCAATTAATTTCATTAGATGGCAAAAAAAAAAAAATTAAGTTCATTAATGTTAGTATCCAGAATTTTAATCAGAAGTATTAAGTTCCTTTCCTCACCCCTTTCAGAATTCATAAAACCTGTAATAAATGTAATAACTATTTCAGAAGTCTCTCCTTCTAAAGCTATGACTATCCCTTTAACAGCATAGAAGCCAGGAACATAGGTTTAACTTCCGTTTTATGAAGTGTTTTCTCCTATAAAGTCAAAACTCAAAAGAGTTGTTCAATCTATCAGGATCTTAAAAAAAAAAAAAAGGAAGGAAAAAAAGAAATTAAAAGTATGGAGAAGACAGAAAAAGAAAGGTAAGGAAAAGCTTTTTTTTTTTTTGGTCAAAACTGTCTCAATTGTTATTTCACAAATGAACATCAAAAAGAGAATTTCATGGAGAATGAATTGGGAGAGAAATTTTTATTGAGTGTTGATTTGAGAAAAGATGAAGAGAATTCTTTTGAAAGACACTGTTTTATTCTGAATGAGCCAAAGGATGTGGGACTATGCCATGAGAATAAAGAGAAATTATCTGCTGTTCTAAGTGAGGATTTGAATTGAATATAGTTATGGTCATTCTCACAACTGAAATAATGTAAATAACTATACCTTTGCTTTATTAATGGCTTAATTATTTTAAGTTATCTATTTAACAAGTGTATTATATTTAATCCTAGGAGATTAAGGATTTTATATAAAGAGAGATATAAGTAACTAGTATTGGGAAAAGAGTTTTTACCACTTTATTCAATAAACCATATTTGATATTTCAACAATAGAGGCTCTGATGTGTTGAAAACTGAAATATTTTAGAAATGTGTTGAAACATTAATTAATGAGGAAATATACATCTGGATTACCCTAGAGCTCAAATTCTGTGTAGCATAGTAGGAAAAGTGCTGGACTTTAAAGTTAAAAGTTAAAGTTAAAAAATATGAGATTAATTATGGAAACAAGTTATTTTTTAGTTTCTTATTTTTCAACCTGATAGCATTCTTTCACATAGAGAATATAAATACTATTTGCATTTTGACAACTGGTTTCTATGGAGAACTTTCAGTTGACAATTCATTTTTGAATTGTCATGTTGCTTTGGGGTTAGATAATGTAACAACATCCCTTTTTTTCAGTGTTCCTAACAAAGAGACTGCTTTTGTTCAGAAAAAAAAAATGCTTCTTTTAAAAGCAAAATTCGTTTATTTCCTTTTCCCTGTAGCTTTCCATTCAGCATGTTTGAATGAGAAGTTATAGCTACCATGAAATAAAGTTTGGGATGGACTCATAATTTTATATATCCCAA
The DNA here is from genome assembly GCF_048593235.1 of Sminthopsis crassicaudata. Lineage (NCBI taxonomy): Eukaryota > Metazoa > Chordata > Mammalia > Dasyuromorphia > Dasyuridae > Sminthopsis > Sminthopsis crassicaudata. Next base: position 492,254,951 of record NC_133617.1, on the reverse strand, counting down.
GTGTTTTTCTACCAAGAATATCTTGATTTCCTGAAGACAAGGTGATCACTTCAAAAAGTTATGTTTGGAAAAGCAACATGCTTTGTTATACAACAGAAGATCAAAAAATGTGCCGTTGATATTCTAAAGAAACTCTCAAGATGGCTAATGTTTGAGATTGTAGCTGACATTTTAATTGACAATCTGTACAACTTAATTTCTTGCTTTCAATATTTTCTTATGAAATATTTGTGCCTATTACATCTCTCAGTAGATTATACATTAAAATGAAATTATACAAGATTCCATTGTATAAAAAACATGGTCATCTCTTTTCCCTTTAATATATATATATATATGTATATATATATATATATATGTGTGTGTATACATATATGCAGATATATAATATGCATATTAAAAATAAACATACATATAATCAGATATATAATATAATATAAATATAATATGCTCCCAGACACAATTCAGGATGGTAACTTTGCAAGAGGTCTCTGGGAAGATCTCAGGGAGTTCATAATCTTGGGAGGAAAAATTACATCCTTATTTTCACTAATTTTAATTTAGCATTTCCTTTAACTATTTAATAATATTGTTCTTAGAAGGATTCCATAGGCTTCACTAGATTGTCAAAAAGCTCCATAACATATTAAAAATAAGAACTCTTGCTCTATACCCCATCAATAACAACAGAACTTAATATTTTGATAGGAATTTCTTGTTTTCAGGTACATTTAACACCAAAGTCAGTATATTTCCCAGGACCACAACTTTGGAATATAATATCAAGGATTTATGATTTAATAGTTATGGGAATCCTCTTTTTGTGATTCTATAAATCTGATATAAACAATTGAAAGCCAGTGAAGATTCTAGAAGATGATGGAATAGGTCAGAAATTTTCACCTCTCCAAATTTTCTTCACAAAAAAAGACAGAAATTTGCCTCACTGAATGTTTACCAACAGAAATAAACAAAAATCAGGGTGGAGAAGTTGTGCTCCTAAAACAACCTGAGAATACTCTAAGAAAGACCTGATCTTGAATTTCAACCTGAGTAAAATTGCAAATACCTTCAGGCCTACTCTGTAGAATCAACAAACAAGTTTTGGAATTTCTTTTCTTGACTGCGAGGGCATTAGAAGACTGTGTAACAGAAAATTGAAGAGCTTTCCACCCTTAAGGGACACCAAGTATAAACCTATCCTGGATTGTGGCAGCAGGGGGAAAGGAGCTCACACAAGCCTGGTGACTGCAGTAGCAGTGGGGCAAGGACTATGGCTATGGGAACTCACAGGAGAACAGAGTCCCTTGTTTCAATTCCAGGGAAAATAGGACAACTGTGGTTTCTAGTTACCTCTTGCAGGGAGCAAGAGCATTTTCAATGTAGTTGGAGGCCTTAGTCATGACTTAGGAGTGTAAATGAGAGCCCAAAGTACAGATGAGAATCCTCAGAAAATAACAAGGACTTGAAGTTTGGGGCACCATTCCCTATCTCTCTGGGACTAGAAATTGATTATACTAATAGCTGCTAAAAAACAAAATAAATTTTAAAAACAAAATAAAAATGAATAAGCAAAGGAGATAAAGAAGATTTGGTTTATGTTCAAAGGAAGATGTGAGAAACATGAAATGATTCTAAGCACAAAAAGACTTCTTGGAAGAATTTTAAAAGGACTTTAAACATCAAATAAGAGGGATCAAGGTAAAATTAGGAGAAAAAAATAAGAGCAATCCAAGAAAATTATTAGAAGAAAGTCAATCAACTTGAAACAGTGAAAAAAGTTAAGGAAGAAAATAATTCCTGGAAACCTAGAATTGGGAGGGGGGGGAGAAGCTAATGGTATTCTAAGACACCAAGAAATAATAAAACAAAATCAAAAGAATGAAAAACAGGAATATGGAACATCTCATCAGAAAAACAACTGATCTAGACAACAGATTGAGGAGAAAGATTATATGATTATATGACCTGAAAATTAAGATTAATATTACAAGATACAATATTACAAGAAATTATCTAGAAAATTACCTTGAAATTCCAGAACAAGAAGGTAAAACAGAAATAGGAAAAAACATATCTACCCATCACCACCTGGAAGGTATCCCAGGAGGAAAACTTATAAAAATATCATAGCAAAATTTCACAGCTCCCAGGTTAAGGGAAAAATGAACAAGTAACAAGAAAAAAAAAAAGCAATTTAAATATCATGAAGTACAAGAAGAATTACACAAGACCTACCACAATGAAGTAATTAACATAGGTTTTAAAATACTATATTTTGTTTTTAGGGTTGAATGAGATGAGGTGAGATCTCTCAAGACAGTTGCAAAAATCGAGTAAGGCTTCATCTACTTCAGAGTTCGAGTAGGCCTGAAGGACTCTGAAGTTCGAGCAAAGGGCATTGCCTTCCCCTCCTATGATATCATCTCCCCTATTTCATCCAAATGATGAAACTATGTACTTATTGCAACTATGTACTTATTGGTCAAGTTCAATTTCACGGGTAGATCTAGCGTTTAGAATGTAAGACTCTCAGCCAATGAGGATGAGGGTCAGTGGTGGGAGGGGGCGTTTTGCGTTAGGGATTAAAGGTGCTGTCCTGCTTCCTCTCTTCGATGTCTACTCGAGGAGTGGGACGCCCTTCTCTCGAGAATGTACAATAAACTTTGCTTTTCTCTAGAGCTCTCTCCAGCTTTTTTATTAAATGGTGACTCCTCACCATTTCCGTACCACACAGGGTAATGATTAAAAATAATTTACCCACATAATCCTGAATGATTTTTCTTAAATGAACTTTTAATGAACTGAAAGACTTTCAGGTATTTGTGACAAAAATAGCAGAACTTAAGAAAAAATTCAACAAATAACATTCAGGAGAAATATAAAGTAAACATTAAAGACCAATTATAAGGGACTCAATAAGGTCAAATTGTTTACATCCTATATGTGAAAACGTTACCAGGACTCATGAAAGCCTCATAATTTGGATTGTTTGAAAGAAATGTTTAGGCTAAGGTGTGTATGATGGAGTGATTATATATATATATATATATATACATATATATATGTATATATATATATACACATATATATGTATATATATGTATATATACATATATATGTGTATATATATATATATACATATATATATGTATATATATATGTATGTATATAAAATTGTGTAGGGAGAGATGAAAAGGAGTAATTATCTCATACAAATAAGGCATTTTAAAAAATGATGCAGGAGAAGATAGTGGGGGAGGGGGGAGGCAAGTAGTGCCAGAAACTTATTCTCAACAGGAACAGATTAAAGAGGAAACAACTTATATATCTAGAAGGGTATAAAAGTCTTATAAATTCAGAAAGAACTGAAAGGGCAGGAAAATAGGGTTCAGGAAATGGTAAGGGAGGGACTGTTGGAGGAGTGGTTAGGTTAAGGAATAGGAGGGCAAGGTAGCAGGTAGAAATAAAGTAGAGGATTGAGGAGGAATAGGGAAAATATAATGAGAAGGATAGTGAGGAAGGAAGAAAATACACAACAAATAATTATAGCTTAGAATACATGGATGCCAAATTGCCAAAACATTATTTTATGGAGCTAGAAAAATAATAACAAAATTCATCTGGAAGAACAAAAGATCAAGAATATCAAGGGAATTAATGGGAAAAAAAAATACAAAGGATGGTGGCTTAGCAGTACCAAACCTAAAACTATATTATAAAGCAGTAGTAATCAACACCATTTGGTACTGGCTACGAAATAGAGTGGTAGATCAGTGGAATAGATTAGATACACATAACATAATAATCAATGTAGTATTTGATAAACCCCCAAACTCCAGTTTCTAGAATAAGAACTCTCTATTTGAGAAAACTTTCTGGGAAAACTAGATAATAATATGTCAGAAAATCAGCATAGACCTACATCTCACATCTCATAACAAAATAAGGTCAAAATGGATACATGATTTGGGCATAAAGAATGATACCATAAACAAATTAGGAGAATATGGGATAATTTACTTATTAGATATTTGGAGAAGGGAGAGATTTATGACTGAAGAAGAAATAGAGAACATTATAAAAAGCAAAATGGACAACTTTGATTACTTTAAATTAAATTAAATTAAAAAGGTTTTACACAAATAAAACCAACAGAAATAAGATTAAAAGGAAATACAGAGTAGGAAAAAATCTTTACAGATAGTATTTCTGACAAAGGTCTCATTTCTAAAATATATAAAGAACTGTGTCAAATTTATGAGTACAAATCATTCCCCAATTGATAAATGGCCAAAGGATAAGCAGATAATTTTCAGATGATTAAATTAAAACCATTTATAGTTACATGAAAAAATGCTTTAAATCACTATTGATTAGAGAAATCCAAATCAAAACAACTCTGAGGTACTACCTCACATCTTTCAGATTGTCTAAGATGGCAGATGTAATATTCTCTCTAAAATATAATGTTCTCTTGTTAGGTTTTTCTTGGGGTTCTCTGGGAGAAGCCTTTGTTTCAGTTCAGTATTCACCACAAGTGCAGCCAGGAATTAAAAGTCCAAATCCTTTATTATCTCTTTCCAAGTCTTGTCTCCTTTCCTGAGGCCCAGTTAGCTTTCTTATAATCCAGATCCTTTATTATCTCCTTCCTGGGGCTGGGCAGCTTTCTGGAGAGCTTTTCAGTCTGGCCTTAGTTCCAAGAGCTTGAGTTCCTGCCTGCCTTCTCTGGCTTCTGAATCTCCTGGACTGAATACTGGCTGAGGCTTCTAACTTATATATGCTCTCTTATCAAAGGTATGAATCTTATAAAACTATAGTAAGTACTAAGTACATGTACTGAACTAGAGAACTGTTAAGCACCATGCTAAATAACCATTGTTTCTATCAAATCCACTGACTTAGCACTTTGTGTCAAGTTCTGGCCCATAATAGACAGGAAAAGAATGATAAATGTTGGAGTGGATATGGGAAAACTGGGACACTAATGCAATGTTAGTGGAATTGTGAAATGATCCAACCATTCTGGAGAATAATCTGTAACTATGTCAAAGGGCTATAAAACTGTGCAAACCCTTTGACCCAGTAGTGTTACTACTGGGCTTATTTCCCAAAGAGATATTTAAGGAGGGAAAAGGAACCACATGTGCAAAAAGTTTGTAGTATCTCTTTTTGTAGTAGCAAAGAATTGGAAAAGGAGTGGATGTCCATCAATTGGGGAATGACTTAATAAACTGTGGTATGTGAAGGTAATAGAATAAATTTGTTCTATAAAAACTGAACAAGCTGATTATAGAAAGGCTTGGAAAGATTTACATGAACTGATGCTGAGCTAATCAAGCAGAACCAGGAACACATTGTACATAATAACAGCAAGAATGTGTAACGATAAGCTATGAAAGGCTTGGTTCTTCTCAGCAGTTCAATGATTCAAAGTAATCCCAATAGATTTTGGACAGAAAATGACATCTGCAGCCAGAAAAAGATCTAAGGAGACTGAATGTAAATTAACACATGCTATGTTCACTTCTTTTACTGATTTTTTTTACCCCTCCCATGCTTTTTCCCTTTTGCTCTGATTTTTCTCTGTCAACATGATTCACAAAGTAATGTGTATTAAAAATAAGTTTACTACCAAAAAAAATGTGAATGGGATGAATTTATCACAAAAGAGAAATGGATAGCACATTAAAAATTTGCATTCAACAATATGTTGTTTTCAGGAAACACAATAAAATGAGAGTTTGTTAGCAATTTTATTCAGTATTGTTTTAGACATTTAAAATAACTAGACAGTATAAAATTCTGGGTTATTGAATACACATACCATGTTAGACAAAGGAACTATATGAACATAAAAATGGATCACTTTTTATACAAATGAAGTCAAAATCTAAATAGTTGAATGAAATTGTTTGTGAGAAGGTAAAACCAATAACGTTTTAAAAATCCACCTAGCTAATCTATTGGTTCAATATCATTCCAATTAAATTACTAACGAATTGTTTTATTGAGCTAGGAAAAAAAAATAGCAAAGTTCATTTGGAAGAATAAGAGGTCAGGAATTTCAAAGAAACCAGGGGGGGAATAATGATGTAAAGTAAGTGAAGAGATAACATGATGAGGTAAATACCTAATAATGAGGTATATACCTCAATAGGATTAAATGAGGTCTAGTGGCAGGATTCGGGGTACAGGGAGTCACATGAAGCTCCCCTGCAACCCCTTAGGATTCGGCGCAAGGATACAAAGTTAAATGAGGTCTAGTGGCAGCGAGAGTCCCCTGTAAATGAATTTACAGGCCGAAAACCTAGATGGGTAAAAAGATGTTTATTGCAAGGTTTGGAAGCAAGGTTAAGGTCTGGTTAGTAAAAGGCATTAGATAGAGGAAGATATACACCGAAAGCAGAGGCAGGGACAGAGAGTCTAGGATGCAAAGCATCTTGGCTGGCATCTTTCAAATCTCTGACCAAAGGACAGCTCTACCTTTGCTGCTTTTTATCTGCTTGAAGAAGCATAGGGCGGAGCTCAGGTTGATTCCTGATTTTTGGCGAGCTTTTTAGATAGTTCGGGGTTGGGTTATCCAAACCAGCTCAGATCCGGTAGGGGGGCTGGGTACAAGCCCAAACTAGTTTGACCAGATCTTGTATCAAAGTGGGGCTGAAAACCCAAGCCAGTTGGGGGCTGGGTACAGTCCAAACTGGCTCAGATACGGATCTTTTTCCCTAGAAATACAAAAGGGTGGTTTTGACCAGATCTCGTCCAAAAGATAGATCAGACAAGGAATCTTAAAGGGGGCTACGGCCGCAACATAAGGAGATTTAGCAGTATCAGACCTTGAATCATATTGTAAGGTGAGAGTATTATTGAAGTGTAATATGCATAATTTTGATTATTTTAAATTAAAATTTTCTCATGTAAATGGAACCAATATAGCTAAGAACAAAAGGAATGTAGAAAAGTGAGGAAATTTTTCATAAATAATGTTTCAGATAAGATGTAATTGTTTGGAATATCACTGTGGTAAAGTAATTGATGAGCTGGCTAATTTGGAAAATCATGGAAAGATTTGGATCTATGGGAAGGAATATTGTCCATCTCAAAAATCATGGGTAGAGGTTTGCAGAGTATGGTCTTACATATATGTTTATGAATGTGTACATGTGTGTATATATAATATATAGATACATATATAAATGTATACATATAAGTATGTACAATAATGTACTATTATTTTCATATATCACAAAGTATTCAGCTATTTACCAGTTGATGGGCATCCAACTCATTTTCCAATTCCTTGCCACTACATAAACAATTGCTATAAACATTTTTGCCCAGTCTTTTTTCTACCTTTGGGATTTTTTTGGGATACAGACCTAGTGGCAACATGCTGGATCAAAAGATATGCAAGTTTAACAACTCTTTAGACATAGTTCCTAATTGCTCTCCAGAATGGTTGGATCCAAATATCTTTACAAACTGAATTCATATCCCCCACTCTCACCTACTCCAAATTGACTGGCTTGCTATTCTCTGTATGACATTCTATTCTGCACTTCCAAGTCAGGCCCTTTTGGAGATGTCTTTGCATAGAGTCTCCCTGATGTCTGGAATACACTTCCTTTTCAGCTTTGCTTCCAGGCTTTCTAGCTTTCTTCAAAGCTCACTCAGCTCATGTGCCACTTTTTATTCTATTCTATCAGCTACTTCTGGAGTAATGAAAGTTACTTTTTATTTACTTTGCATACAATTTGTATTAACCAATTTTATATCATTATTTTATCTATAAAGTTCTGCTCTGATGCTTCACATAAAATAGTATAAAGACTCTAGTAGATTCCACACCATGCTGCTCCTACCACACTGTACCCAAGTACCTACTTTACTGAATATAGAGAGTTATATCATATCATATCATAAAGAGTTATATCATATGCCAGTGAGCTGTCCACTAGATACAACAGATATATACATATACATATATATGCACATATTCTTATATACACACATTTCTATGTGTGGATATAAATAAATATAAATTCTATAGATGGAAATGAAGAGAAGTAGAAGCAGATGTGTGTGTGTATATATATATATATATATATATATATATATATATATATATATATATATATGCAGAAATGAATGGAGATAGAGGAAATTATAAAGAGGACAAAGACATGTAGATTGTCTTATAGACAAAAGGTTCATGCTTCTATAAAACTTTTCTTCCAGATAAGAATCAGTAAACATTGGACATGCCAAAAAAGGTTTATGAAGAGCAAAGAAAACATAATTTTAACAAATAAATACATGTTATTGATAAATCAGTCACCAACCTTTAAAAGCTCATTTACTATGTTCCAGTTACTAGGCTAAGCATTGGGGATACAAATTTAACATCAACAACAACAAAATTTGAATTCCAATAAGGGACACAACATACGTTACTATCAGTATATATAAAATAAATATAGATTCCATGGAAAACAGACATAAAGAAGGAATAAACAAATATGGGAACTAGGAAAATCCCCCGAAGAAGGTTAGGTACATGAGATGATTCAAAAGAAACCACTGAATTGATTTTTTTCAAACCAATAAAGGAATTATCCTTGAGTTAGGGACAGATTAGAACTTTATCCAGAAAAGGTAAAGGGAAAAATAAAGTAAAATGTATATTCTCACTGAAGGCATTTTTCACACTAAAGAATGAGGAGAAAAATCTATTGTTCCCAGAAAATTTTAGATTTCAGGTACTCCAACTTGATTTTAGGAAGATGATCAATTAGACCTTAGCTCTTCTGTGTGGCAATAGAGTATCTGAGTATGATGAAAGGTTAGCACTGAGTCTCTGTGGGATATGTATATGCATGTGGTCCCTATTTATATTGGTAGCTTGTAAGGTATATCAATCCTGCACATCAATTTGCTATAAAATAACGTAGCCTCTTAATGAGTTTATCATATTTTTTAAAGTAGAGAAGGGGCCTAGAAATCAGGACAGTGCCTAACTCACTTCATACCAGAAGGAAGATAACTAACATCGAAAGTTGAGTTAATCCAATTTTATCGACTCTATTTTCCTCTTTGCTGCAAATCAGTGCAGTTTTCAGCTAACAAGAATGGGTGCCCTACTTGATGGGATGGGCGCATTCCCCCTAGTCAGGGGGGCACTTAGCATGGCATTACCATCATTACATCCCCAGGTTAAAGGCAATGAAACTCCAGGAGTGGCAAAGTCAAATCAGTTCAATTGTCTGATTGTTCATACTCATAAAGTAGGAAGGACGGCAGGGGTCCGGCATAAAACTTGGAGTTCGTCGGTAGAGCTCCTTTAAGGTAATTCATTGCCCTCTGCAGTAGCTTAAATCAGAGGGGCTGGAATGGTCACAGTAAATGCAGCTCCCCACACTTCTTAAGAGCAATATAGCAGATAGCCAGCTGCTAGGCCAGATGTCAAAGGTGCATTAAAAGCACTTGTTTTTTGATCTAACCCATTCCCGAGAAGTACAATGGATCTGGCTTTAAGCACTGCCATAAAAAAAGATGGTGATTAATGAAGCAGCACAACTTAATAAACCAAGTTGACTCCCGCTTCCTTCTCTTAGGCATTTTCACTGTCCACAAAGCAGTTCTTTTACTTAGCAGCAGGGACATGTAAAATGTTAATCATCAATCTGTGGGCCATTAAAGAAGTTGCTTTCCCTTTCTCAACTTGAAAACCAAGGGGGAAAGATAATAGGTTTGGTTAACAGAGCTGTTCAGATAATGGAGCTGTGTGGAGGAAACCTTTGATGGAGTCAGCATGGGAGCGCCATGCACTAATCCATCCTGCTCTAAGGGACCGCGAGTTCAAATCCTAGCTGGGGCCGCCAAGTCTCATGATTGAGGCTAAGCTAAGTGTCTTTATCTCGGCTGGAGCAGCAGGAGGTTACTGTACCTGAGAGAGGCCAAAAATAAGATGAGAGGGCATGGAAGCTTTCTGTGTCAGTAGAGATGAGGGGCTCTCTGCTAGCAATGTCAGACAATAACTGGACTTCTTTTGGCAAGCATGTTCCTGGCTAAGGGCACCAAAGCATCTTTCATGGGGTGGTGACAAGAGAGAGGGGAGAGAGGCGGCTGAGAGGGGAGCCCAGACCCCGTAGTAAACCGTCACTTGCTGTGGTAACAAACTCGCAGCTTTTTTGTCACTCCTTCGTAAACAAGGAAGCTATTTTGCTGTGAAAGGCAAAGAATTATCAGTGTAGAAATGCAAAAGTTTTTAAACCTAGGGATTTGGGGATTCATTGCGGAGGAAGAATCAAGGGAGAGCCAGAAAACAATAGTGAACAAGTCACAAAGGGAAAAATACAAAATACACTCTGAGTCTAGAGCCGTATACAGAACTAAATAACTAAAGAAACAGCCAATCTGGAAGTGATTAGGGGACAGGGAAAATCATAAAGTCTCAGTATTAGAAATCCAGAAGGGACCTCAGAGGCCAACAAGTCCAATCTTCTTACTTTAGACATGAGAAAACTGAAATGCAAAGGTATAGTGGAAAATTCATATGAATAATTAGCATTAGGGATGGAATCTGGACCCAGCTCTCTGATTCCAGAGAGAATAAAGAATTCTACAGAGGAGGCTGCCTGGTTGTGATTTTCAGTCAAGGACTGATTGGGCTGATATATCCTCTTCATTTCCTTTAAAACTACCTGGACATCTAGTTCCCTAGGCAACAAACCACAAATTTGTTGCCAACAAAGAAAAATAAAATAGTGAAACCCTTCACACTTACTCATTTAGAGTGAGAGAATACCACTCTCTTCTCCTTTACCCCTCTCTCACATGATGAAGTAACCTTTCTCTTTACCGAGGCTAACCCCACCACTTGTTCAAATGACTCTATTCGATACCTTTCCTCTAATAGATTTCTCCCTCTTCCCCACTCTTTCACTTATTTTCAATTTCTCTCTCTCTAATGGCTCATTTCCTACTGTCTATAAACATGTCTATGACTCTCCTTCCTAGTCTGGAAAAAAAAAAAAAAAAAAGCCCTTAATTGATCCTTCCATCCTTACTATCATCCTATATTTCTCCTGCTCTTTGTAGCTAAACTCCTCAATAAACCAAAACAAACAAACAAAATCCTGTACAAAAGTTGTTGCCCCTTTCTCACCTCTCTCTTCTTAATCCCTACAATCTGGTCTCTATTTCACTGAAACTACTCTCTCTAAAACTACTAAAATTGCTAAAATCAACGGTCTTTTCTTAATCCCTGTTTCCCTTGATCTCTCTGCAACCTTTGAGCTGTTGATCACTTTCTCCTCCTTGACACATCCTTCACTCTAAATTTTCTAGACACACTACTCTCTCTTGGTTCTTTCCCTTCATATCTGACAGTTTCTTCTGTCTTCCTTACTGGATCCTCTCCTTGATCCTGCCCTCTTCACTTTAGGTGTCCTTCGGGGTTCTGTCATGGGCCCTCTTCTCCTTCTCAGCAGTTCCCATGGATTTAATTATCTCTCAGCTGACGATTCTCAGATTTACCTATGCTGCCTCAATCTCTCAGCTGATCTCCAGTCTGGCATCTCCAACGGACTTTCAGACATCTAGAACTGGATGGCCAGGAGACATCTTAAATTCAAGATGTTAAAAATGGATTTGTTATCTTTCCTTCTAAACCCTTACTTCCTGCTGCCTTTTCTATCACTGTAGAGGATATCATTATCCTCCTAATCCCTCAGGCTCAAAATCTAGGAGTCACACTGAATTTATCACTTATCTCTCACCTAAAATATCCAACCTGTTGCCAAGACAATATCACCTTTGTAATATCTTCCACTCTAGTGCAGGCTTTCATCACTTCATACTTGCAATAGCCCACCTGCCTCATCTCTCTCACTCCAATCCTTCATTCAACGGCTAAAGTGATTTTCCTAAAGCATAGGTTCAATCACATCATACACACATGCTCCCCCCAACTCAATAAACTTCAGTGGCTCCCTATTGCCTTAGAAATAAATACAAAATATTCTGTTTGATTAAAAACCCTTCATGCTCTAGCCCACTTCTGCCTTCCCAGTCTTCTTTTATTTTACTCCCCTACATATACTCTTTGATCCATAAAACTGGACTCCTGGTTGTTTCACAAACATTATACTCCCCTCTCTTCACTTCAGACAATTTCTTTTCTTGCCTGGCATTCTCTCCCTGATCTACTCTGACTACTACTCCAGGAGCCTCCCTGGCTTTACCTAAATACTTTTCCTATGAATTTTTTTCTCTCTGTAGAGAAATGAATTAGTTTGTGATTATAAAAAAACAAGAGAAGAAATGGGTTCCTATTGATTGAGGAATAGTTGAATAAAATGTCATAGATTAATAGAAATATATGACAACAAATTGTGGTATATTAATATAAGGGGATAAGAAACTAAAACTTTGAAAAATTTAGAGAAATACAGAAAGATTTATTTGAAGTAATGTAAAAAATATAGACAAAGAGTATTACAAGGTAAATAACATCACAAGGTAGGCGAATTCAATAATCCATGGGATCATAAATGTGGGATTGAAAAGGATTTAGAGGCCATTTGCTCCAACAGCATAATTTTACAAATGAGGACCTGATTCACAAGGAGGTCACATGACTTGCCTAAGCCACAGAAATAGTAAGAATTCAAATGCAGGTCATCTGACTCCAAAATGGACATATTTTATACCATACCATGTTGTTTCTTTTGAACTGAATAAATAATATTAGTTCTAGAAAAAATGAATAAGAAAACATACTTTTCTCCTTTCAGAATAGAGATGGATAGGGTATGAAACATACACTAAAAGACTTACCTATTTGGAATTTGGCTTTATTTAACTCTTTTTGTTAAAAAGAAGAATACACTGAGGAAATACTTTGGGAAATAACAAAAAAAAAAAAAAAAAGGTATAAATTGTGAAAAAAATCTTAATGAATTGGGGGGTTAGTACAATATAGATAAACATTTTCCTAATAATTAGAGCTGTCTTAAAGTAGAATGGACTATTTCAAGGGACAGTAGATTCCCTCTCTTTTAAGCAAAGTAGTCTTTGAATTATCACTAAGTAGTTATATTGTAGTAGGGACTCTTTCAGATATGGGTTGAATTAGATGACCCTTTCGGCTCTTAAATTTTGTGATTCTGTGATTCTGTGATATTTTTCCATTTTGTTTTTCTCATCAGGCCTGGGCTGTCTCCAAGAACTCAATAACTCCTGTCCCAAAGCCTATGGGTATGGAACTGTCTCCTTATTGTTAGAGATGAATGCCCTGCCCTTCCTAGGGGATGAGGTGGAATTGGTGAGAGCAAGAGAACTTCATGTATCATTCTGTCTTCGAGCTTCAAATCACTTTGTTCTGGCTTCCAGCTTTTAGAAGGAAGATGAAAGAGGCCAGCCCTACTTTAGGTTGCTGAAGAAAAAGTCTCTCAGAAGACATGAGAGAAACTGACAGTCTCTAATTTGTCTCTATTCTGAACTTGCTACAGTAGACACTTCGGAGAGTTCTTCCTCAGGTGAGATCTAGGACTCTCTCCCTTGGTTGAACTGAGTTAATAAAACATTTTGTATCATTGAATATATATTCTTCCATGTACTCTTTTTTGATTTTTGTTTTGCTGTGATTTGGATAATTAAGTTTTAGTTTTTTTTTAATATAGAATTTGGAGTTCTGCTTTCCCTTAGTAATGAGAACCAGCTATCAGGAGTTAAATTGAACCTGATAATAACTTCTAGCTTATAATATTAGGGGACCAAGATAGATATAATATGGGGTTAATAACTCCTTTCTCTGAGGCCTCCAGTTTTCTCTCCTAGAAGATTAGTCTCCTATGTGAATTCAAGATTCAATCAGCCTGGGAATTCTACTATTCAGATAAAATACAAACTCCTCTGGCTAACTATTAAAGTGGTTCACAACTTGTCCTCAAGCTATCTATCCTTCAAGCTTCATTTAAAATTACTCTTCCTTCAAAACTCTGCCATAGTGTCTTTCTCTTGTTTCCTAATACATGCTTTATTTACCCATTAGATGTCTTTGCGCTAGATGGCCTCTATGCCTGGAATACCTCTGCCACCCTAATTATTAAAGCCCTCCCTTTCAAACTACCTTGTATTTAATTATTTTGTATCTACTTCTACTTATTCTCCTTATTTTTATTACATATTTATGTATCGTTGGCACTTAGCACTTTAAGTTTTAAAAGTGCTGACATCATCTCATTAGATTCTCACAACAATCTGGGAGATAGATCCTATTATTTTATAGTTGAGGAAACTCTGGCAAAAATAAATTAAATGAATTATTTAGAATCAGACAGCTAGTAAGTGTCTAAGGCCAAATTTGAACTCTGATCCAGGACTTATGCCATTTATTTTTGCAGGGCCATGTCTCACTCATATTGATCTTCTATTACTTGAGTTGTTTCTGTTTTCTGATTTTTTTTTTCTGAGGCAACTGAGGTTGTGACTTGCCCAGGGTCACACAGCCAGGAAGTGTTAAATATCTCAGGTCACATTTGAACTCAGGTCCTCCTGACTTCAGGGCTGGTGCTCTATCCACAGCACCACCTAGATGTTCCCTGAATATTTTTTAAAGTCTACATTGATTGATGAGTTCTATACATTTTGCCACCTATTTTGTTATGTTTCTCCCCTCTCCCTTTTGTCCATTAATATCAGCTACTGCACTGATGGTAAACTATTTAATTTGAAAAGGCTACAAGCCAAGACTAAATTGGAGGGAAAGATGGCTCACAATTTTTTGCACACTGTTGTTCATTAAATGAATCTCTGAGGAAGATATGTAATAGAATCAATATGGATCAATTCTTTACTATTTGTGTTAATTTTGGTCTGCCAATGACAAAGATTAGAATCAATAGATTCTCCACCAGCCAGCACCATACCATTCACATTTGGAATAATCAATTACAACAAAGAGAGAAATTTGAATGATGTGGATAAATTCATTTGCTTTGGCAGCATATTTTTCAGGGATGCAAATCTATGTGCACAGATGATTCAGTAGAGCCATGCATTTCCAGAATCAGCTCGGCATTTGGGAGGCTCCAAAATAAAGTGTGAGAGAGAAGATGTATAAGGCTGCCTACTATCACTGAATGTCTACAGATCTCAGTGTTGCATGACTGTGAAATCTGAACAATCCACCAGCATCATGCCAAAAAATTTGACCACTTCCATTTGAATTACCTTAGGAAGATTCAGAAGGTCATCTGGCAATATGAAGTACTAAACACTGAGGTACACTCTCAAGCTGAACTGCCAAGCATTCCAATTGTCCTGCAGAGAGTACAATTCTGATGGGCTGGCCACATAGCTTGAATGACAAATATGCATTTACCTACAAAACTCTTTTGCAAAGAGCTCACACAAGGGAAGCTCTCACACACTGGTCTGAAGAGACAATGCAAGGATACTCTCAAGTCTCTATGAAGAAAATTGTGAGACATTGGTGCAGGACTGCCCAGAATGGAATGCTTACATTAAAGAAGGTGCTGTGATCTATGACCAAAGCAAGATGTTCATAGCACAAAGGAAACATGAAATGCACAAAGATAGACATCTCCATCCCATCCATTTTGCTGAGATAATTGGAGTTAAGTGACTTACCCAGGGTCACACAGCTAGGAAGTATTAAGTATCTAAGATCAGATTTGAACTGAAGTCCTCTGACTTCAGGGAAAATGCTCTATATCCTGCACTATCTAGCTACCCTTAGTTTTTCTGTTTTTTTGTCTATTTCCAAATGTTCTAATGGACTATTTGTTCTAATGGACTCTCTGAGCTCATCTCAGACTGACCAGCCACAGACAAACACAATACCTTGATCCCAACATTGTGATGTCATTGGTCTTTTTTAAATATGAAGGACAAAGAAAAACTATAAAGCACCTTTTGAGTAGGGATTCACAAATATGGAATGGTTCTTTTAATTGTCAAATTCAATGGCTTTTTCTTAATCCTCATTCCACTTGACCTCTCTTGGCTTTTGACACTGCTCATCACCCTCTTCAACTTGATAATCTATTTTAGGACAGCACTCTTTCCTGGCTCTCTTCTCATTTATCTGACTCATTTTTCTCCATTTCCTTTTCTGGATCCTTATCCAAATGACACTTTATACCCACAAATGACTGAAAAGGCTCTGTCCTGGGCCTTCTCCTGATTTAATAATCATATCCATGTAGATGACTCTCAAATCTTCCTATGTTGATATATCCTCTCTACTGACTTCCAATCTTGCATTTCCAACTGCCAAATTAAACATCAATTAGATATCTTAAAAGTTATCCTATCAAAAAAATGAATTCATGCTTTTTGTCCCTAAAGCCTCTGTCTCTCCTCTAAAATTCTCTATTAGTGTTGAGAACATTCTCATCTTCACAGACTCCCAAGCCCGTTTTGACCCTTTAAATACTCTACTCCACACCCATATTCATCTGTCAATTTCACCTTTGTAGCATCTCTCAATTATGCTTCTTTCTTTTCCCTGATATTATTGTCACTCTCATCATTTCATTCTTAGACTTTTGCAATAGTCTGCTGGTAGGTTTGCTTACCATAAGTCTCTCCCATCTTTAGTCCATTCAGCCTAGAATGTAGGTCCAACCATTCCAATCCCTCTTCAGTAAAATTCAGTGGTTCCTTTTCATCTCCAGAATCAAACATAAAATCCTGACATTCAAATTTTTCATAATCTAGTCTCCTCTATCATCTTTCCAGTATTCTCAATCTTTACTTTCTACCACATATTCATCAATCCAGTGACATTGACCTTATCACTGTTCCAAGTGCTAGTCTCTCTTGACTCTGGACATTTTCTCTGGCTATCCTCCACACCTGGAATATGCTTGCTCTTCACCTCTATCCACTTCTCTGGCCTTTCCCATGCCCTTTTAAATCTAATGTCTTCCTTTTTTTCTTATTTATCCTGTACATAATTTATTTTTACATTTTTTTTCTGCTTTTTGTCCCCTCCAGTATATCTTAAGCTCTCTGAGGTCAGGAACTGTCGTTTGCCTCTCTTTATATTCCCCAATACTTTAGCGCAGTTCCTGAAACATTAATGTTTATTAACTATGATCTCATGTCATAAAATTAGGGCATTTGTTAAGGTCTTCAATAGCCAACTGAAAAATAAGTTACAATTAACTCATTTGGAATCTTTTTTTTTCAGAGGATCATTGGATTTAGAACTGGAGTACACACAAGACTCAACCAGTCTCTCGCCTCAAACTTAACTATTGACATGATGAAAATGTATAGTGATCATGGTCACTCAGTGTAGGAAATGAATTAACACTCACCACAGGAACCTCATTTGTACAGTATATTAATAGGCTTCCTGTGTAAATAGTTACCCTTACATCACTGCTTATTTGCCTGCTAGCTGGGTTGTATCCAATTTAGAAAAGAGGACGGTGAACGTTTGATTTCACATGATGTTGCTTAGAGGGATGGTAGGGAAGATGTGGGGACTGATGGGGAGTTAGGCAGACAGCAGGGAAGAAAGATATATTACTCATGCTTCTTATAAATCTCCCCAAACTAACAGTCCCTCATCCCATTTATATTTCTCTTAGATGTATGGGGGAGTGGGGGGAGGAGAAATTTCAACTAAATTAGCCACTGAAAAATAATGACACCATAGAAAGGCTATTTGTTTTATTAAAAAAAAAAAAAAAAAAGAAAAAGAAAAAGAAAAATCATTAACAAAATCTGCAAGTTTTGGGGTTCAGGGAAGAAGTGAGTGAGAGAGAAAAAATTAGCTGATATAATGAATAAAGAATCATTTAATCTTTGTCGACTTTAGTTTCCCTCTCAGTAAAATGGCAATTATAATAGTTCCTTCCTTCCAGGAGAAGATCAAATGAGATGATAAATATAAGGTGCTTTGAAAACTTTAAAGCACTCCTAAATTAAATATCTTAAAAGTTCTCAAAAATAAGAAGAAAAATGATCTTCCAACCCACGCCAAACAAAGAAATTACTGACATTTTGTTTCATTGTTGAAAAGGGAGTTAGTTGACTTTAAATCTCCCCATTCTGCTTTGCTTCTTAACTACAGGTGTCCCGGACAAAAAGATACAGTTAATTTCTGAAAAATTCAAGACATATCCCATGGAAAAGACAAGAACATTTATGACAATACAGAATGTTAAGAGATCATCCAGCAACTCAGTAACATGTAAGAACCCAAGCAATTTTATTCAATTCAAAAGATTATTGCTCTAGGCAGAGCACTGTGCTAAGTGCTAAGGATACTAATACCAAGATAATATAGCAT
The DNA here is from genome assembly GCF_048593235.1 of Sminthopsis crassicaudata. NCBI lineage: Eukaryota > Metazoa > Chordata > Mammalia > Dasyuromorphia > Dasyuridae > Sminthopsis > Sminthopsis crassicaudata. The sequence continues at coordinate 492,236,617 of NC_133617.1, read as the reverse complement.
ATACACAAATAAACAAGTACATTCCGGAGAGGAAGAATACTGAGAAGATAAGGAAATGGTATATAAGCTGGACTATGAAGGGAAATGATAATTCTATAATGATAGAGGTGAAGGAAATGAATTTTAAGAATGGAGGACAGACTGGGCAAAGGTGTGGAGGCAGGAGATTGAATGGTGTATATAAGGAATACCTAGTAAACTAGTTTGACTAGAATGGAATGTGTGTAAAGAAGAATATGGAATCAGCCTGGATATAGTATTCAAAGGTTATCCAAAATACGATATTTAAATAGTTACTTTCTATGCCATTATAAAAGAGAGCAAACAGAATTCTTAAAGACTTTGATTTATACCATCACTATGCAAATGTCTTATAGTCTCTTCATGAAGTCGAATTCTGAAATCACAGTTCTAAGGGTTTATACCCTTTGAAGGTCATAGCTGATTAAATCTCAATTGGCCCATCTAAATGGGAAGAGCATCAAAGCTTGCCAATTTAAAATCTACTCATGTAGTGCCTAGAGAGTTATAACACCCCCCCCAAAAAAAAAAGGAAAGTTTTTTTTTTTTTTTTTTTTTAGGAAGGAAAGCAAAAGTTTTCTTTAAGGTCCCACTCAACTTGAGTGATTATAGGAAAGATGGTAATTAGAAAAAATGGCATTGGCCTGGGGGTCAAGACCTAGATTAGAATTCTCATTCTGTCACTTAACTAGTTGTGTGATCTTGAAGAAGATGCTTCAACTCTTTAAGCCTCAGTTTCTTCATCTGTAAAATAAAGTGTGTGAGTGAATGAGCTTAAAGGCTGCTTCCAATTCTAACCACTTTTTCAAATAGGTACATGCTCTCTTAATATGAGAGCCTTGTCTTCATCTTCCTCCACAGTGGGATTTGCCCAAGATAACAGAGGAACTTCTTTAAATTCATCTTATATTGTATCAATACTAATAGCACAGGTAACCATCAATTAGTCTTGATTCTTGCTACATAACAAATGTACTTTTTTTTCCTAGTCATACATCTTGGATACCATCATTTTACTATTTCTATATAATTCTTAGTTGGTAATACATGACAGCCTTCCCTCTCCCTCCCCCTCTTCCTCTCCTTCTTTCTTTCCCTCTCTTTGTCCTTCCTTCCCCCCTCTTTCCCACTCCCCTCTTTTTCTGTGTCTCTCTCCCTCTCTCTTCCTCATTCTCCCTTTTCCTTCCTTCCTTCCTTCCTTTTTTTCCTTCCTTCCTTCCTTTCTCTGTCACACTTTTGGTGATCCATAGCATTAATTCTTCATAAAGAATAATATTCCATTACTCAGTCATATAGCATCATCAAAATCAATCAGTAAACACTAATTAAGCAGCTATATGCCAAAAAGAATATTGTTCTTGAAGAGTCAGATCTCAGTTTCCAAAACAAGATGATAGATTATATACATTCAAAAAATTGCTACATAATTTTCCAAAAGGAATTGAACCTCTCTCCTCTTAAAATCTAGACCAGCACATTGTCTACAAATCTGCACAACTGTACTGTAACTGTACTGACAGACCAAAACAACATGTTGTTTATCCAACTTAAATCCTCATATAATTCTCAATTATATTGAGAATACATACACACACACACACACACACATATATAAAATCCTCAAATGTTTATTCTTTATCTACTTGTTTTTTCAAGTGTGGATAATTAGACCAAACTTATATGAGTAGTTATCAGTTTTATTTAGAAGACTCTGAAATTCGGTACATTACCATTAAAAAATGTTGTAGTCTGTCTATCCCTACTAATCTTTATACAAAGAAAAGTATATAAAGGAGAAGAATTTAGAAAAATCTATGATGAGATTTGGCTCAAGAAGTGGAATATTACCAAATGTATGTAATATATCTTATCAAACTTCAAGAATGTTTTTGATGGCTGGTTCATGAATTATTCAGAAAAGTATAAAAATCTTAGTGGGGAAAATGTTCTAAATGAAAGGCTTGCCATCAGACAGCTCCTCCAGAAAACTAATGGTTAGAATAAAGACAGACTACAAGGAAACTTTTGGTCTTTCATATATCTCCTGATGGTATTCTTAGGGAGAATGGTGCACAAAACTATCTTCCTTAGAACAAAGATTTAGTCAACTCAAAAAGATTCATGATGAAAAATGTTGTCAATATTCAGAGAAGAAACAATGGAGTCTAAAAGTAGACCAAAGTATATACTATTTCCACTTTTTTTCCTTTCTTATGGTTTTCCCTTTTGTTCTGATATTTCTTTCACAACATGACTAATATGGAAATATGTTTAATGTGATTATGCATGTATAGCCTAAAAAAAGAAGAAAGTTCTAGAAATAACCACTTTAGAGATGTTAAGTTAGGCTACCCTATGACCCTTTGACTTCAGAGCTAGACTTACAAAAGATTCAAGAATCTGATTCAGAGCCAGAAAGGAACTTCCTGATCATCCAATCCATCCTCTTCATTTTAAAAATGAGGATACTGAGCCCAGAAAGATTTAAATAACATGATTAAGGACATTTAGGTACTAAGTAACAGAGCTTATATTCAAAGCCAGGTCTTGTAATTCCAAATCCAGTATTTTTTCTATATATTATAACATGCTACCTTTTGCTTTGTGGCTAATAGAGAGGAATATTAAAATAGTTATGGAAATTCCATATTAACTTATGATTTGTGTTAGCATATTTTTTTCCAAGGCTTATAGACTTAGCAGTACTGTTTCACATTGGTTTTAATGATTTAAGAAAAAATATTAATTTTTTTTAAAAATCTAGATATATTACTTCAACAAAGAAGTTCTATTAGCTCTCTGCCATAATTCAACCATTTTTGTCATGTAGTCCTTTCCAGTCTGATACATCTGCAATTTACCCAGGCATTCACTGGAATATAACTGAGCCAACTATCCAAAATATTTCCTCCTCTCACAGACATTAAACAATGTCTCTCAATCCTTCTGGCTAAAATGACATGGGAAAGTGTACCTGGAGTAAGTAGGATCTGAATTCAAATCCAGCCTCAGATACTTAACACTTACTAGTTCTGTGACCCTGGGCAAGTCATTTAACTCCAATTGCCTCTCCCAAAAAAAGATCAGGGAACATTAATGTATTATAACAGCCCAAGATTTTCTTTTACCACACCAAAATGGCCCAACACAGTTACTGAATACATATTAATACACTAAAGCAGAGTCCTCTAGATTGTTAAATCATCTGAAAGAGCCAGTAACAGGAATTTTTATCTGTTTATACTCAGAAAATCCAAGAGGAAAGACCAGACACACAACTCCTGTAAATAATATAATCAATTTAAAAGGTATTTAAGTGCCTACTATGTGTTAAACACTGTAAGACGCTGAAGTTACAAAAACAAAAATTAAACCCTCCTCTGTTTTAAAGAGCTTGCATTAGACCAAAATATTAATAAAGAATATAAAAACATGAAAATTATTTATTATTTATTGAACTATATATTATGGCTACGAAATGCCTTTAAAATAAGGTTTGAAGGTTTTTGATAACTGTTATTTCATTATTCCTCACCTTCATTCGAAGAAGTATCATTTTCTATATTTCACAGTTGGAAGAAACCGAAAGGTTAAGTGAATTATACAACTATACCCAAAAGACTGAGAAAGAAGTAGGAGGGGAGACCAAGGCTTCTAACTTCCACAAACTAGTACAAAACTAGTCTTCCTTGAAATATTAAGGAATTTATCTAATTATTTTCAAGGAAGGCTTTTCACATCATAAAAATGCAAAGTTCTATCAGCACATCAGGGACTCTGAAGAAAGATCACATGATAATTTCCTATATGCCAAAGACTAAATCAGTGTGGTTTCCAGATCCCTTTCTATTCGATGCATTCACCCATGTTGCAAGAGATCTGAAATGCTCTTTAAGTCTCATTTTTCTTCAGAAGCGAACCTCGGTGGAATAGAATGTTGTTAAGGAGGGAAAAATCTTTTCTGTCATTTGACTTTAACTTATGATAAATTAGCTTCAACGAGTTCCTTAGAAAATTGCTCAAGAAATGACTACAGAAAATTAAACACCAAACTTCAAAGAGGTAAACACACAGCCTTCAAATCCCAACCTCTGAGAATAATTCTGCCTTTCTCATGCTTTGGAGAGATGCAACTCAAAAAAAAAAATAGTGCTCTATCTTGATAACGACCCATCTTTCAAATGATTTTTCAATCCATCTCCTTTTTCAGAGGAATAAAGGGATGATGGTTTCTAGAGAGCTTCGGGGGAATTAACATCCTATTTCAGGCTGTGGATATTCAAAAAAAAACAAACTGTGGTATGGCATTATCAGTGCCACAGTGGATAAGGAGACTAAGAACTAGCCGAAAATCTAGTTCATAAGACATAGGGAAAAGAACCAAACCAATGATTTCATTGATATAGGCAAGTCCAGCCTTCCATTAGGCAGGTCAGCATTTTCTTTGCAACTCATAATTGTAAGAATTGGTTTAGAGCAGAGGTGTTAAACATGCAGCCCACAGGACCCCAGAGGCCCACAACATTCCCAAGATAGACCAGAATTAAATGTAATTAAAATGTAATTGGGAAACAATTAATAAAATACAATATCAATATGTGGTTCTCTAAATCAATATGCACTTTCAGGGATTCTTATGTATGGTTTAGCAGCTCCATTTCTATTTGTATTTGACATAGGTATCAGCTTTTGGTAAACCTGATTCCAAATCTTGTCTTGACATAAAGAACTATTGACCTAAGAAGAGATTAGGAGAGTATCGTAACCTTTAAGGAGAAAAAATGTTATTTGATAATATTAATGATAGGCCTGTCATTTAACTTATTAATATAAATCACTCTACTAGATAGTTTTCCCTGGGATTTGGATAACCGCGTTTCTACAATCCATTTACAATTACACTTATTTTCACCTTGCAGTTTACCTTAAAAAAAAAAATAAAGCTATTGACTTTGTTTAAAACCATTATAACAAAACAGGAACAACTGTTCTAATACAAAAGTGTAGAATCAGGCTGTATTTGTCTTCAAGTTTCATCTTCTATCTAAAATTTTCCATAAAGTTTCTGTCTTTAGTTTAGCACTTCAGAGCACCAAGCACAAGGATGAGAAGCATCAGAACCTTTATAGATTTTGAAAACTAGTTAAACATATATACCTAAAAAAATGGTAGAGATCTTCTCCCTGATACTTATCTATTCTCCTTACCCACTATCCCAAAATCAACTAAAATGCCATCTGTGAACAACCAAAAGGAATATAGAGAAAGATTCCATTTCTGACATTCATACAGCAGTATCCAGAATAGTATAAATAGCAAATATGAACACATGCATGACCTATTCTTCCATGGTAAGAATTTATTAGATCATAAATTTAGAGCTAAAAGGGAAATGAGGGAACAGTGGTACAATGTGGTTTGAGCACCAGCTGTGGAGTCAGGAGAATCTTAGTTGAAATCCAGACTCAGACATTTAATACTTGATAGCTATGTGACCTTGGGCAAGTCACTTAATCTTAACTGCTTTGAAAAAAAAAAAACAACACACATTTATAATAACAAATTTATTAATTTATTATTTATAAATTTATAATAAAAGGGAACTGAAGTTTATTGAATCCAACCACATCCATTTTACAAATAAAGAAACCAAGACTCAAAGTGGTTATGTGACATGCTCAGGTCACACAACCAGTTATTAGTGTCAAAGATGGAATTCAAAACCAAGTTTTTCTGACCCCAAATCCAGCAGTTTATCCCAGTATTCTATCATGCTGGAAAGATCAAGTTTTGAAAATTAGTGTTCCAGAGCAAATTGGCCACCCTAAGGACCAAATATAAGGATAACCTAGAGATTTCCAAGCACAAGAGATTCGCCATCACTGAACTACATTTTCACCTTTCTCTCCCTGTGTATTTTATTTTTAATAGTACTTTTTTTTTTAACCAATTACATGTCAAGACATTTTACTTCCAGGTTTTCATGATCTTTTTTCTGTAAGATCACAGACTAAGAGCTGGAAGGGACTCTTGAAACAATCTAGTCTAATTTCATGTTGTAGTTGAGGAAGCTGAGGTATAGGACAGTTTCAGTCCCTTTCCCAAGGGCACACTAGAAGCATCAGATGCAATATTTAAACACATCTTCTCTTGGACGACTAGGTAGCATGGGAGATAGAGCCTGGATTTATAAGGACCTGAATTCAAATGTGATCTTAGACACTTCCCAGCAAGTCACTTAACCCAGTTTGCCTCAGTTTTCTCATTTTTAAAATGAGCTACAAAAGGAAATGGTAAATCACTTCAGTATCTTTGCCAAGAAATCCCCAAATAGGGTCATGAAGAGTTGGACACAACTGAAGTAACAACAACAGCATCCTTGGACTTCAGAAGCAGTTCCCTTTCCACTGTACCACTCCCTAGTTAAGTATCTCCCATTTACATATGCTTTTTTTTTTTTTAAAGGATATCCAAGGAAATCTGGTATGGGAAGTATAAGCAAGTCTCCTGACTTCAAAAATAATGTGTAATTTGGCTTTCGGAATAAATTTTTTTTAGTTCATTTTATCTTCATGATTACATGTTCTCAGGTTGTACTTTAAAAATATAAACAGGCCTCTCTTGGATACCATGTTGTTTTTCTGTTTTCAGCTAGAAGTCATATTTTCACTCTTTGGGCTGAACACCCAGTTATTTCCTCTAAAATGACACAACATGTGTGGTACTGGAAACTAGCAAAGGAATGGATGTTTTGGCAGGCAATTTAGTAAACCTTAATTTATCTGACATTCCCCTTTCCCCAAACTTAGAGGAAGGAAAAACAACTGTGGTATCTTCCAGTTCAGTTTATTTTTGTACTTAGAATGAGGCACAAATGAATCAGTTTTCCATTTACCCTCTCCCTCCTTCCTGAGAAACCTGAAATTTCCTGGTATCATGCAGTGCAGAAACACCTCGAGACTATCCAGGTTTCAACAGGGCTCTAAATTTCTAATCAGTCTGTGCTTCAGTGGTGTCCTACAATCTCTGCAAATAGTACTCCAGTTTTCTCTCTATTCCCTCTTTGTCAGTACATACACACAGACATACACACACACACACACACACACACACAGAGTCCTGTGTTCTGGAGAGAAGGGAGAAGTTAATGCTTATAGAACTGCTTTCTATCTATATATACATAAATGCTGTTGATAATGATGAGCAGCAACATAGAGAACATTTAAGAAATTAAGAACAAATTAAGAAAATTAAAATTAAAATTTGTTTGTTGATTCTCTGAGTAAAGAGGATGAATGTAGTCAGTGAAGAAACCTCAGGATGCTTTCAGTATCTGATGGGGCTAATAGCTCATGCAGATCCCGACCTCTTAGATGAAAATATGTGACTGTCTAACAATATGTACTTGAAAACTGGACAAATCCAACGAGTAGTTTGTTTCTGCCTTTGTTACTGCAGACCATGTGAGAATTATTTTACTTTGTCATGTAAGACAAGAAGATGGGATAAAGAACTTTAGTGATGTCTATAATTTATATATAAAATTTACCTTTATAAAACAAATTGATGATCAAGTGCATTTAACAGAAAAGTTCAACTTCTTAGGAAGAAACATCTAAGCTGAATACAGAAAACTTCTTAAACATATGATGTAATGGTATACATTTTAAATAACTAAAAACCAATCAAGTCTACTGTGTCTAGTCTTGACTTTGTAAGCCTCTGTTAATTAACCTCTTTTCTAGTTAGACAATAGGACACCTTTTTTTGTCATTGTTACAGATGATCCACCCAAAATAACTTATATATTTGAAAAATACTGCATTTATGAAGAATGCTAGATGAAGTATCCTGACAATTATTTTTGCTTTAAAAATTGTTTATATTTTAACTAGTCTAATATAATATTATTAATTAAACTGCAAATTAGGCAAATGTCATGCTAGTGATTTGCTTAACAGAATTCAAACTGAAATATAAAAGTTGGTTCACAATAGGAAGTAAAATTTACAGTACACAGTTGGATATTTATTATTTTATTTTATTTAATTTTTTTATTTATTTAAAGGCAATACACACACACACACACACACACACAAACACACACACACATATATATGCTGAAGAAAAGATTTTTTTGTTTATTTCAACTGCTCTACATTTCCTCTGAGGTGATGTTCTGTCCTTTTTGTCAAGGAAATTTGGAGAGCTGGATGTTTTCTGATGCACTCTGCCATCTTCCCTCCATGTATTCTTAATTCTATCTCTTGGAGAAGATAATTAGAAATGATGTTGGAATGTAGTTTATTTATATCTCTATTCCTTTTCTGGTCATTTGGAACCTTTATAGTAAAATTCAATGAGGTTAAATTATTTACTTCTTATATATGAAAATATTGTCAGTACTCTTATGACTGTGATCATTATTTGGGTTTGAAAAAAAAAGATTTGGACAGAGGTATAAATGATGGACTGATTCTAAAATAAATAAAACTGTGTAGGGGGAGATAAAAAGGAGTGATTATCTCATAAAATGACCCATAAAAGAAAAATAAAAAATTGATATAGAAGAAGCTAGTGGGGAGAAAAGCAGGTAGTCTTGAAACCTTACTCTCATCAGGAATGACTTAAAGAAGGAAAAACATATACATATATATGTATATATAATGGTATAAAATACCTCTCTAAATACTGAAAGAAATAAGAAAGAGAATAAGATTGGGATGGGAGAAGACAAGGAAGGAACTCTTGGGGTGGATAGATTAAGGAATAGGAGGGCAAAGTAGTACATAGAACAGAGGAGTGAAAAGGGATAGAAATAGGGTAAGTATAGTAAGGAAAAATAGGAAGGAAGAAAATAAGTAACTTACAATGTGAATGGGATGAATTTGTTCATAAAGCAGAAATAGGCAGCAGATTAAAAATATTAGTTCAATAATATATTGCTTTCAGGAAGTACAATAAAATGGAAGATACACACAAATACAAAATAAGGGTCATGAGCAGAATTTACAGCAATATTATTTAATATTGCTTTAGACCATTTAAAATACCAGGCAGTATAAAATAGTATACCTGCCAAAACAGACACAGGAACTCTTTGAACATGAATATATAAAAAAAAAAAAAACTGTTTAAATAAAGTCAGATCTAAGTAACTGAAATAATGTTTATTGTTCATGAGTAGGTAAAGCCAATGCAATAAAAAAAAAAACTTTACCTAATTAATGCATTTGTTCAATGCCATGCCAATTAAATTATTTTTTAAAATTATTTCTAACTCTGAGTTAGAAAATAATGAAGTTCATTTGGAAGAACAAAAGATCAGGGACTACAAAGAAACTGGAGGGGGGGAAGAGGAATATTCAGCAGATTCAGCAGTTATCAGACCTTAAAAGTTAAAGGCACAGTTGAAATACAAATGAACAATTTTGATTATTTTAAATTAAAATGTTTTGTATAAATAGAATAGATGTAGTCAAAAACAGAGGGAATGAAAAAATTGGGAGGGGGGAAGTTCATGGATTTATAGGATGTGTGATGGTTAAAATATTGCTGTCATGTAGAAAATGATGAGCTGTTTGATTTAGAAAAACATTGGAAGACTTGGACTTTTGAGGAAAGATGCTATTCACCTTAAGAGAAAATGTGACAGATGGAAATAAGTATAGTCAGTCTTACATATATGTGTGTGAGTGGATATATGTGTCTGTTCATACATATCTATCTATATGTATGTAGAGAGAGATATACATATAGATATAGATAATTATAGTCTTCTTTACGGCAGGAATGGGGGTTTAGGGGAGGAAAACTTAAAATAAATTAAAAAGTGTACAGTAGAGAGCAAAAGAAAACCCACAAGAAAGAAAAAAAAAAAAAAAAGCTGAGCAGCTTGGAAACAATGTGTAGTATTCTTATATAGGTTTTCTTAAAATGGAAATTTCTTGCTTTATATTGAATCATCACATGTTCTGCTGTATACATGGCATGTTTTTTTTTTCTTTTCTTGTTTTGTATTTAAGTTTAAAATAAATAAAAAATTTTACACACACATATCCCAGAAAAAAAAAAAAAGAAAACATTAATGCACACAGGGCAAAGAAGTATAAGAGCTCATACTTAAAGCATGTAGTGGATTGTTTGTATAAATAGATATACATATACATATACATATATATATATATATATATTTAAGAAGCTGAGTTCTAAAGTTTATCCCTAAGATGCAATAGAATATGCACAATTTTCCAAATTGTCTAACATTGAGCTGATTCAGAAAACCATGAGGGCTCCATTTCCCCATTCTTCTCCATTATAAGCGTGTGAGATCTTCGCTGGGGTCACTAGGACTCTCTTCTACCACAGTCTTTTTGTCTGGTTCTGTTTCTCTTTGCAGTTTCAAAGTAGAATTGATTCTCCCAGGGCTGTAGGCATTCCTTTTGAGATCTGTGCAGAAAAGATAAGTCAAATGGTTGGTTACACAAGAGCCTGGAAGGCAAGCTACCTAGATATTCACCTAGCAAAGTCAGGCTTCCTCAAGCGATAAAGACTCCTCCTCTAGGAATCAGTCCAAATCCACAAACTTAAGAAGCCCAATTTCATCGTGATTCTCGACCACAGTCACCAAGCTCATATGTCCTTGCCCTGATTCACCCAAGAGGATTCTGAGACTTTGCTTTCTCAAGGATAGCGAAGGAAAAAAAAATTGTTTGATACCTACTGCCCTTAAACAGTTAGGATGGTTATAATTTTAAAAAGACATCATTCAATGACATCTTTAGATGGCAAAACCAAGAATTTGAACCCAAACTGAACTTAGGGAAAATAACAATTGCAACTTGTTATTTGCTAATGGGGTTTTTCCCAAAAAATAAGAGACAATTATTAATAGCATCCATAATAGTTCTCCAACTTGCAGCTTTAGGGAGTAAGATGTCAGTCACTTCACAAAGGATTGCTATCCAGAATGTATCATAGAGATTTGAATTATGGTCTTCCTGGCTCTTGGACAAGCTTCCCTAAGCTGTGTTATCACATAGTAATAGGACAAATTGGCATATTTCAACCAGTAAAACTTTTTTTGGTTGGTTGTTGTCCTTCATTTTCAGAGAGAACCAAAATTTGGAGAGCTGGATGTTTTCTGATGCACTCTGCCATCTTCCCTCCATGTATTCTTAATTCTGATGTCTTGGAGAAGATAATTAGAAATGATGTTGGAATGTAGTTTATGTATATGTGTTCCTTTGCTAGTCATTTGGAACCTTTATAGTAAAATCTTGTGAGAGAAGTAATGAAAATTATTCTTCCTTCTTATAGATAAAAGGAAAACTGAGGCTAGGAGAATTTAGATGATTTGTCTTAAGTCACCCAGATCTCTTGATTCAAAGGTCTAAGATTTTTCTCTACTACAGCACATGCAAAAACCAGTTTATTGGGGGCAAATATAGCTGAAATTTAGAAAACTTAAAGGTACCATTTGGATGGTCACAGTTCTGTTGACTTCTTTTGTTTAAAACAAAAGTATAGTTTCATTTTCTGAAAATATCCATTAAAGTCAAAGTGCCTAGATTACTGGCTAATATGAGTCTTTTGGGTTATCAATTAAGATGTTACTAGGATATTGAAAACAACAGATTGTGCCTAGAGACCTAGAAAGTTAGATAATTATTCAACATTTCAGGACCATGAAAAAAAAATCCCCAAACATAAATTGGGAGATGAAATGGGATAATAGAGAAAATAATTTCTTTTGCTTTGATTAATTTTGACCAGTGGTCTTCAGGGACCAAGTTTCATAAGTCAATGGCTTAATTCTCTATTGGATCATATATAACCCAATGTCCTCAGTTTCTGGAGAATGACCTGGCTAGTTTCAAAATGAAGTAGGTTTCAAATGTCTAATTACCAAGAGACAGTATGATCTGGCACTCAAGGTACCAATATAAAAGCACATGACCTTAGTCCAATCCTTTCCACTAAAGTCAATGTTTGATACCTGTGCTAGCCCCAACTCACAGTCTCCCAGTGATTCATATCTACCATTGCATCTTTATTATTTTTTGACATTTGCTTGAAGTTAATCGAGGACTAAAACATTTTACATCCTTTGGAATGAGTACATTTGACCAAGAGCTCCTGGTAAGAAAGCTCTCTCTACATATGCATACCAGCAACTATTCTGAAACTTAGAATTTTAAACAGTTCTCTGGGGCAAAAAGAGGTAAAGTCCCTTGTCCAAAATCACACAACCATATATGTCAGAGGCTAGATTTGAACTCAGCTTTTCTGAACATCAGGTTAGCTAGCTTTCTATATATTATAATATACTGTCTATCTTGTTAATTTTTAGAATGAACGAATGAAAAAACATTCATTAAAAGCATTTTTTTAAAAACACAGGTGCTGAGCACAAGTACAAGAGTAGACTTTGTTTATTCTTTTCTAGCTAGACCAGAAATGATCCTTTGGGCTTATAAATTTACCCCTAAATTTATACTACATTGAGGTAAAAAGAAAGATCATTTCGGGGAAGGGTAAGTCACATTACTATAAGCAGTAAAAAGTTCTTCAGAACTAATGCTAACTATGTCTCTACTGGGTCTGTATCCCAATAGATCATAAAAGAGGGAAAAGGACCACATGTGCAAAAATGTTTGTAGCAGTTCTTTTTATAGTGGCAAGAAACTGGAAACTGAGTGGATGACCATTAAGTTGACTGATTAAGTTATGGCATCTGAATGTAATGTAATATTATTGTTCTGTAAGAAATAATGGGCAGTCTGATTTCAGAAAACCCTGGAAAGACTTACACGAATTGATGCTAAAGAAAGAAAACCAAGAAAACATAGTACACAATGGTGATTTAAGGCAATTCCAAAAGATGGAAAGTGCCATCCTCATCCAGACAGATAACTATGAAGACTGAGTATGAATCAGACACAGTATTTTCACTTTTTTGTTGTTGTTTATTTGCTTGTGTTTTTTTTTTCTTCCTCATGATTTTTTCTCTTTTAATCTGATTTTCCTTGATGAATATGAAAATATGTTTAGAATAATTGCACATGTTTAACCTATATCAGATTGTTTGCTATCTTGGGGAGGATGGAGGTGGGAGAGAGGGTGAAAAATTCGGAATACAAGGTTTTGCAAAGATGAATGTTGAAAACTATCTTTGCATTTATTGGAAAAAATAAAATATTATTAAAAAAAAAGAAAAGTTCCTCAAAATGGGAAAATAATACCTTATTTTTTAAGTAATGTTTTAGTTACTGGACTGGAGCACAGTGATTCAAAGTAATAGCATTGTTCTTGGAATGAAGGAAAATCTTAAGACAGCACTCTCTAATCTGAATGAAGTCTTTAGGGGGGATTCCTTCAGCTGCTTGCTTTTATGTTAGAAGTAATTGTATTAGTAACCATGTAGGTCCCACTGGAAACAGTCACACATCAACTCCAAAGAAAAAAGAAATAATAGAATGTGTGTTTAAAGTGACAGGTTGATATATTGAATAGTGGAGCACTTTGACTTGACAGATACTGTTTCTTTTGGACCCCATTACCATTAGCCCTTCCAAAACACCCCCAAAGTGTCTGACAGGTAAATAAGGAACTATTTAGGGAAATCCCAGACAATACAACCCAGTGACCAGAAAATCAATAAGGAGAAGAAAAATTATAAGTAACAGAATAGACTTAGGAAGAAAGTTACAGACTAGCTCTTGAGTCAGATTCTCACCCTGTTAGTCTGTGGGAATTATCCTTCAAAAATTACATAGGATGAGCATCTAACATGATGTTACTTGATCACAGATTGACAGAAATTAAAGTCAATCACTAGTTTTTCATCCTTTTTGAGTCTTCGAAGTTTTATCTTAATGAGATAAAAATCTGATTGTAATTTTTCCACTTAATTCCAGCCACTCTGAATGCTGTTCTAAGAGATAATTGTTTAGAGAAAAATAAAATCATTTGGGATCATACCAGGGAGTTTGAGCTTCCTACAACAGGAATTGCAACGATGCTTTGCAATGAAGTTTCTAATTGCATCTTCCCCTAAATTTGCCGGTCCAAACACCATCCCTCTTGATCTAGAGGAAATATCAGAATATCAATTAGATCACAGTTAAGAAAAAGGAGCCCGACTTGGATTCTCTAAGATACCTAACAGTCTCCCATAGTAACCCAGTAAAATTGTGCGAGCCAACAAAGAACAGAGAACTTTTAGAAGAGAAGTAACAATGTTAGGTTTGCACATTTAAAATTCAAATGCACTTAAATCCTTGTACTCAACTCTATGGACTACTGTGAAATTCATTTCCACGATAATCTGATCGAAGAGAGAATTTTCTATGCACAACAGTAAAACAAAATACTGAGAGCCCCTTTTGAATGCTTGGGAGAGAAAGGAATGACATTCATTACAGGGTGTTCATCCAGAGTACCCAACAGATAATCTGCAAAATAAAATTAGTTTTGACATTAGAACACACCTACTAACTGAACTCACATGCAGTATTTCAAATTTAAATACAATTTCCAAAACATGAGTGCTATCATCTCAAAGAAATACACGACAAAGGGCTGTAAGAACTCTATGAACATGTGATTCTGAAAGCTGCCTTCCACTGTACAAACCTCTACAACTAGTCTCCTTCTAGGGAATGTATTACTTCTCCTAGCTCACTGGAAGAAAGAAACCACACATTCTAATTGTAGTGACAAAATAATAAATAGAATATGGATATATTAAGCATGTTTAAGGAGCACCACATAATTACAACAGATTCTTAATGTAGTTTCTACGATCAATATTCATTAATTATAACACCACATGACCATTATTCTTTAAAAATTTAATTGATGCTCTAGACATCCCAGAACACAAAACACCAGAAACCCTTCCAAAGAAACTCTATGAAAACTAATATTTTATTTTAATGACATGCAGAGTAGAAAAACACATTTTAAAAATCTGAACTCAATTATGGTTCTTAAATGCCAAGGCCTGAGGAAAAAAAAAAAAAAAGAGGCAGGAGAAAATCAAAATATAACAAAAGGAAACAATAAACTTCACTTCTAAGGAATGTGGTTAAAAAAAAAAAAAGACAGTGTAAAAATGGGCTTTTCTTCCCGTCTGAGTATTGAAGCATTTATCTCAATTTCCACTTCCTTTTGGCAGAACAACAGCAGCTGCTCTGAAGATGTGCCAAACTCAGATTAAGGGTTGATGTCAATTTCATCTCGGATTGCCTCCATGCTCCAAGGGAAGGAGGTAGAGGAAATCCCTTGGGGATTCAGAGCTAACAAACACCTAGGATTAACTTTCTTGGTCACTCAACCCTCATTTACAAAGTCCAGCTCTGATAGTATTTACAAAGCTGCATAAATTAGCTCTTCTTAACCATCTTTCTCTATCTCTCTATAATAAAATACTTGTTGAGGGGAGAAGAGGGGAAAAGAAGAAGGAAGAAAAGAAGGAAGGAAAACTAAGAAAGGAAGAGTAAGAAAGGAAGAGAAAAGAAAGGAGGGAAGAGAGGAAGGAAAGGAGAAATACAGGAAGGAAAAAAGGAAAGGAGGGAGGGAAAGAGGGAGAAAGGAAAGAGAGAAAGGAAGGAAGAAGAAACGGGAGGAAGAAAAGGAGGAGGAAAGGGGAGAAGGGAAGGAAACAGCAGAATTATTCTATATTTATGATTATATATCATAATGCCTAAGAAACAAAAACTTAAAAGTGAACTTTTAGTTTCAGAAACTGAATAGTTCTTTTCTGTTTATCTCTTCAGCATGACCCAAATGCAATATATGACTAGAAAAATATTTCTGGGTACAGAGTAATACTTCTAAAAAAGTGACACTATTTCTCAGAATTAAAAAGGTGTGGCCAAACATGTTAATATTTTCCCCACAATTTTGAAAGAAAATACATGTAATGCCTCAGAACTCTAATGTAAAATAAATCTGAGGGATTAAATCACTTCCTGGGGATGTGTGTTTAAGTGGGCATTGGATTACATGTGATTTTTAAAGAGCTTTTCACTTGCATTCTGCAACATGTCTATGGCCTCACAGTCTCAGATAAAGAAGTAGAAAAAAACCTACCACTCCTCGAGACTTGCTATTTTTCATATTCCTCCTAACATATGAAAAGCAGGTGGTAGTTTTGTTCCACGTGCAAGTGAGCGTTAATTAGTGCCAGCTATACATAGCCTTCCTAAAGAACATCTATATCATCGCTTCATATTTGTCAAATGTCAAAAATGAACGAAGCACACAAAAGATACATTTGCTAGTTACCAATATCACAAATTGGAGATAAACAGTGTGAACTTAGCTATACCACCCAGGAAGGTGATCTACCCAGTTAATACAAATAGCCAGACCATGTTCTTTTTATATAAGGTATTTCCTGATCACCACATATAACTAGCTATTAGCACTCTAAAAATCAAGATGATTACTTTCTATTACTACTTTGACTATGCACATTTATTTTTCTTTGTCCAGTTTGTCATTTCTGTCTTTGTACTGACCCACTCCCAGCACCCTTGTACCTTCTATTTTAGTTCTGTCTCTATGCAAACCTTTGATTTCATCAGATTAAGAAAATCTTGATAAAGAAATTCTCTCCACCTTGTAGACTGGCTATCCCCTTACAATTTATAGTCTTAGATGCTTAAGACACAGAGATTAAATGATTTACTTATTCACAGATACTAGACTTACTTGCCCATAATCATTTTGCTAGAATAAGTCAAGGACAAAACTTGGTGAATATAAGTCATGCTGACATCAAGACAAGCTTTTCTTTTAGTTTTCTATATTGCTTTTTACATATACACTTTTTGGGGAGAACTAAATTTCAATGTTATAATGGAGCTCTTCAATAGAGAAATTCTCTCTATCAATATAGATCATCACCAGGCTTTATAACTTATCATCTTAGAGAACTGCCTGAGGCAATTTTTAAGTGACTTGACCAGGATCACAGTGTCAAAAGCAGGTTTTGAACCTGGACTTTCTTTTCCAAGGCCAGCCCTCTAATCCACTGCATAACACTGCCTGATGCACATAGAATAAATATCAAACTGAATGGAATTATGAGGCAAAAGGAGATAGAGTGGATAACCTATTAATAAAAAAAAGATAGTTTAAGGTCTGAATTGTCAAAATAGTTATTCTATAGTCAGTCACATTCAATGGAACGCTTCATCCATTTTCCATTTCATGTTGCCTTTGAAGACAGACATATAGGTAGATAAATCAGAGAGAAGTACTTCTAAATCTGGGCCATACTGCTCTTCCATGGAAAAAAACAAAACAAAACAAAACAAAACCTGTGTTCCGTGAAGGAAAAAAAATATTGGGCCTATTGATCCAGTAGACACAGAATGGATGTTGGATAATCTCCTTGACTGCCAATAAAAAGCCAGAATGCCAGATGACAGTTTCTAGGAGTAAAATGCTCCACTGCTGATCCCACCTAAAACTTTCTACAAGCTCTAGGACAATCTTTCAATTATTCTCTGACCAGTCCAGCCCTACAGAAAATTCTAGAAGATAAAAATATAAATTTTTTTTTAAAAAAAGAACAATATGGAAGCTAAAATTTGATTAACTAGTGGCCAAAGTACCTAATTGATCAAAGTCGCAAAATAATTTTACTATATCACCAAAAAGGTAATATGCATACCATAAGACAACTGTTTCCTATTTTTGCTCAAATCCAAGTTATGGGTACATAAAAAAGAGCACAACTTTTTCTCAGTCCTGCACTGACTAAAAGCAATGAAATTTATCTGTACTCTCCTCAAGAACATAATGTGGGCCCTGGAATAAATTCTATGGTCTTTAAATTTTTTTCTAAGGAATTTAGGATGGGACAGAATGTGTGTATATGTATGTGTGTGCACACACACTGTGTGTGTTTTAATGTGGCTGAGTTTGATTTTAGGAATATTTTTTTGATTGGAAAAACTCAAATTTAAGTTCCACTTTGGACACATATTGTTCCACTTTGGATACATAGCTTCTTTAAGTTTGGCCAAATCATGTAATTTCTCAGTTGCCCAGGCAAACTTGGCTATAAGTTGCAAAGCAGATGCCAATCTACTATGACAGACTTTTTTCATCAATGTTCTTTACACTAACAAAATCACAGGTATAGATACCACCTCTTTTATTCAGTGGAAGGTAAAAATGCAAAGAAGAGTTGGGCTCTGAACAGGAATAGAGGTAACCACATCCATAAGATCAGTATATAGTTTTCCTACCCATCACCCTATCACTTTGTAAAGCATTTTATTGTAAGATATGAGACTGAAAAGCTTACATGGGGGTTGTGACATTGAAAGAAATTAAGATTGTAAAGGGTCTGACCTCATCAAAATAAAAGTATTGCAAGAATACAGACTGTTATGAGTTAAGTATTCCTCTCTCACTCACCCTGCCATATCATATTTATTACTATGTCTTCATCCCTGCCAAAACTAGCAACTACTACAATCTCAGGATTTGTTAAATGACAACAGAGAAATCAAAAGAAACTTACTGTTTGTCTTGAGGTTTAATAACAGATGGATCTGTCAGATTTTCTCCAACACCTCCAAAAAAAGATACAAAATACATTAGCTAAATGAAGCTTTTCATTTTTACCCAAAATTCTTCAAAATAAAATTGGCTTATTTCTAGTTTTTCATCAGGAAGTAGAGTCAGAAGACCAGAGACATGTACTACCTGTGTGAGAGTATGCAAATCATTTAACACTGGGATCCTTGATGATTTCTTCATTACTAAAAATGGACACAAAAAGAGCATCTTTTTCAAAGGGCAGTTAGAAGATTTAAATGAGATAATCATTGTAAAGTACTAAACTTCAGCTATAATAATTTTCCTTCCAAATGCATATGTCCCACTCCCAATTAAGAGAAAAGAAAAAAGATGCTATGACAAATTTATAGGGAGGGACCTGGGTCTGAATTTTGCCTCTGTCATTTTTTGTGTGACTTACTTCAACAATCTTACTGGGCTTCCCTTTCTTCATGTGAAAATGAAAGGGTTGGACTAAATAATATCCAAAGTCTTTTCAAACTCCAGATCTATGATGCCTAACCCTTTCCCTTCATGCTTTACCTCCTTACCCTGCCCTAAACACACACAGACATGCATATGCACACACTCCCCAGTAAACTTATTTTTCCTTAATGAATGCAGAACATGTAGTTCTCCTACAGGGGCAGCTAGATGGCTCAGGAGATAAAGAATGTTGGGCCTAAAGTCAGAAAAACTCATCTTCCTGAGTCCAAATCTGGCCTCAGACATTTACTATCTGTGGGACCCTGGGTCACTTAACTCTATTTGCCTCAGTTTCCTCATCTGTAAAATAAGCTGGAGAACAAAATGGCAAACCACTTTATTATCTTTGCCAAGAAAACTCTCAATGGGGTCATGAAGAGTTAGACAAGACAAAACCATAAACCTCTCATATCTCAGGAGAAGAGATCATATATATGCCTTAGTTATAGATAGGATACAGGTAAAAAAATCATAATTAATCAGAGTAGGAAAAATAATCATCCTGCTATTGTAAAGAACAATTAGAACAATTAGACAATTGGAACAATTGTTTACACGGGTCAAATGAGAATGGAACATTTCTAAGAAGTGCAAATGTACCATAAAATCAGGGCTGAAAAAGTCTAATCTAGTCCAACTCTGCTATTTTACCAGTGTGGACACTAATTCTGAGAGATGAAGTGATTTTTCTCCAGATCACATAAATGACAGAGATGAGATTTGAAACTAAGTGCTCTGATTTAAGAAACAATACATTTTCTACTATACTACTTAGAGTCTAATACTGAGAAGGCATTATTCTGTAGGGTAATTATACTATCCCTAGCTTAATTCTTAGAATTCTGTTAATATCTTACTTAGAATAGGAGCTTTTCCTTTTTCAAAAGTGAGCAACTTTATAGAAAGAGTTAGTGAAAAGCAACATGAATTTTTTTTCACATAAAGCTAGGTTTGTTTACTTCATAGAAAAAGCAACACAATTAGTCTGCTTTTTAAAAAGTTATTTTCTGCTAGATTCTGCATTTAAAAGTATACTTATATATTTAAAAGGAAACAAAAGAAATACTTTTTTTGGATTCTGTATTTAAAGGAACAAACAATCTCCCTTAGACAGTTACTGCCTCACTTTGTATATTGATTAGGAAAGGTGGAATAGGGATTAGGAAGTCAAATCTTGAGGAATGACACAACTCAATATTCAAGGAAAGCAGGGAGGTATAGATTTCTCTAACTCAGTCTTTCTTGAGTGGACAAAAAAGACCCAGAGAAGTTTACTGATTTGATTAAAGTCACAGAAACTGGAGAGAACTGAACAGCCTTGATGCTGTCCTTTTAAACTTCTTGGATTAAAAAGAGAAAGAGAAGCTCTAGACTTCTAAAGTATAAATAACAAAATACTTTGATAGACTGTATGCAAGTATCATGATTATTGACATTTCAGGCTGCTGCATGTAATATATGGAAGGTTATACCTAAGGAAGCCGATCTAATCCAGTGTGCACTTATTAAGCACTTACTATGTGCTATCTGTATTACTGTACTAGGTGTTGAATGCCTGCAGCTTCTGGTACTTGGGCTCCCAGAAATGCAGGGCCAAATACTTCAGTGTGACTTGTGAGTCAGTTGTCAATCTAGTATGCTAGTATCTAAATTAGATAACAGGAACTGAGTGAGATCATGTGTAAGAAATTAAAAGCAAGTTATTGCTTGTTTAAAATCTCACTCCTTATCCTTTTATCTGTATTCTTTTACAGTTATATGGCTCATTAAAAAAGATTATTTTCTTACAGCCTACAAAATTATTAATAATAAGGGCATGATCATGAGATAACAAAGCACTACGCAAACCTTAAAGTATTTTATAAATGCTCACTTTTATTATTGTTGTTAATAATAATAATTGCTATTATTATTATTTGGAAAGTTCCAAATTGAAGGACAGTGCAACTTGGTGTAAAAAGTGCCACCTAGTGGCAATTCCTTCCAATCATAGCTAAACACCGCAAAGAATTAGTTACTCCTTCTCAAAAGTTGATATTAAGCAAGTTAAACATATTAAGAAAGAATGGCCTGCTATATTCAAATTCTATCTTAGTCAGAAACCTATTAGTTGTGTGATTTTTAGAAAGCCTGATCTTTCTGGATCTCAGTTTCTTTCTGTTTTTCTGAACTGAGTCTGGCAGGGGTAAATCAGAGAATGTCGTTTCAATTAGAGAAGAAAAGACCAGGATATATTCTATAAACCAAAGCTTCTTAAGATGTGGATCATGACCCCATATGGGGTCATGTAACTGAATATGGGAGTTGCAAAATTATGTGATTTACTATCAGTAAATGTTGGTTTTCTATACCTATTTTATATATCTAGATTCCTGGGATCACATAAAAAATATCTGGGGCAAAAAGGGATTGCAAATAGAAAAAGTTTAAGAAGCTCTACTCTAGTCCAATTCACTCATTTTATACATGAGAAAACTGTGGACAGAGAGTTTAAGTTACTAGCCTTCAGGTCACATAGGCACTATGTTCTAGAACCATAATTCAAACTTAGGTATCCTAATTCCAATTTCAGTGTATTTTTTTCCACAATACTATACTTATGATATAGAAATGACATCATAAATATAGAGGGAAATAGATTAACAAACCGGTATTATAATCTAGTCAACAAATTTTAAAATGGCTTAAGGTTGAATAACCACATCATTAAGTTAGTGTTAATATTGTGGTCCTATACAGCAGAAACAAAGAGTCAACAAATAGGTGAACTTCATTTCAGCATACTGAATAATGCTTTTCTCCTTCATAAGGTCACAGAATTAAAAGCAGAATGTTCCTTTGGGGTCATCTAATCCAGGTACACTGAGGTGCAGTGGTTCAGATTTATGAAAATAGAATGACAAAGCTAAAGTTGAATGGAACTTCAGGGCATCTTCTTCCAATCTCTTCATTTTATAGATTAGAAATCTGAGACTCAGGGAACCTTAAATAACTTCCTATGGTCACAAAGGAGAAGTAACAGAGCCAGGCTCTTCTGTTAAGTAGAACTAGAGAACTCTTACCTATATATCTCTGCATATATATTGCATGGAATGGAGGAAATGGATTGTTATTAAAAACTACTCCTAACCCATACTCATAAAAGTAAATTATGAATCTCACTGATAGAATACAACCTCGTTGACAGCAAGGACTATTTCAACATTTTTTCTTTTTCTTTTTTCTTTTTTCTCCACAGCACAGGATTAGGACCTGTCTCATAACAAGACAAAAAGTACTTGTAAACCAATTGAAAGGCAATATGTATAATAAAGTGCTGAGCTTGGAATCAGGAAGATCCGAGTTCAAATTTCCCCTCAGATACTAACTAGCAATGTGACTGTAGATAAGTGACTTGACTGCTCTGGAGCTCAATATCTTTATATGTAAAACTAAAGGGTTTATACTTGATGATTTCCAAGGTTCCTTACAGAGCTAAATCTATGATTGTATGAGTGAACAACATCAAGTACATTTCCATTGGAAACTGAATCATAAATTCTAATCCTGATTACCACAGTCTTTCAATAAACCTGTCTAGGTTAAGTTTCTTCTCCTGCTTATAAGAAAAAAAATCACTGACCTATTCAGAAGAGTACTGTGTGAAAGAACAAATTAATAACCACAAAGTACTTTGAAAATAAAATGAGCTATATAAATGCTAAGTACTAGTGTTATTTGAAATGCAATTGTTTTAATTCCCATTTTGGAGCATGCTAAGCTTCTGATGTTGGATCACAAGTGTAATCGGAATGATTCAGACCCTCATTTATTTGATTTTTAAATGCAAAAATGCTGGAAACTGCAGGATATTTTAATCAGGATGGAGTCACAGAAACAGATCATTAACTTTGGTAAGCTAGTCCTTGTGGATTCCAGCTTTTCACAGTTGGGCATGATTATACAATATCTGACTGGCTTGTACAAGAAGTCAGAAGATGAAACTATCAGAACTTCATTCTCCTTTCTCACTCATTCTACCCTTCTTACTTCCTTGCAAAGCAGCAGGCATTCCTTACTCCATCAATGTACTCCACACTAAGACAGCTAGGAGATCCTTGTGGCTTGCCAATGGATGTAATCACCCTGAAGCACCCTAATCGGACTTAAGACTGTGATTAAGTACAGTAGGTCTTTAATAAATATTTGTTGATTTTACTTCACCAGAATTCCCATGTGGCAATAGGTCAACAATCTTACAACTAGATTTCTGTACAAGTAGAACAAACACTGAACCAAGATCATCTGAAGAACTTTAATGGATTTGAAAATGAAAAATATTTCTTCAATTTTCCCCTCCTATAAAATTTGGAAGACTTACACATCAGTCTACATATTCATGCCTTACCAGAATGCCTAAAAGTTTTGGATGTATATCTCTGCTTCTTGGATGTTCAACTCTGCTGTTAATGTTTAACTATTACATTGAAGGCAATGTTTTGACAAAAATTATTTAGGATGGCTTAATTTGTTGTTGTTTTTAATTTTGAAATAGACTATTTCTACAAACATGATTGTCCAGTAAAAGAAAAACTTTTTTTTAAAAATTAGTTCTCTTTTCCTACTGCTATCATCATAGCAATTTGTTGTCTTTCATGTCGAGTTGGATTACTAAGAGACATGGAATCCCCAAACAGAAACAGTATTAAACAAAAACCTATTAAGTGGAATACAAAACACACTGAAGGGTCTTCATTAATTCCTTAAAGTTTTGTTTTATTTTGTTTCTTGGTGGTTGTTTCTTTTATTTTCTTTCTTCCTTCATTTTTTTTGTTGTTGTTTGTTCTGGTCCCAAGTACAAAGTATAAACACTCAAATACAGATGAAAATCATTAATCTCCCAAACTTGAGCTACAGAAAAGATGCCTCAGGCATTAGTTTTGGGAAGTCTGATAGATCAAATATTCCTTTAAAATTTGAATTAGTTTAATTGTTTTAACTACATTTATTTAGTATTTTTTGAGGCTGGAAGGTGTATCTCATTCTCATCAACAGTACCACTTTCAGTAAATATAATTACACATATGTTATTTGGACAGAATTGTGAGCACAAGGACTGCTCAGAATAAGATTTTCTAAGTCTTCTCAAGAACTATCAATAATAAATTGTCAGAATTGCTGTCTAATACCAGCTGTCTCTGACTATTATACTCCTAATATTCTCTAATAAAAGTGAAGCTGGAAAAAGTCATAAGTGAGCAAACAGCTCCAGAAAAACTATAATATGATTGGGATGCTTCAATAGATCATTCCCTGTTCATCTAGTGAAAATCTGAAGATATTGTATTATTTAAAAATAAAAAGCAAGTTTTCCATGAAGCATTTTAGTAGCGAGTAATGCTGGGGTCAGAAAACCTGGATTCAAATCTTAGAACAACTATGTATTACCTATATGACTATAGAGCAAATGAAGAAGTTGAAAACATATACTTTTCAGTTCCATGTAAGAAAAAAAATTCCTGATCATTAGAGCTATTAAAAATGCAATGGGCTACCTTGGTGATGGTACCAAACACTTGGGGAATTTTGAAACAAAAGTTTGATGACTTTGTCAGATGTATCATAAATATGAATCTTTTTCAAATGTGATCTGGACAAATTGATCTTTAATGTGCTTTTTTTCAATTTCCTCTCTCTGTTTCTTTTTGTTTCTCATCCGTAATATTAGGAAATTGTACTAGATAATCTCTAAGTGATCAATAAGCATTTATTAAGTCTATTACAAATGTGACATTATGCAAATCATTTCTCCTCCCTTTCTGCATGGGTCTCAATTTCCTCAAAAGGATTAGTCTACAATACCCCTAATCAAGCAATTAACAGGTATTAATGCAAGGTATGATGCTATATGTTGGTGATGCATGTACAAAGAATAAAACAATCCCTATTCACAAGAACCTTACATTCTAAACATCCCTTCTAGTTCTAAAATCATGAGTGGATGATACTTGCTATTAACATGTACAAGCATTTTTATTATAATCTGATTTTTCCTCTTCATAAGAAATTAAGAAAATCAAAAAGCAAACAAAAGGAATTAAAACAATGAACTACAAAGTTGGCAATCTCAAAATTCTGAAAATATCTCCCCTAAATCTCTACTGTACTTCTTCCCAATTATGAAAATGACATTGATGAGACCATAAAATTGGAAAGCTTGAGATGAAAACCATGCTTCATGCAGCACAAAATTGTAATGTCATGAAATGCAAATAAGTTAAGCATCAGTAAAAACAGTGTTGGAGCTAAGGTTGAAGGATTTGAGATACATAGTGCAATTATGCTACATATGACCTGTGAGAGGTAGGCTTTCTCATTTAGGCTCTTCGAATCTCATTTTCCTCACTATAAAATAAGAACTTTGGACTAAATGATCTCTCAGTTCCCTTTCAACTCTAATCTATGATATAATATAGTAATGCAGCTTATATAATGAGAAA
Source organism: Sminthopsis crassicaudata (assembly GCF_048593235.1). Lineage (NCBI taxonomy): Eukaryota > Metazoa > Chordata > Mammalia > Dasyuromorphia > Dasyuridae > Sminthopsis > Sminthopsis crassicaudata. The sequence continues at coordinate 492,211,046 of NC_133617.1, read as the reverse complement.
GCATAGAATCTAAAATGGAGATGATATTATGAAGAAATTGTGTCCAGTTCTAGGGGCCATATTCTAGGAAAGAATAGTGACATACATCCAGAAGCATATCCTAAGAGAGATAGTAGAAGGGTGAAGAACTTTGAAAATCATAATGTATGTTATTGAAGAAACTATAGAGAAAAATTATGATTAGAGAAGGCATAATTATTGATCCTAAATAACTTGAGAGTTTTCATATATGAAAAGATTTGACTTATTTATCTTAGTTCCAAAGTACAAAAGTATCAGCCATGAGAAGAAGTTACAAATAGGTCATTTTCAGCTTCATGTAAAAAAAAAATTTTTCCTGATTATTAGAGCTGTTAAAATGGACTACTTTAGGGGCAGCTAGGTGGCGCAGTGGATAGAGCACCAGCCCTGAATTCAGGAGGGCCCGAGCTCAAATCTGGTCTCAGACACTTAACACTTCCTAGCTGTGTGACCCTGGGCAAGTCACTTAACCCCAGCCTCAAAAAAAAAAAAAAAAAAAAAAAAAAAAAAAAAAAAAAAAGGACTATTTTGGTGGTAAGTTACCAAAAGCTTGGGAATTTTGAAACAAAAGTTGGATGACTTTATCAGATAAGCCATAAATGCAATTCTTTTTCAAGTATGATCTGGACAAATTTATCTCTAATGTGCTTTTTTCAATACCCAAGATTTTAAGGTTCCAATTTAAAGAATATATAATCACTTTTATTTAGATCACTAAACATTCATGTAATCTTTCACACACACAAACTCACATACCTATACACATATGCATACGCACATACACATACATATACGTACTTGTGGAGTGAAATAAATGAATAGACAAAGACAGAGCATGATAGAGATAAAGACAGAGAAAGGAGCATAGTATAAGTGATAGTATTTGCTTTGAAATGGGTTTTTTAAAAGCATACAATGTCAGGCTATAACTATTAAAACTCTATAATAATGGTAATGATCACAAAAGAAGACTGGACTATTTTGGGGGGGTCAATTACTTATAACATTTGCAAGTACATAGAGATCAGAGCTTCACTTTTCAGAAACATTTCTGCAAGTCTCAAATATATCATAGTCCATTCTGCCAATTACCTTGCAAATCCAGAACAAGTAGTTCTCCTTGGGTATATTCATAAGTCCAGTGGGAAAAAGTCAACATCAGCTCCTCCAAGATGTTGCTGGGAGTTATTTCATCTCCATTGTTGTTGTTGTACTTGCGGAACTCACCAGTCATGTATTTCTCTATGGTCAACCACTGGTTTGCTGAATGGCAATATATTAAAAAGACCTCCAGGAATCTGTGGGGAAGGAGAAGGATATTGACCATCATGGAGCAATAGAAGGGAAGAAATAGGATTTCCGCCCTCCCCCCATCCATGGTGTAACACAGGTAAGATTGTTAAGAAGGTAGAAGATAACCCAAACAAGATAACTATTGTATCCAGAAGGACCAAGAACGAGAGTGGGGCATTATCTGAAGTACAACCCCTTTTCAATTTGAGGAAACCTTTTGTTCTTTACAAGTACTGTGCCCAACATTACTTGTCATGCTCTAAAAGTTTCTTATAAAAGTAGTAATAAAACTTTACAGTTAAGTCCTCAGTACCAAATTATGATCAGTCTTATTAAATGAATACAAGAACACTCCAGTGAAATAATAAAAGTGTTGTGAAATCTTGTAAAGTTCTCCGATTTTTGGTAATGGTAAAGTTATTCTTAAAACTTTCATAGTTTTTTTCTGAATAATATTGATACTCATGAGCCAACTTCCTAGATATCCAATATCTGCCTTTTTCTTCCTTCAGGTATCACCCACTAGTACTAGTACCTAGTAATAGGTAGTATTACTACCTAGTACAGATAAGCAACCTCTAAAAAAGTATAACAAATTAAGGCAATCTCTAGCATAATTTGCAGCTCAAGCACAATTTCACTGTGTCGGGGGTGGTTAATTCTGGGGCAGCATCTGCATGGAAATACCAGACTAGACCAACAGCATCTATTTACTAAAAGATGTCATAAGGCTAGAGTTGAAAGTGACCTCTGAACTCATCTACTGCAATCTCATTTTCTAAATAAGGGAACTGAGGCCCAGAATGGTTAAATAACTTTTACCAATATCAGAGGTCAGAAGAATCAGAATCAATATTTGAACTGTGCCTCAAAATGGGGTTCTTTCCCTTACACTATACTCCTTATTTTAGAGAGGTACTATATTCTATCTAAGCTAGAAAAAACTTGAAAACATGGGCTGGGGGGACATTTACCCAGAAACCTATTGAAAAATAATTTTGGATTACATTAAGCATAAGAAGAGCAGATCCTGTTTGGTCTGACAGAACTAACTACAGAGTTTTAAAAAAAAAAAAAAAAGTGTCTCACCTTGGTGTATAAGGAATAGCATGTGGCTTTATTTGGTTGAAGGTATAGATCAGCTTTTGAGCAGCTCTTTGTTGTTGGATCTCCTAAAAAAAAAAAAAACAGGATAAATTTAGCAAGAATGATTTATTAGGAATGCTAAAAAAAAATCTTCTGGCTAAACAATAATCAACTTAAATATATTAAAGCATTAAGTTGATATTTGTTAAATAAACATCACCTATAGCATATTGTTCAAAGAGCTTCCCTTAAATGTTTACTTCTAACCAACTATAAGGTTTTGTAATTTTTTTAAACTTTGCAACAAAGAAATTCAGACAGACTAGCCCTTTAAATTGGGAAAGATTTAACACTCCATCCCCCAACCTGTACATATTCAACATAGGATCATATCACATCAATATAGATTTAGATTTGGAGAAGACCTTAGAGACCATCTAGTCTAACCTTGTCATTTTATAGATGAGGAAGTTGAGGCAAAGAGAGATAAAGTTATTTGTCCAAAGCTACTTAAGTATTAAGTGGCAATGGTAACATTTGAATTCAGAGCAGCAGATTCCAAAACTAGGGCTCTATCCACTATGTCACACTTCCTCTCAGAATCCAGACTTACCCTGAGGCAGAGATGCAGTACAGTATCTTCTCCAAATAACTTGTGCCAAGTCTGTACCACTTCAGGAAGAAAAGACTTGACAATGAAGATCTGCCCTGGCTTGATCATTTCATCTTCAGACCATGTGCTTACTACTTTCATGGCTTTCCGGAGCCCTCCATCCATCTCCTCCCGGGATAAGACCTGAATCATGGCAGTTGTTCCACGCTGAGACCAGGAGGACATGCTTTTATCAAGGTTCAAAGGAGAACTCTCTTCTAGCTTGTAGATAGTTACTTCTTCTCCAGCTAGAGAAAGAGTGGAAAGAATGGGAAGGATGGGGGGAAGGGCAGAGGAAAACATTAAGATTACTGAATATCAAATCTATCCCAAAATACTTATAACAGTTTTGCTTAAGGAAATACAATCTTTAGAAAAGTTCCTAGGTCTTGACATTTTTCATTCAAAAGAATCTTCAGTAGAAACAAAAAAAAAAAAAAAAAAAAAAAAGAATTCACAAGTGGATAAAGGTTAGAATTATTTTCCAAAGCCAAATGTCTTATATATAATATGGCAAGGCAAAAAAAGAAAAAGGAAAGTAACTAAGATGGTCATTTGGGTGTAATATAATAATTATAAGGCCAAAGTTAAGTCCTCAGGACTCTACAGAAACCAAACATAATTCCAGAGAGTTAATGATGAAATATACCACTGATTTCCTGTCAGAAAGAGTATGAATTCAATATACAGAATAAGTCATATCAAAGTAGAAATTAGTTTTACTTGATTATACATATTTGTTACAAAGGTTTTATTTCTCATTTTTTTTCCTTTCTTAAAAGTGTGGGAAGAAATGAGAGGGAGAGAAAATAAATGCTTGCTAAGTGAAAAGAAAACTAAAAAAAAAAAAAAACAACTTTACAAAAATTAACTTCCACAGGCAATAACCACAATCCTAATTGCAGTCAGCCAAATGTCTCTACGAAGATACAAAATCCTTAGGGATCTGGGCTCAAAGTAACATATTACTACAACAAGAGAAACAATTCAAGTGTTTGTTCTCTCAACACTGATTTAGCAGCATGGTACAATAGATATATTCATATTATACTTAGAAAAAAATCAAAACATCAAGAAACAGTATACTTGACACCATTTTTGTTACCCTTTCGTTAAGGAAAATTGCATGTGACAACAGGACACAGTAATATTTTCACATACACACAAACACACACACAAAATGAGTCAGAAGTAAAATCTAATATGACCAAAAAGAAAAAAAGAAAAAGAAAGAAAACATTATTGGAAGCTAAACATTGCTGAATGATTTATAATAAGAATGAGTCTTTAGAATATATAGCTAAGAAAACATTTTTATTTTCATTTTTAGCTGTGAAAGTAGAATTTTAAACTTCCTCTGCTTAAATGGTATAAGAAGGTTTCAATTATTCTAATCTCAGATTACAATGTAAATTGAATAATTTTACTGAATATGAAAAAAAATCTAATTTGTTTAGGACAGCCCATTGTCAGAGTTGAGTGTCTCCTAAAAGAAATAATAAATAGTACAAGTGACATCTATCTATTCAACTGATGTTGCATTTTATAATCCTATTATATACTCCTTAACTTTAAAAGGGAATGCAATCTATACTGTCCATTTCTATATAAAGAACTGTCCCTCTGACTCATGTTCTCCTCAAATTTACTTCAATTCATAGAAGTAACCCTGGGTTCTTGATGAATCTGCAGAAGACTGCAATCTCTGATCCATTCATCCAAGCCAGAAAGCTTTGTGGTATTGGCCAAACTAGAAATGGATTATCATGAGGTCATGGGACCAGAGAGCTAAAGCTAGACAGGATCTCTTTAGAAGCCCATCTAGTTCAATCTAATTATTTTACAGAGAAATAAGAAGACTTGCTCAACATCACTTAGGTAGTAAGTACCAAAGGGAGAATTTGAACCCATATCCTAAGAATACAGAACTAATGCTGCTACTCCCCTATATGACTATCAATGAAAAACAAGCGTAGGAAAAAATGGAACTCTCCTCGATGGATTATTTCCAATAAAATACTTTCCATTCATGTTTGCCTGTTGTCTATATCCTTTCATAAATTTGCAACTTTGAGATTTCACCCAATGTTCTGGGAGTTTTCTCAAGATATTTTAATGGAAAACAATGGAGCACGTGATAGAAAGGTGATAAGACTCAGAGTACAAATTGAGACATAATTTTTAGAATGGTCAGAGCAGGAATTTGTTTTGTTTGGCCATGAACATTTGTTAGCAGAATTTGGGTTTCTTATTCTTTTCAGTGGCAAGGGCAGGAAATATCAAAGAGATTTTTATTAATTAAAGGAATAAAATTAAATTTAAAAAGAAAGGGGCGACTAAGTGGCATAGTGTATATATAGAACACCAGCCTTGAATTCAGGAGGACCTGAGTTCAAATCTGGTCTCAGACACTTAACACTTCCTAGCTGTGTGACCCTGGGCAAGTCACTTAACCCCAGCCTCAAAAACAAACAAACAAACAAACAAATTTTAAAAAGAAAAAAAGGAACTAGAGTAGAACCAGTGTTGATACTTAGAACCCAAGTGTAACACTTTCCATCTGAAAAATTCTACTTTAAAAATATATGTACTTCTTTAAATTCTCAGTCTTGAGTGTTAGAGGACAATCAACTGGGAAATGGCTAATTAAATGGAAGTATCCTAATGTAATGAAATACTATGGTACTGTAAAACAGAAGTGTCAAACACATAGCCTATGATCTATAATACTTCCAAGTGTAACCCCAAACTAAATTAAAATATAACTGGGAAATATTTAATTAAAATAAATAAAAGTTTAAAAAACCAGAAATAATGTTAACATGTGGTTTTTTAAGTCAATACACAGCCCTTGGGGATCCTTATATATGATCTCATTTATATTTGAATTTGATGCTATTGTTATAAAAAATGATAAAGAACACTGAGAAAAATGTGGAAAGATATACAAATTCATGTGAATCAAATAAGAGTCAAAAATAATAAAATGATAATAATAATGCAAATGAAAAGAACCACAAAAGTCAGTAAATGTTGAGAAATTTGCCCCTGCCAAGAGTGCTCCTTTGCAAAGCTAGAAGATCACAACTCTAAAATATGACATCTGATTTTTTTAATGTGTTGATTAGTTTTGCTGAACTTTTTTCTTTTCCTTTCTTCTTCTTATTTATCTATCTATTTATTTTTGTTACAAGGGATGACTCTGGAAGGCAAGGGGGAAAAGATAAAGAAGGAAATGAAAGTATTTTAAAGTATCAATTAAAACCTACTTTAAATAAAACAAGCAGAAAAATTTATTAGAAGCTGATATAAAGTCTAGCCCAAACAAATTCTATAAGAGATTTCTTAATTGGAACTGACCCACAAAGCATATTCAGCCCTGGTTAAAAGTATAGAGAGCTGAGGAGAAAGAATTGGGGGGGGGGGATGCAAATGTATACCAGACATGAATGTTTATACAAATTCAATCTCCACTCTTTGAAATACTGCTATTCACACTGCTGGTGTGAAGTGGAACATGTTTCTATATTTTATGCCTTGGTTAATGTTAAAAAGAAGATCATTTAATAACAAAAGCTGGCTACCAGGTGCTGAATATTTTCAGCCACAGCATTTCAGAAAAGCTATTTCCATAAAATTAAATTGGGTTGAGAGTTTCATTAACCAAGGAATTTGCCATACTAAAAAAAATGAGGCCCCTTAAAGTATTCAAATATAAGTAATGAACAGTATATGTTCAAGCAATGTTTAATTATAAATAATTAAAGTACTCCAAAAGTCTCTGAAAATCAAAAGCCTAGAGAAGTTAAAGCAATACCACATATTAAACATCATTTTATGAGCCATAAGGGGAGAAAGTGTATGCTAGCTATCAAAAGATAACAATGAGAGTTTAGCTCCATGCAGATAATGTAGATTTTACTGACAGGATTATTGAAGTTTGGGGACAGTGGGCACAAACACTAAGTGATATATTCTTAATGGTGTCTTATGCAAAATCAGTGGAATAAAAGACATTTTCAAGGATGTGCATGGCAATAAAAAGAGGAGGGCAGCTTGTGTGAGACATAATGGAGAGCTCTAGTGTTACAGCTTGAAATATTCAAAGAACCAGATGAAGGCCTCCCATTAGTATGGTTGTCCCTTAATGGATGATATGGACAAGAATTACACAAAAGGATAAAGCATGGATGATTTGATCTGCACGAGTGAAGGCAGTGCCCACATTTATAAAATCTTGAATCCAGAAAAATATCTAAGTAGCAACCCTTCCTACCTTGTTAATCTCTTCATGCTTTCTACTAGCAAAGCCTCACTAGCCTTGGCTAATGAGGGTTTGTTTTCCTCTTGTATACCAGCCTTTAAAAACCAACATTTCCTTTCTGAGCTAAGAGCAATTAGTGGGCATGAAAGAAAACAAACAAATAAAAAACAATACACCCAGCATTTCTCTCACAGTTCTGATGGCTTTCACCATGTTGACATTGATCGCTTTTCTCTGTGTTTATTAAGCATGGTTGGTTTGTTCTTTTCTTTCCGACTTACTTACAGCCTTGAATCATGGAGTGCCAGGTGCAGAATTACTGATCCCATCTCAACCGCTGCTTACTCACTACAAGCCTAAACTAAAGGCTCTAAGACCTAGACTACTAGACTACCCCGACAAGTTAACAAGAATTTTTATTTTATTTTTTTTGTTTTTGTTATCAAGCTATTTATCTGATTAAATGGCAACCCAACTCAAGAAAAGTCCAAAATGACTTCTTGCTAAATTTTATCCATAACTATATTGAGTTCACTATCACAAAATGATGATAGATTTGCGACTTACCAAAGAGTTGTACTGGGGTAAACGGTATGGTTTGAGAAAGCCTCATTAAATTGTTCCTTTCAACAGCTACCAAAAAAGAAAATAAAGAAAATTTTATTTATTTGGAATGAATTATAAAGTCAGTTTAATAGAAAGCTTTCTCCAAACTAATATTTCTTCAAATAATGCTAATATTATGTTTTATCTCTGTCTAAAATCAATATATCTACACTCAAAAAGATATCACAGAATTAAAAATAAACTATAAAAAATTATATAACAAAATATAAAACAGTATGTTTCTACTTTACACAAACAGTAAATCCAGTGCATACATGGCATATTGTTAGCACCTATTTCCATCAATGATGTTACACACTCTGGTTTCTCTGTAATCTTTTTCTTTTTTTAAAAGTAAATCTGATGTACTATGTAGACTCTGAGGACATCTGCTGTTAAAGTCTGCATACTTCACCTTCTTTTCCAGAGGGAACTAAACACTGCAGTTTTAATTACAGACAGGCTCTCTGCATTTTCATGTTAAATCCAGAAGACTGTTATAGTTCATCAATGTCAAAATGAGTTATAGTATTTCTCTGAACATTTTTTTTTCTAATTTTATAGCCAGAGACCACATGCTAGGTTATTACTGGACTTAAGCAACCAGTGTCAATATTCTAAATTAAGAACTCAATAAATAAATGGACAGTGTGCCCTGGGATTCACCAAAATACTGTCAAATGGAATTGGTAACACCATGATTTACTAAAGAGTAAGACTCAATCTACCTCTTAGTTTTGATACCATCCAATGGGAATTAGTGAATTTAAAAAAAAAAAAAAAAAGAATCTTGAGTCCCTGAAGACAGTATAATACCAAAGTCCCAAATGCAGTTAAAATTTTATAACTCTGCTCTGACAAGCTACTTTCCTAGAATACCAAAATCAAAACTAAACACTATGTTAATTCTAATGATTAAGCTTTACTTCAAAGAAGAGACATACAGGTGTACTTCTATCCCTACTTTGCAGAAGTTGAGGACTATTTGTGTGCAGCACTCTGTATAGTGCCAGATTGGGTTGATATATTAGTTTTATTGAACTGCTTTTTTTCCTCTTTATTTTTATGTTATTTTCTATTATTTATAATTTTATTATCTAATATATCTAATTAAATATTAATTAATTAATATTAAAATTTAAAATATTTAATAATAATTACATTATCCATAAGATAAGGGTTTCTTTATGGGAAAGAAGGAAACAATGGGAAATGAAGGTGATGTAAAACCAAAGGCCAACAAAGGTTAAAAAAAATTTGCTTAGCTCTTGTTTCCAAGTACACCATCACTTAGGAAAGTAAAGTATAATTATGTGCATTTTGAACCTGAAATAGCAAGGTATAACTAAGGTAGAATTGTTATATAATTAATGAGCTACAGGACGCAACTTGGTTAACCCACAGATTCTGATTAACTAGAGATTTGTTTGACTAGGAGTGCTGCCTTTCTAAAGAACAGAAATGCAAGACTAACTAATAGGACTCCAGGTGTCAAAATTCCTGGTGTTCCTAGGAATGTAACTAACAGACTATTTAAGAGAATCAAAGAAAAATTTAAATCAATTATTTAGGCTCAATCCAGGCCCAAGAGTGAAGTCACAAATCAACCAAGGATAATAAACAGGTTAAGATCAAAGGATAAAGTGAAACCAAATTATCAATGATTTTACAGAGCTACCCTTTCCTTCATTTAGTCATAGTCAAAACCACATCTCCCCATTCTTCTTGGCTCCAAAGCCAGCTGCCCTCAACAACTAGTACCCTCCCTTCTCAAATCTCCTTGGAATTAACTACATCCACATGCTTGTTTCCTCCATTAGTATGTAGATGAACTTCCTTTAAATAGGTAGTTTCATTCACTGTATTAGTATCCTCAATACCTAGTATAGTGCCTGACACAGTAGATACTTAAATACTTATTGACAATTGAGTGAGTGAGTCTAAAGAAGAAGGGATTGTCAGGACAATGCAAGAGAATATTAAGCACCAGTATAGAAGAATAGTAGAACCTAGACATTCTAGATACATCACTGGTTGAATGTAGACTTGAATCTGAAACATTTCTATCTAAGCCAATACATCCCTTAAGAGAATCAAATTCTACATGCTAAGCTATCAATGTAAGTAGATTCCTGCATAAGTCTAAAGTTAGGATTTGTGAGATCATCTAACATTAGAACTGAAAAGATCTGCAATAGACATCTACTCAAATCTATATTATCCCACTACCTCACAAAAAAATTTTTCCACTACAACATATCCAACCTTTGGTCATCAGCCTCTTCTTGAAGGAGAACCTATTATTTCAGTAGATAACCCCATCCATTCTGAGTTAGCTCTGATTATTAGGAAATTTTCCCCTATATTGAACCTAAATTGTATCTTTGCAACTTCACTCAATGTTAATGGTTCCATCTCAGAAGATTTGTAATACAATAAGAAATATTTACTTATCCTAGATATGGTAGGTCTAGTGGGTTTGGTCTGTGTTAAATAAATATGACTTTGAAAACATGCAGGTATGCCTTGGATTGATCAAATACTGAATAATCCTCAGCCAACAGGAAACATAACCTTATCTACACAAGACCAAAAAAAGCCAGTATGGTCAGTTTGCTTGCACTTCTATGAATGGGTCTCTGGAAACAATTCCACATGAACAAGTGTCATGAATTTCTGCAGAGCCCTGAGCCCACTGTTAAAGAGAGTGGGGGTTCACAGCTATTTCTGGGGCCAGTCAATTCCCTTCTACAAAGTGGAGGAATACCCCTAGAAAAAGACACTGTTCCCTGAGGTCCAACTGTTGTTTCAGCCCATTGCTCTGGGGTTGAAATCCTGACAGCTGCTACTAAAGGGTCAACCATTCCCTTGTTAAATATTTTCACTTGAATGTCCCACCAGCTCCTCAAGTTCCTCATGTTTAAAACTAAATCATCATCAAATCTCCAAATCCTTTTTTCTTCCCTTCTGAAAGAACATCACAGTCCTGCCAGCCAATATGAAATAATCTTCATCTTCTATTTTCAAACATCCCTCTGCCATTTTTATATTTTTGTTCTCTCTTTTCTCCATATGTATTCCTCCCAACAATATCCTCCTATTGAAGTCCCCTCCTTACTTCAACACCTGCTTAGGTGTTACTTCCTCCATGAAGACTTCTCTGGGTAACCCTCCAGACAAAATGACCCTTCCTTCTCAAAACATATGCAACTAGATATCAGAGTGGATAGAAGGCTTGACTCAAAAGTGAGGAAAAGAAGCTCAAATCCTACCTCATTATCTGTTATGACCCTGGATCTCTTTCAATCTATTTTATCAATCAAGACAGGAATATTATTTTATCTACCTTATAAAGTTGTTGTAAGCATCCAATGAGATAACCCATATAAAGCACTATATTAAACTTAGCTATTTTGCAAAGAATCTTCTTACCTGAATAATGATCACGCAGATCTTGAGTAGTTTTTAAAGAGGCAGAAATTTCTGAAATGAGAGAAGATTGGCATTTTAATTACTTGACTACTAATAAATAAATTCTTAGGAATATATTGTTTTCAAAGTTATTATTGAACAGGTTCATCAGAATGTCTTTTCAATATCTGGAAAAGATTGCTAATATTCTTTAAACACATTATTGTGTGAATGCTACCCTGACAGTTTCCAATCATCAATGCAATATTTCCAAACATATTTATATGGGGAATTGAAGGAAGACAAGTAATATTAGCCTCAGAAATGTAGTTTCTCTGAGCCAATTATAGCCCTGGGTTATAAAAGGCACTCAGCTGCCCATCACACTTCACAACTCTCCCCAAGCCCAATTCTCCTTGCTCCCTCAAAGAACAAGACTCTCATAACCACATTATTACCAGCAATTTATAGACAGATTATTTCACTTACCTAGAATGCCTAAATAAAATAAATCCATAAAGGGGCAAATGTTAAGATGGGGACAAAGAGAAGGGCAAAAGAACAAAAAAAAAAAAAAAAAAGTTGTTTGGTTACCTTAAGTACACAGAACAGTGTTATCACAGTACCTTCTGGTCTAACTGGGCTACTTCTAACTGCTCATGTCCAAAATAAAAAAGCTAATGAGGCATTATATAGAGTAGAGCAATGTATAATGCAAATGTCCTGATTCTAATACTTACTAGCTAGGAGACTAGAGGGAAGGTTATTTAATCTTCTGCCCCTCAGACTTCTTCATCTTTAAATTGGTGACAATAATTATTACATTATAAAATTTCTTACAGGGGAAGTAATTTACAAATCTTAAAGTAATATAGAAAGGATCAGCTTATTGGTTCAGTGGATATAGTCCTGGGCCTGCCTGGAATCAGGAACACAAATTCAAATATAACCTCAGCCACTTATTAGCTGTATGACTCTGAGCAAATCATTTCACCTGTTTGCCTCAGTTTCTTCATCTGTAAAACAAGCTGGAAAAGGAAATGGCAAACTGTTCTAGTATCTTTGCCAAGAAAATCCTAAATGGGATCACAAAGACTGGGGCATAACTGAAATGATTGAATAAAAACAGCACTACATAAAAGTCAACTATTACAATGAGCTTTCTCATCTTTTTTGATGAGTCATCTCATCAATTTTGAGAAGGGAGCCATAGGCTTTATCAAAATACAGGATAAAAAAAAAAGGCTAAAAAGTAGCCCTATTGTAGAACTTTAAGTGCTCCATCACTTTCCTCACTATAAACTTTTGATGCATATGATGTCTGTATTGTTATTCCTGGTTTACAAATGAGATTCAGAGAAGGGATCCAATCAGGAATATCTCAAGCCAGGAATTGACTCCAGTTTTTTTGTTTGTTTGTTTGTTTGTTTTGTTTTGTTTTTAATTCCAACTACAACCAAAATTCTTTCCCTTACACTACACTACCTTTCATTATCATAACAGTTCATTATCATAACATTATCATAACTAAAAGACCAATACCACAATGTGTCCAATTCCAGGAAAATCTTAGACTCTAAGTTATTTGATAAGAAGTATTAATACCATCTTTTTATTTTGGCTTTCCCTGAAAGGGAAGTGGCAACAAGTGATTCTTTTTTCCTTAGTTATCTCTACTAGACATGATGGCTGCGTTTGGGAAGCTTGAAGAGGGGAGAGTGTTAGAGTTACTATGAGACAGAGATGGGGAAAATTCTAGACAACATGGGCTACCTGATTTGCTATCCAGTATGTGTGTGTATATATATAAAATATACTAGAGCAGATCAATAAAGAATATTTGTAAAATTAGTTAAATGAGCATTGTGACTGGGTCTACATATATAAATTAATAACCACAAAGTACAAGAGAAGAAATGAGGTAGAATACATAGACACACACACACATATGTATTACTACTTGAATGGCAACTTGAGATCATTAAAATAAAAAAATAAAAAAATTCAAAAATTTAAGACTTACTGTCAATTCCTTCCAAACTTCTGGATCTGTTTTAAAATGAATTTGGATAATGCTTTAACATTCTTATTAATTAAAAATAGTAACAAACATGTCAAATAGACCAGAGGTTATGCATTTGAGATTCAACTACAATTGGTAAAATAGAGTATCTAAATCTCTTGAAGGTAAGGTACCCCTTGGAAGTGAAAAATAACTTTAAATAAATAAATGATATATATCCCTTTCCTGGATCAAAACCATCAGAGAGAAACTGTGGCTCTAAGGAACACTCCCCCCCATCCTCACACCTCCACCCTCATCCTCAAAAAAGCCTTGTATTTGATCATTGGAGAAAGACTTAAGAAAATTCAGTTCTAGACATGAAATTACTAGTCAACAATCAAATGATATAAAAACAGAATCAATGGGCAAGAATTACTAAGTAATAAAATGTTCATTACAATTACATATTGTCAGTTACTGTGTTTCTTTAGGCAGCTAGGTAGAGCTAGGTGACATCATAGTGCACAGAGTATTGGATCTAGAGTTAGGAAGACTTGAATTCAAAGCCAGACTCAGACAAGTACTAGTTATGTGACCTAGCAAAGCCACCTTTTATTTGCTTCAGTTTCTCATCTGAAAAATGGGAATAATAATAACACCTATCTCCCAGGATTGTTGTGAAGGTCAAAAAATAAAAAGTGTTTAGTACAGTGGTTGGCACATGATAAACCCTACATAAATGTTAATTGTGGTTATTAATACTTAACCTCAATTAAGTTAGTGTCTCAGTTTTTTCATCTGTAAAATGTGGGTAATAATAGCCCTATCTCCCAAGGGTTGTTGTGAGAATCAAATAAAATAATATTTGTAAAGCACTTTACAAACTTTAAAATGTTATATAAATGTTAACTATTATAATTATAATAATTATTGTTATTGTAATTATATACTCATCTTTTATCTCTGCCTCTATACTTCATCACCTATGGATTACGTATATTCCTGTAACCGTGTTACTTTAAAACAAATAAACCAAAGAGTTCCTTCTATGACATAAAAATCAATTATTCATTCTACAAATAATGTACTATGTTTCTCTGGACAAGTAGTTACTATTTATAGCTTCAGAACATCATTTTAAAAAATTAATGCCATTTATGATCCTCTTTATGTATAAATATAAATTCACATACTCATAACAATAAAAAACAGTAACTAATGTATGTAGCAATTTATCAATTATAATATTTAATGTTAATTTCCTCACAATAAGCCCATGAGGATGTAGTATGGGTAGCATTCAACTACTATCAAAAATTGATTGCATAGGGGATATGGAATTGGATTTGGAGTAAGAAAAACCTGAATTTGAATCCTGACTCAGGCACTTATTAGCCCTGCGACTGTGGGCAAGTGATTTAACTTCTCTCAGTCTCAGTTGCATGCCTGCAAATGGGGTTGATAATAGTACCTATCTCATAAGGTTGTTATAAGGATAAAATGAGATAACATATAAATGTACTTTACAAATTTAAAAGTGGTACAGAAGAAACCAAAGCTAAAGATAATTACATATTTATCTTATATTTAAAAGCAGTTTGGAGGATACATTTTTGAAGGAGATTTAAGAATCAACGTAAGTAACAACATTTAATTCACTTGGTAAAAACCAGTGTTTTATGGAGATACTGATGTGAAAAGTTAAACCTCCATGACCAGCTGACCAATTCATTTCACAGCACTTTTAACTGGTGACATCCAGAAAACACTAGCAATTAAATAAAATATTCTTTGCACTTCAGTTCCTGGTTTATTCTCTTAAATAACAAGAGTTCCAGAAAACCATTAACATCCCTAAGTTTTACATTTTTATCATCAAAGCTGTTGTTAAGACAGAGAATTAGTGTTATTGAGAAGCTTGAGAAGAAAAAATATTCTCTTAGAAACTGAAGAACAAAAAAAATGAAAAATAAGATATATAAACTTAATTACACTTTCAGTCTGCTTTAGTCTCACTTTTTGCTTTAAAAAGGTGCCAAAGAGTTATTTCTATTATATGATTCATAGTCAGTGGGTTCCAAATTGTTGCATGAACTATCTTAACAAGAAATTACATTAAAGATTTTTTTCTTAGTTTTTAAGAGAATCATTCAGCACCAAGAAGGTGGCCATAAGAACAAAAGTATCGGAAGTTCTCAGAATAATATAGTATATTTACAGTTTATTATGTTAAAAGTTAAAGGACCTTAGAAATCATCTAATACATTTTGCTAATGAGGAAGCTGAGGCCTAGAAATATAAACTGACTTGCTCAAAATTGCATATGAATTAATTAGCCACACTGAGATTTAACCCATGTCCAAATCCAACCATATCACACAATCAAAAAAGGGCTGATTTGAGGCATTTGTACCAAAATGTAAAATTGTGTATTAATCAGTAATTATTACTCTTCTGATACTAAAAGAACAATGTGGCCCTTTCCCAATATCAATCATTTTTCTGAAGATAAAACATTTGCCTAGAAACCTGCAAATCCAGCTAAAAGGAAGAAAAACTCAAAAAACATTGATAACAATGCATTTCGCTTGACTCCAAAATACTCACAGTGAGTTCCTGTTCTGACTTGTCTGCCTAGTAGTCCAGTGAGCATTTTTGCTCAAATCCTAAAAAAGAAGTAGATACCATTATGAATATACAGTAAACATGATAATCCTACATTTTCAGCAAAATAATATCAAAGCATAATCTGTGACAAGCACTTTTTACATTCTGATCCTCCCCACTTTCCACTACCCCACCACATTCTTACAATGCAAGATGAAGAAATATAGAATAAGCTTAAAAAAAATTAGGAATAATGATACAACCAAAACTCTAATAGCATGAGAGATTTTTATGGTATGATAATGATAAAAAAAAAAAAAAAAAAAAAAAAAAAAAAACAGTTTCCTCTTCTACACTGTGAACTTCCCCATCTCAGGTTTCAATATATTGAGGATTGGCAAGAAATTGAGTGAGGATTTCTTGAGAGTTTTATGGAAGCTTCAGATGACAGGCAAAGGACAGCAGACAACATAAAGTTTATATACCCTCAAATTTTACAATAAAGTACTGTAAACACCTGATAATAGAAAAAGAAAAGTTAAAATTCAGACTTCTTTGGTGCAAAGGGAGTGATAAAAATTTTTACATAGATTTTCTAGCTCTCACGAGCCCTATGACCCTAACCCCCATGCAATGTGGAAGGATTATGGATTATGTATATACACATAATACAACTCCAATAGAAACTTATGGCATTTAATACCTCTTTCATGATCTCCTGCTTCTAAAATTGGTTGCATAACCCTTGGCAGAAAGTTCCTGCTACAAGGCACAAAGAAAGGTCCAGCAGTCCTTAGGGTATCGTAGCAATGTAGAAGGCAAATGTAACTTCTTTAATAATACCACTTTTTAAAAAAAGTTATATAGAATTCTGTTTAACTTTTGATTCAAAAGTCATTTCAAGAAAGGTAATGTATCTTCTTTAATACCACTTTTTTTAAAAAGTTACGTAGAATACTGTTTAATCTTCAATTCAAAAGTTACTTCAAGAACTTGTACTTCATCATTATTAAGGGCATTCATTATAATACTAGCAAAGCATGGAAGAATATCCTGGAATTGCCAGAAAATCCAACTTTGCTATTTTAATTAATACTTCAAAGTTTACATTAGAAAATCTTTTTTTTTTTTTTTTTTTTTTTTTAAGGATGAGCTCAAAAAACACTAGTCATTGGTTATTTGTAAAGGGCTAGAACTGAGCAAATGCACTTGGATAATGAAGCACGTGAGACTAATTGCCAATTGGACTGTTCTCTATTAACATGATTGAAGGTTGACCCTCCCCAGCTGTTCTGTGCTGAGTTGACTGGTGGGACAAAGAGGGGAAAATGCCGTGTGTGGGTAGAGGAGGAGGAAATTGAGGCATTCTTTCCTGGCCGTTGAGAGAGGAAGGTGGTGTGGAGATTGCTAGTCTAATCCCCTGACGGTGACCTCAAGAGACCAAGAATAAAGACTTTTGGTAATCCTGACTCCGGCTGATTTCTGGAAAGACAGAGTTCCAGCAGTTATTTGCATAGACTACAACTCAAATTGAAATTTATGCATTTAATGCCTCTTTCAGTAATGACATTTCTAGCGTTGAATCGTGACCATGCCCAGGTTTCCAACAACAAAAGGAACTTTCTTTTCCAGTTCATTGATAGCATGAGGCAGGAGTTGCAGAGCATGTGAAAGTAGTTACCCATTTGGACCTTCCTAAGAGTTGCTTCCTTGGATAGTGGCTTGTTAACCTGGATTGAAGGCTGGGTCATCAAAGACACTGCTATTCTCTAAACTCGTTGGCCTGTGCTCACCAGTGTCATAGGTCAAGATGTCATGGCAAGGATGAAAGGCTTCTCTTTAAGGGATGCTTCTCATGAACATGACTCTAGGGGCCAGGCTGGTGGTCTGAGGGAAATCATTACCCCAAGACTACTGGATTCAAGATACTACACTGCTGCTTTGGGGGTACAAGTGGAAATGGTTTTGTAATATGCTAATATCTCCCTCTTATCTCTTTACTCCAAGGACCTTGTGGTTTTAGCTAACCTGGCTTGCTGACCCCAATGTGTAACAAGTTGGCAATTGGTTGAATGGTCTCTTCTCCAAAAAATTTGATTCCCTGGATTATGGTATATGGATCAGGCTGGAAGGAGGGCCTGTGGATGGTTGAGGATAATTAAGATTTGATGTTAGACAAGGTATAACTGCCAATAGGATAAATGACAAGGTATCCAAGGGCAGATTTCCTCATACCGTCCTACCAGAATTCTGACTGTTCCTCTGGAACCCTGTCTTATGAGAGGTAAGCTTCTACCTTATCTTACTCTTACATTATCTACCTTATCTTACTACATTACCTATTGTTGAGAGCCAACAGCTTCGGCCCAGGTGTCTCTCCCCCCTATGGGCATTACCCTCAGACAAATTGTTCTGAGAATCGGCCGACCATAGAATATTCCAACATTGTATCCTAACCTCAAACTGTTCCTGTTCATTGAACCAGCCATCCCCATGTTCCTTTCCCAGGCCCAACCCTACTTCTCCATCACTCCTGCTCCTTTCCCAGGCCCTACCCTACTTCTCTTTCTCATGCTTTTTGCTATATAAGCTGTACCCCAAGAGCAATAAAACTGAGACCTTGACAAGAATCTGCTTGGTCTCGCTCTTCTTTCTCGCCCGTTTCTTTTTCAGGCTGGGTCCCCCTCGACTCCCTGAATAACTGAGTCCCGCTGGTCAGGACAACCTATGCTATTTTTCTAACATTTTCAAAACACCACATGTATTATCCTCCATTTAATTCCTCTTATATGCTTTTCCTATCAGAGTAAGCTACATGAAATTAGGGACCAACTCATTTGCTTAGATTCGTATCATCAGTGTTTGGCACAGAATAAACACTGA
The DNA here is from genome assembly GCF_048593235.1 of Sminthopsis crassicaudata. Lineage (NCBI taxonomy): Eukaryota > Metazoa > Chordata > Mammalia > Dasyuromorphia > Dasyuridae > Sminthopsis > Sminthopsis crassicaudata. The sequence goes on along the minus strand of NC_133617.1, from coordinate 492,192,218 downwards.
ATTAATGTTTTCTCATTCCTTCATTCCATTCATATGGCATGACCTTAAGATCAAGACAGAAATAAGAGCAGAAAAAATGTGATAAGCTGGGAGAACAGAGGCAAGTAGAGAGATAAAAGCTCTCAAAGAAAACAAAAACAATACCCCTGGATGGTATACTTTTTTGTGATTAAATTGTATTTCTTCCACTAGATTCTAAGCTCCTCATCTTTTCATTTCTTCATGGCCTGCCTGGCACAGTGCATCATACAGAATAATTACTCAGTAATTTTATTTGTTGAATAGAATTGAGTGAAAAAAGAACAAAAAGCAAGGTGAGGGATAAAAAGGAACAACAGGCAAAGAATGAGATGTTTTAATGGAAAAAACACAATAGTTAAAAGAGTTTCAAAGAAAATAAATTGAAGGGGGGGATGAAGAAGGGGAGGAGTAAATGATAGAACAGAAAATTGAAATTAATGAGGTTGATGAGTTTAAAAAATTACCTTTATATGTTACCTGTCAAATAAAATTTCTTACCTCATGAGGTTGCTTCAGATAGTCATTGATACATATGGCATGTCTTCTAATTTTTGGAGATTTTGCTTTCTGGTATGTATGTGATTCTAAATGTAATTTAAAAGAAAATTAAAGCCCATAATAATATTTTTTCATTTAAATCATTTCTTTTTTTCCCAAAAGATAATGAGAAGTATTTGTATGTTTTGACATAAGATGTAAGAAATTAAAGGAAAAAAAATCTCAGAATACATTTTACTTAACAGTACTAGGAAAAATTTAGATCAAAGATACAGGTTTCAGTTCTCCCCACTAAAAAATAAAAAGTGCTAAGGGAATAAAGTCCATACTTATCAAGTAAAAACTGGTTTTATTTAATTTTTTAGCTTCAGATTCTAGGCATTTGTAAGTCCTATGCTAAAACATAATGCCACATAGTGAATATGTTGCATAACTATTGCAGATACTGGGAAAATATGAAGAAATATAAAGTGTTCTACCTCTTTCTCCCTCCAAAAGACAAAGCTTTTAAATTTTATGTTTAAAATGGAATGTGGAAGGATTTATAATATATCAAAAATTTTAAGATAAAATGGTAGATGATATTATTCTGAAAACAATAGCTCATTCATAGTAATTAGCAAAACTGGACATGACTGGGCCCTTTTTTTCCCCTAAATGATTTCATTCTAAGTGGAGGTGACTAGGAAAATTCAAAAAGCCCATTTTCCAATTTCATTACACAGGAGGAAGTGTTAATAGACAAATTTTTGAAACCTTTTTATTTTCAAAACATATGCACGGATAATTTTTCAACACAGACCCTTGCATAGTCTTGTGTTTCAAATTTTCCCCTCCTTCCTCCCCACTTTTTCCCCTAGATGGCAAGCAATCCAATGTATGTTATACATGTTAAAATATGTTAAATCCCATATATGTAAACATATTTATACAATTATCTTACTCCATAAGAAAAATTAGATCAAAAAGGAAAGAAAATGAGTAAGAAACAAAATGCAAGTGAACAATAACAAAAAGAGCGAGAATGCTATGTTATGATCCACACTCAGTTCCCACAGTCTTCTCTCTGGATGTAGATGACTCTCTTCATCACAAGATCATTGGAACTGGTCTCAATCATCTCATCTGGAAAGAGTCATGTCCATCAGAATTGATCATCATATAATATTGCTGTTGCCTTGTACAATGTTGCCTGGTTCGGCTCACTTCACTCAGCATCAGTTCATGTAAGTCTCTCCAGGCCTCTCTAAAGGCATTTTGATGATCATTTCTTACAGAATAATAATATTCCACAACATTCATATCCATAACTTATTCAGCCATTCTCCAACTGATGGGCACCCACTCAGTTTCCAGTTTCTTGCCACTACAAAAAGAGTTACCACAAACATTTTTGCACATATGGGTTCCTTTGCCTCCTTTAAGATCTCTGGGATAACATCCCAGTTAGAAACATTGCTGGGTCAAAGAGTATGAACAGTTTAATAACTTTTTGAGGATAGTTCCAAATCACTCTCCAGAATGGTTGGATCCATTCACAGTTCCACCAACAATGCATCATTGTCCCAGTTTTCCCACATCCCCTCCAACATTCGTCATTATCTTCTCCTGTCATCTTAGCCAATCTGACAGGTGTGTAGTGGTATCTCAGAGTTGTCTAAATTTGCATTTCTCTGGTCAATAATGATTTATAGCACCTTTTCATATGACTAGAAATGGTTTTAATTTCTTCATCTGAAAATTATCATATCCTTTGACCATTTATCAATTGGAGAATGGTTTGAATTCTAAATGAATTAAATTGAGTCAATTTTATAAATATTTTAGAAATGAGGTCTTTATGAGAACCCTTAAATGTAAAGATGTTTTCCCAATTTATTGCTTCCTTTCTAATCTTGTCTGCATTAGTTTTAGACAAAAAATTTTTGTGATAAGTTATTCTGATCAGAAAAAAAAAGACACTGACTTTCATAGTCAGAAACAAAAGCCTTACTTTCTTAAGTGATTTTGCAAAAATCTATTGATGGTATTTAAATAAACTTTCAGGAAAAAAAATTGTTAGCTCTTCTCTTCTTCCTAAATGCTCCAAAATTAGATTCTCTGATTTGGATGACACCACTAAATGACATCTGACAGCACTTTACCATTCTGCCTCTATCACATACAATTCTCATTTTTTTAAGCCTAACTCAAATATTTTCTCCAAGAAGTCTTTCCTGAAATCTTGAGCTAACTATGACTTTTACCTCCAAAACTTCTCCCTGCCTAAAATGTCATGGTACTTTTCTGCAGCATTTATCAGATATAATAATTATTTCTATTTAAAGTATATGTCACTAGACTATCTATGAAAGCAGAAACAATTTCTTAATTATATTATGTATCTCCTTCAGTGATGATTCAGTGCTCAGGACCTAGGAAGGATCTGAATTAATTGAATAATACTTAAGCTCCTACTTGGAAGTATCTTGGGATAACTGATTATCTTTATCCTACTAGATTTCTATCACCTTTTGACAATTAGATCCTCCTAACATCCTTCTCTTCCACAGTAAATATGGTGGTAAATTATTTATTCTTCAAATAGTTGTATATTCCACCTATTGTGAGCATATTTTATAGAATTATATTTTCATATAGAAACAAAGACTTAGAGAAAGGCCATTTAAGCTGACCTAGTTACTTGTACAAAACAAGATATTGAGCCGCTGAACTGATAAAACCAACTAAAAAACAAGAAGTAGGTGAAGGTTAATTGCAAGCACTGAAATGCTTGTTTAATGAGTTAATTAATATTAACTTCTCTTCCCCTAAGGTGGAGTTTTCTGCCATTTTTTGAACATGGATTGTATGATGAGGGAAGAGGAACATGTAAATGAGGAAGACACAATAAGCAGAAGTCTTATTAACCTCATCATCTCCAGTCAATGGGGGGAGGGGCAAAAGAGGGATCTTGCATTTTGGGAAAGGAAATAAAAGATTCACTCCCATGTCTATAAGGGCAAATTCACTTAGGAAACTGCCCCTTGGATGAATTCCCCTGCTTCTTGGGAGAACCATAAGTAAACAAACTTATTTCATACACTCCTGAGTCCTTGTAGCATATTTCTAAAACCTATACATAATCACAAGTGCTTCAAACCTTAGCAGATAGATCTAGAAGTTAGTGTGAACATATAAATTCATCATCTGATGGCTAGATGAAGTATCTAACAATGCATATGACCAAAGGACCATATATTTAGAGACAAAAGGCTTTTTGAGACTATTTAGAATCATTCAGCAAGAAATCATCAATTCTCACTACTGGGCTTGTGCTTCTCTAAATGATCTCCCCTCTAAGGACAAATTTATTGGAGGAAAAGAAAGTGCTTGGAGGATAAGAAGTGGGTCCAGGTTTCTTTGCTTTGGGAAATCTCATATTTCTTAACTTCAAATGATCAGGGTTTTTCTCTTTTGCTTTCTGTTCTATATTATGTTTTACTTTCCAGCCTCCTGACATGAGCCAGAATTCCTCATTGCCTCTTTTATACTTTTTGTCCTAACAATTCTTCCATTATTGTGGACACTCTTCATTCTCGCTGGAAACCTTGAGAATGGGTGCCATTATTTGAACCCTTATCTTCCCTTCTAATAGGTAAAGTGGCCTGCACTTTGAACATAGATAACAAGCATATGTTCATAATACAATAACAAACATCACACACTCAACACAGGTCACTATGAATTTCATCCTTTTCTCTATAATTCTGAATGCAAGCTCTCCTTTTCCTTTGTTTTTCTCTTTAATAGTTTGCTTAGAAAACCTTAAATACAAGTTGCTTGCCTGATTTCTGATTTTTTAATCATTTGTTGCTTTTCATTAACACAATTCAGAAATTGCATATTTTCCCTCACTGCAGAAAAAAAAAAAGGACAAAGAAATGGAAAAAGAAAGAGGAAAAGGAGAGAATGGAAGAGAAAGAGGGAATAAAACAAGAAAGGAAGGAAGAGAAAGGAAAAGAAAGGAGGGAAGAGGAAGAAAGAGGAGGAGGGGAAGAGACAGACAAATATCCAATAATTAATGCCATTGCTTTTATTGTTTTAGCACAGCTCTCAGACAACTATGCATGAAATGGAAAGAAAGAGAAAAAGAGAAATACAGAGAATCATTGAAACAAAAACCTTTATTCTGATTAAACACAAAGTCCTAAATTTCTTCATCTATAAAATGAAAAATCTAGAATTAATAATCTCGAATATTCATTTTTTATTTCTATTTTCTAATATTGTATAATTCTAGTAAACTACCCAAAAATTGCTCTTATTACACTAAATAAAAAAAAAAAAACAAGAAAAGGTTAATTCCTAGAAAATGCTTTTTTGCTCTGTTAGTATTCTTGATCTTCATCCAAATAATTTAATTATTTTTAGTATTAGTCTGTCAGATGCTTTTCATTCTATCCATAGGTGGCTCAGTCCTGAGTTACTTTCTGAACCATGTGATACAAGAGAAAGCTAGGCTAAGAATATAAATGCCTAAGATAAAATAAACATTTATTACATTCAATAGTCAAGATTCAATATTTAAATAGGAATAAATTCCTAAAGATATAGTCTAAAGTTCTGAAATTGCATTGGTCATTACATACTTATTGGACTAAATTCAGAGATGGTAAGCCAGTTTTTATCATCCTCTTTTCCTTCCACTGAAAATGTTTTTTCTGCTGGTTCCGAATTCATCTGTGTGTGACAGTTATTCACTGTTATCACCTAGAAAAAAGGACAGATGTTGGCAAATAACTATTCATCTGAAAGTATAATTGTTTATCACTAGGCCATTTAAAACCCAAGTCCTATTCCAAACCCGTCTATCTATAGTCATGAGAATGAATGTCCCATACACAACGGCTTCACTAAATGGTCCATCACATTGCCAGGCTGGAGTTCCCTCCAAAATATATACAGATATAGTTATATGACTTTATATGTTCATTTTTTATTTTGTAATGATGATAGATTAGAAAATTTGTGCTAGTTTGCCATCAAACTCTGAAAGGACAATCTACATGACTAGCAGCTATCAGAAAAATGAATGATCAGATTTGTCTAGCAAAAAGTCCATGGAATTACAGAAAGCAAGAAAGCACTTAAGAAAAAAATTAAGAAAACCCAGAAACTAGGTAAAAAATTCCTTGACTTTCTATAAAACTATACAGTGTATATATAGTCTATATATTTATTTCAAATTTCTAATAACTAAAAAAAAAAAAAAGAAAGAAAGAAAGCATAAAAACAAAACAAACAAAAAAACCTGAATGTATTTCAGGTTGTTCCAGATTGGTCAAATGGCACCTAAGCAGGGCAATCCAAGCCTATACCTATTTAATGACAACTGTCCCAAAACTGTTCGGATAAAGAAAAATGTACTGCCATCCCAAGTAAAACTGAATTCCTAATGGTTAGAGATAAAAAATGTTGCTGTCTTTTTTCTGTTCAGAAGTCTTCCCTCACAAAGAGCAACAGTAATCATAGCAATGAGATATTTACTTGTTCCAAAAATTCTGTGTAGATATTAGAAAATATATACACATACATATATGAATATACAACTTTACATGCCTTTAATAGGATATACATAATATGTAATTATAACTATATAACTAATATATAAGTATATATATATATATATATATATACATACATATATACATACACACATGTAATATATATATATATATATAGCTATAATTATATAGATATATATGTATACACACACATTTTAAATGCCCTCTTTATATAAACCTATTTCTAGAACAAAAGGAGGAGAATTAAGAAAAGAAACAGTAGGATTGAAAAATGAGTATGAAATCTTATATATATAGTTTTTAAGGCAATGAAGTGGTAGATAAAACAATGGAATTGGAATTAGGAAGGCCTGGGTTGAAATCTTACCCAATTTGACTACTTCCTAGTTTTGTGACTCTAGACATATCACTTACCATTTTTTTTTTTTTTTGAGGCTGGGGTTAAGTGACTTGCCCAGGGTCACACAGCTAGGAAGTGTTAAGTGTCTGAGATCAGATTTGAACTCGGGCCCTCCTGAATTCAGGGTTGGTGCTCTATCCACTGCGCCACCTACCTGCCCCCACGTACCCATTTAGTAAATACTCACTGTCCTCATCTAATACATGAAATGCTTAAACTTAAAAACTTTAAAAGTCCTTTGCCATTCTAAATTTGTGCTCCTAATTCTATGGTTAAATTTAGATTTTACAAGTCTGCAAGACCATGTGGTGGACAGTGGAGCCCATTTTAAAAAAACTATATCAAAGAATGAGAGAAGTGTTGTCCTGCTAGATCACAAGTCTTCAAAATAAGCTTAGAGTCCCTGATGGATTCACACTGAAATAGACATCAACATGGGTACTCCAAATAGATTAATGTTATAAAGACAGAGTAAATATTTGGCCAGGCATCCTTTATGTTATGTCTGTTACTTTCTGAAGTCAATAAATACAATCTGAAGTAATTCTTTCTTGACAACATTAATGCTATATTAATAAAAACACAAGCAATAATTCTTGGAAGGGGATGATGAGAAGAGGGGGAGTTAATATGAAATGCCAATCAAATTGCATTCAACATATTCTTGTACTCTGTCACCAGATTTCAGAAGAGAGAGATCAATTCTTTGATATTTCCCTGTATAATTAAACTGTATCATATCCCATGCCCCAAGATCTATAATCCAAATTTTTGTTTTCAAGGGGTAAAATCAGCATATTCTATATATTTTTAAAAAGCTATCCTCAAGTTTCTGAGATAAAGTACTCTTTCTCTTCCCCAGGGATAGAAAAGAAAATGTGAAAGTATGTAATTATAAAAGGATTAAGAAACACTTTTAGAATCTTACCTAAATAATGACTAAAAAAGTTAAAATTCCATTAGGGTTAGGTCATTATTTCATTTTCTCTCATCTTAGTACTATCTTCAGAATAAAAGAATCACTGGCAATGCCTGGTACATAGTAGGCACTTAGCAAAGGTTTACTGATTTATAAATGGCACCCATTCCTTCCACAGTCATTTGACCATGAATAGAGAGCCACTTTGAGATTCAATGAGAGTACCAAATTCTGATCAACTCTACACAGCGAACATTAACAGTGGACCAGAGGAATGGATTCATATTTATTTAGCTCTACCTGGTCAGAGATGTAACAATATGTATAGAGTTCAATGGTTCCTGTTTGACTAGACCTAAGCCATATTCCCCCAGAAAGGGAGGAAGAAAAAGAAGCCAAGAAGTTAAGAGTATAAAGGAGTTGAGTGCTTTCAATAATATGTGTGGGAGTAATTCAGTAATTTTACCGCTATAGATTCCCTGTTATTGCTCATGGACATGGGATTTTGAAGTTAATCTAAAGCACAGGGACATGGGATCTTGAAGTTAATCTAAACATTACAAAAACAGTTAAGAAGCTCTCCATTTCCTCATACTATTACATAAAACATCTCTTTTGTGAGTCATCTTTTTTACACTGTATATAGCACTCTGAAATAAGGAACAGCATAGCTCAAACAGGTAACCACATCAAAAGAATAACCAAGGGAAACAAGAAGAAAATTTGGCTTTTGAAATTAGTCCATACCTACCGGAACTTGAAGTCGCTGCAGTTTTTTCTTTTCCTTCCACAATTTCCTGTCCTTACTTCGAAGTTTTGCTTTGGTCCACACTGATGGGCACTTCTCTGGGTATCTTGAAAAATCTGTGGATGACATGAATGAATTCAATAAAAAGGAAATGTAAGACTGAGGTCACTGTTTGGAAAAACATTTTTTAAATAACTAGAACATAGAAAAAGATGGTAGGGAAATCAAAGGTAAAAGAGCTCATGAAAATCAGGGAATGTTTTAAACAGGTAATTTAGTATATAGAGGGAAAGATATGCTTTCCTTGCCTTTACTTTTGCAGGTCACTATCAGTCTTTCTTCCTTGCGAGATTTAAAGCTGCCATTTTGGAGAACGGTCCAGTCTCTACGAAGGGGATTGAACCAAATGCGTGTGTTTGGCTGGAGTGACGACTCTGACTTTGAATTGCTTTTGCACCGGAGTGACCTTGCTGAGTTGTAGTTAAGGGATTTGGTTATCCCCATCTGGACTTGGAAGTTACTGCTATCAGAAGAGTCCAATTTACATCTGGAGGGCAATTGTGAATGCCATTTTTTCTCCGTGTTAAACACACCAGTTTCATCATCCCCTTCTGAAAATGCCCAATTCACATAGCCACCTCCTTCTCTTAAACTGTCTCTCTGGAAAGGAAGTGAAGTCCCTTTCACCGACTTGGGGACAAAACAGCTAGTTGGTGGAAGGAGATCTCCACTGTTCTTTCTAATTGATCTATTTATGGAATCTTCATCAGAATCTTCAATTGACTTTTTATCAATACCAGCTGATGTTTGAGTATTCAAACAAATGGGGAAATTATCCTGATTGGCTTGTGGCTCTGTTGCCAGCCAACCCAATCCAGGCTCAGCTGCAGATTTTGTAGAAGACACAGCAATGTCAGCTTCTGCCGAAAGAGAAGCCTTTGCTATACTGGGGGACACCAGGAGAAATTGATTAAGCTTAGGAGGTGAGTTGCTGTTAAGGAACACAGTAACTGGACCACTTGGGGTTTCTTTCTTTTTCTGGTCCTCCTCTGGTCCTTGACTGTCCATGATCTCCAAAAAGGAACTCTTCTGTCTTCCAGAAAAGTGGTAGCTTTTCATCTGGCTCTGAAGCAAGGATGGGGGCATACTGTAATACTGACCATTCATCTTCCCAGAGTTTTCCAAGCTATTAAGCACCTCGGAGCAGATGACATTGCTCCAGCTGTGGGGGAGTTTTCTACAAGCAGTATGCTTTGAGCTGGCCAACAGAGCTTCTTCCAGTTGCAGGGTGTCCACAGCTGAAAGTACTTTCAGTGTGTCTACTGTCAGGGCAGAGAGGTCCTGCAGGTGTCCCACGTGGCTGTCCAGAGAGAGCAAAGAGTCCTTTATGTAGGACACTTTCTCATTCACTTCTTTAAACTGGAAGTACACTTCTGCAACTCTGGAAGGTGGAGGGGAAGAACACCAACAAATAAAACAAACCACTACAAAAAAAAAAAAGGGCTTTGCCCACCTAATTTTCTTTCTATCTAGTTGATACAGTGCTGGACTTGAAATCATAGAGTTTGAATTCAAATCTTACCTCAGACTCTTACTATCTGTGTGACCCTAGGCAAGTCACTTTAATCTTAGCCTCAGTTTTCCCATATGTAAAATGGAAGTAAAAAGAACAATAATAATATATGTATATTATTTCTAAATAATATATAACAATTTATAACATTTATATATTTGTGCATATAATATAAGCACTTACATCATGCTTATTCTGTATCCTTTACAATTATTGTCCCCATTTTACAGATAAAGAAACTGAGGCAACAGAAATTAAATGATTACTCAGGATCAAACAGCTTGAAAGTACTTGAACTCAGATTGAATTTAAGTCTTTCTGAATTCAGACATGGAGCTTTATCCATTGTACCACCAGATATCCCATAAAAACTTTTGTATCAGAGAGCTGTTGTAAGGCTCAAGTGGGATTACACATATAATACTTTACACATCTGTAAGTGCTGTAAACATGCAAGATATTAATAATAACAATAATGAAACAATGACAACTAAATAAGTTTTTTATATTTGCTAAATATATTTCATGGACTAAATTTAATATAAAAAATAATTAAATTATAGACACAGCTATCAAATCCTTCAAAAATTCCATTTTACAGGCATAATTTAGATAGTCTAAATAAGTACATTGATTCCTAAAGGGTGAAATAGTAAGATCAAAAATGTCAAATAATTAAAAAAGAAACTCAAGAATAAATGAATTATGGTAAGGGGAGATGTTTTGGGGACTCAGTTTGACTAAATGCTCTTTCTTGTTTTCTTTCTTATTTGTTTCCCCTTTCAAAATGTTTTTTCTATTTCAATAAACTTTCTGTCTGGAACCTTAATGCTGTGGATAGCCCTATACATTAATTTTTGCAGATCTTTCCTACTCCTGATTACCCCAAAATTTTCATGAATAGAAAAAAATTCACTTCTTTTTCATGCCTAGGAGATTGATAAGTAATTATTAAGGAAATAAAAATGAAGACTATGACAGTTGCGAATTTTACTGTACTCTAGATGAATTGAGTCCTTTCTATAACTCCTTTGTCACAAAACTGAATTTCTACACTCAATGAAAGCTTAATAAATGCCCTCAACCCTACTAGTAAAAGTAGAATTAATGGGATGGGGGGGGAAGAGTTAGAGGAGTAGCACACGGGTAAGAAAGAGTCCTTTACAAAAGAAATATACACCACAGACAGACACAAGCCCCCTTCTAATAAATATACTTAATTAGTGTCTCTCTATTCAGGGTGCTGTCTCCTGCAATTCAAAACCAGTACAATATGAAGCCCAGTTAATGGAGACTCATTAAGTACCATTAGCAGCAGACATACCTAATGGATACAAACAAAACCACCAACTCTTCACAGCCACAGATAATATATAGACCTGCTAGAGGGATAACTTGGTTACTTTTACAATGTGTTCTGCTTTTAGAGACATTTATTTTTAAAAGCTCTAATGTCCTATAAAATACATTTTAGCTAGAGTAGCATACTCCAGATGTATTAATTAAATATATCACATCTTTTATTTGAGTCAATGCACTCTTAAGTAAAAGTCTTATTGATATTCTGGAGCATTTGTTCTTATATTTGTTTTTAATTGATTCTACTCAGAGAAATGTTATGTCTTAGTGAGATATCACCTAGTGGCTCATTGTATTTACTTTAGGAAAAATAATTTTTTCTCTGTGTAGCGCTCTTTTATTTAAAAAAAGTATGAATAAAATAGCTCACTTAAGAATTATGCCATTTTGCATAATGTACTAAAGAAATGACAATGACTAGCCACTGATTAGTCAGGAAAATGAATACTGGGTCAAACATTCAGAGTCAAAAGGAAACATGGGCAAAATGATAGGCCTGGTAAAAAATGTAATAAACAAAATGGTCTAGTTATAAATACATGATTTACCAGTTTCATATAGCTATGTAGATAACTACTTCCTTCCAGTTCTCAAGCTAAGATCTAGGATCCAAAGAACCCTAGCCACCCCACAATTATTTTGGGTATTTTTTTTTGTTTTACTTACCATCAATACCCAGCTCCAACAACTGCCAAGCTAAGAGAAACTGGCTCATTGCACTTTTCATTCAGACCATGTTTCCCTCTTTCCTCAGTTTTTATCAATTCTTAACCCAGTTCATTCCATTTCAGACAATCTCTTATCAAATATATATATATGAAAAGCATATATATATATATATGCTTTTCAATCTTCTATTTTCCTCCCCTCTCTCTTAAAATTTAGCAAAATTATCCCAGAAACTCATTCCATCTTTCTTTTTCCCCATCTTCTTTTTGGGGAAGCTATGCAGGAAAAGCACTTTTTTTTTTGTCAAGCCCTACATAAGATGGAAAAATTTTAAATGTGGGCCTAATATCAGACTGTATAACCATCAATCCAAAGTCTAAGCCTGAATGGTTGAGAGAATTCATCAATCATATTCTGTGATGCTCATTTATTAAGATGTGAAGCTATTGCCATCTCAATCTATTGAGGCAGTCCCCACATCATGGAAATCACAGAGGTTTTGAATTATTAAAATAGGTAAGAAGAAATCAGAAGGAGGCAAAGAGAAGGTAAGAAGAAAGCACTTGGCTTTAGTCTATCTAAATTATGCCTGTAAAATGGAATTTTTGTAGGATTTGATAACACTGAAAATTATTTCCAAAGCTGTATTTATAATTTAATTATTTTTATATTAAATTTAGTCCATGAAATATATTTAGCAACAAAGTTAATCATGAAAACACATATTCTTAAATACACTTTTAGAACCATTGGAATTCCTTTATTCTTACTTTCTTCAATCAATCTACAAAGGACAGTTTAGGTTATGTTCAGAATGGATTATTTAAATTTTACATGGGGTCATAGTTCATTATCTTTACTGACTTTGAACATTAGAGACCATAAGTAACCAAAGGCACATTCTTGCAAAATTTGTCAGGGTTTGGGAAGCAATTAGTGAATGTATATGACACATATATATTTATGCACATTTAAGTTTACATGGGCATACAATTTCAACTAGATTTTAACTAATTAAACAAAAGAATTGTATCATAGGATCATAGAACTGGAATTGGAAGAGATGTCAGGGGTTATCTAATCCAAGAATCTCAAATTACAGATGAAAAAACTGAGATCAAGGGAGGTTAGATGACTTCAGAGAATTAATTTAAACCTAGGTCCTCTGGTCTAGACTATCTTTTCATCCCATCCCACCCCATTACTCAACACAAACAAGGCATTACACTAAGGTAAATAAATGGCAAATGCATGAGTAAACAAATCAACCAATGATAAGTCATAACATTTTGTTATGAGTTAGGTTCACACAAGTCCAAAAATTCATGTATGCCATCTAATTGATATTTATGTTAACAAATCAATGTTTGTATTTTTTAAATGTGGAGTAAAAATATGCTATCCCTTAGCAAAAGCCTGGGCTCACACTAGTACTGAAGAAATATTACCTACCACCTTAATAGGAAGAAGAAATAGAAGTTTGAGAAAGAGGTCACAAGTGAGAGATTTCAGCTATCCAGACATCTACTAGAGTGCCCTTTGTCTCCATCTCTCAATCTCCGTTCTCTGTCTCTCTCTGTCTGTCTCTGTCTCTCTACCTCATACACACATACACGGCTCTGTTCTCCATTTTTCTCTGTCTCCCTGATTCTCTGGATCTGTTTCTGTTTCTGTCCTCCCTCTCTTTCTCCTCTTTCTGCACTTTCCTTCCTTCTTCCCTTCCCTCCTCCCCCTTCCTCCCCCTTTCTTCCTCACCTTCTCTCTGCTTCTGTTTCTCTGTGTGTGTGTGTCTCTGTCTCTCTCTGAAATATTCAATGTTAGCAATAAAGAGAGAGAAGAAATAAAAAAGGGATCGAGTATCATTAATGCCTTAGGAATAAAATCTTTGATAAGCTATTCAAGGCAGGGGGCCTTCAGTTTAGGGGCTGTTTTGAGCCATATCTCAAAGTAAAGGTCAGTGACTCTTGTTTAATAGGAGGCAGTGGTAACAAATTCAAATAGAAACAGTACCCATTAAACTGTATAGACTTAAAAACTCACATATCAACATTATGTCTACTGTATTTTTATTAATTTTGTTAAATAGTTCCCATTTGCATTTTAATTTTTTGACATAGGAGATACAAAGAAAAATAAAATACAGCCCCTGTCCATAAAGGATTTGGATAAACTCATAGAACTGAGGATTTGGGAGCATGGTAAATGTGAATTACTTCAACTTACTCGATACAAATTTATTAAGCACCTACTTTATCTGCAGGACATTGGAGCTAAAGATGAAAATACAATGAATTTAATAATGCTTACTCTAATAGAACTTAAAGCAATTCCTGTGACATAGCAGCCCGATTACTACTCCTGAAAGTGCTATAGTCACATCTATTACAGATCCAGAAAATCAGTTTCTTGTCACTAAAGTCCATGGCATTATCAAATGGCTCAACATGGGAAATATCTATTTTATCAGTAGAAATTACATTTAAAAGAGACATTACTATCTGCTTTGCTAAGGATCATGGGAACCTTTCCAACCAACTTGCAACTGAAACATTCAATATGTCGTCTCCATTAGAATGCAAATTCCTTGAGAGCAAAGTCAGTCCTATTTTTCTTTCTGTATCTTGAGTGTGTAGCATAGTTTGGCATATTAGTGTATGCTAAATACTTCAATTATTCTGTCTCTGCCTCTATGTCCTTATTTTTCTCTCCCTTTCCCTCTGTTTATTTGTCTATGTCTTCACCCACCCCAAACCAAAAGCAGCAAGGAAGAAAAAAGCATTTGTCCAAAAGAAAAATCAAGGAATTCACCAACCAATACAGATTTTTTAAAGAAATATGTCTATGACAGAAGCAACACCAGATAACAAAAGATGAATATAAGAGTGTGGCATACATATATATATATATATATATATATATACATATATATATATATATATATATATATATGTGTGTGTGTGTGTGAGGAAACAGTGAGTTCAAATCCTTCCTCAGACACTATATTGCAATGGGCAAGCTAATCTTTCCTCCTCAGATTCTTAATTCATTAAGTAATAGGTAATAGCACCTGACAACAAAGTCGTTGTGTGGCACAAACAAAATCACACATACAAAACACTCTGCAAGCTTTCAAGTGTTATCCTAAATACTAGCTAGTATTATTATTGAAACCTCAGAACTTAAAAAATAATAATTGGCAGATATAATTGTTAAGCCACTGTCAGTGATGTTTTGAAAATCATGAAAAAGAAGTACTATAAGAATATGGAAGAGAAAATGTCCCAGTTTTCAAAAAAAGGGGAGGGGAGGAAGAAAACAGTCTTGAAACTATATAGGTCAGTAAGTTTGGCTTGTTTCTGGGAAAATTCTAGAATGGATCATTAAAGAAACTTTTGGAGAACATGTCAAGTAGCAGAGATTACAAAGATTAAGGGAAATTTCATCAGGAACAAGTTATAACAAACTAACCTCATTTCCTTTTTTGACAATAATATTGAAAAAGTAGATGAGGAGAATTTTGTTGATTTAATTCACCTAGTTTTTAGGAAAGTTTTGGAAAATGAATTTCATTGTATTCTTGTATAGAAAAATGGAAAGATTTGAATTAGATGATAATACCATGAGAAAGATTCAAAACTAACTGGATGAACAGACTCAAAAAGTAATTGCCAATAGTTGCAGGTGATCATAATAGGAACTAGTGGAGGGGACTTGTGCTTGGTCTTGTGCTGTTTAAATTTGTTTTTTAAATTTGGTATGTGGCCATCAACTCTATAGATAATATAGATTTAGGATGAATAGATAACACATTTAATAAGAGTCAAGGTGCCAAAAGGATCCTGAGAAGCTAGAGCACTGGAATACATCAAGAAAGATGGGGATATCCAATAGGGATATATGTAAAATCTTGTACCTGGGTACAAAAAAAAATCTACTTCATAAATTTAAGCTGGAACCCAAGGCATAGATAGCAATTTTTCTGAAAGAGATGAGGAAGGGAATATAGGAGGCTAAAGAGAAAAGAGTTATGAACTACAAGCTCAATATAAGTCAGTAGTAGAAGCAGCAACTCAAATGAACTCTCCCAACATTCCCCTCCAAATAATTTTAAAATGTCATTCAAATAGAATTCTGAAATGGCAAAGCCAAAAAAGGCTAGAGTAAGCTATTTTTCTAGAATAAAACAATGTAAGAGATATGCAAGAGAGGTCTGGGACACTGAGGTGAGTGGACCAAAAGGAGCCGACTCAGAGGAGGATGCAACAGCAGCTTCAGCAGCTTTAGGAACCATCAACCCAGAGAGAGTAAGTGAGTTGGAGAACTGGTCAGAAAGACTTTCAGGGACCCTCTGTTTGCACTAGGTACAGGACCTGGCACTGTTTATCAATTCTATTGATATATAGCTCTAGGTTGCAGTTCCAAGGTAGAGAAGAACACTTTTGATCAATCATAAGGGATCAGGGGCCTTCATTACACTTCCAAGGCAAAGATGAGCACTGGAACATGCAACAGCAGTGGAGCAAAGGTACTTCCTTGGTAAACATCACAGCTCTCCAAATCATACCATCTTGGAAATATTAAAAATTTATAGAACCCCCCAAAAACTAGCTTTGAAAACAACAATATGAAAAATTCTGAACTTAAGACACCCCAAGGTAAGCAGAGCCAATTTTAGCATAAAATTCAAAGTCAAGAAGTAGGCTGGAATAATGAGCAAACAATAACACCAAAGAATTTGACCAAAGGCTACTACAATGACAGGGAAGACCAAGATGTAAAGTAAAAACAGCTACAAACTAAGCCTTAAAGAAAAATGCTAACTGGACACAAACTCAACAAGAATTCCTAGAGGAAGTTTTTTAAAAGAATGAGGAGTGGTAGAGAAAAAATGGGAAATAAAATGAGAGTGATGCAAAAAAATTATGAAAATAAAATTAAGATATTATAGTATAATATTATGATGGAATATTACCACAAGAAATGATGAGGTAGATGGTTTCATAAAAACCTGTCAAGACCTACATGAACTAATGCAAAGTGAACTACAGAATTAGGAGATCATTGTACACAGTAAGAGTAATTTTGTAATGGTGATCAATTGTGGAAGATTTAGCTACTCTAATCAACATAATAATCCAAGACAATTGCAAAAAACTCTTGATCAAAAATGTTATCTACCTCTAGAAAGAGAATAAATTCTTCAGTGCAAAACAAAGTATAATTGTTCAAAAACAAGAACAATGGTAGTTGTCAAAAGGCCAATCTAGGCTTGATATTAAGAAAAATTGTCTATCTACTGGTGCTATTCAAAAATGAAATGGGCTGTTTAGATAAATATTGGGTTCCCTCTCTTCAGAGGTCTTCTGATAGAGCCTGGAGGACAACTTTGTCTATTATATTATTGTGGGGAAGCCTTTTATATAGGGATTGGAGTAAATAGCTTTTGGGTCCCTTTCAACTCCCAAATTCCATGATTCTCTGAAGTGATGTGGAAGGTTTTCCAGTCACAATGACAGTTCAACACTGAAACATTCAAAAATGGCCCATTTTTCCAATATTAGTTACAGTGAAGGAAACAATTTGTGACCATGTTGTTAAAACAAAGTTTTCTGGATAGACCAAGGATAAGCAATGTGGCTTTGCTCTCAGTTGCAAAAAAACAGCATCAGTGCATTCATACTCTCTTTTATTAGGATGCTTAAAAATATTAGGAATCTAATGAATCTTTTTCAACCAATCTTCTGATTGCCTTGGTCCCCCACAATCCATTATTTTATTTTGTTGGCAGTTAAGTTTCAAGAAAAGGAAAAAAAAATTTAATCTTACCTTTCAGAGGTCACTCGTATTCTTTCCTCACAGCTTGAATTCAGATTCTCTGTCTTCTCATGAAAGTATTCTTTCACACATTGTTCCTCAAAAGCATGGAGTTTCTTGAGTTCCTCTTCACTTAGGTATAGTTCTGAGAAAATGAGATAATATACAGTACCAATCATGTAGACAGCATCTTAGAGAAGGAAGGAAGGCAACGAGGGAGGGAGGGAGGAAGAAAAGGACGGAGGGAGGGAAGGAAGAAAGAAAGAAGGGAGAAAGGAAGGGAGAAAGGGAATTTTTTTACAACTCAGCATAAAAATCCTACTAATCCATAGTTAAGAATTTACAGGATTAATTATGAGACAGTTTAAAGGAGGAGAATTCTTCATAGTTTCTGTGTTAAGAAATACCAGTTGAGTCAGAAAGAACTTTGGATTTGTCACAACTAAATTCTCAGGGTCCTCCAATATCAGGAACCTGGATAGATAGCTCATGTTTTCTAGTTAATGTCCACCTGATGGCACTATAGTCCTGTGTTTAACACTGGTTACATGAAGCCAAGTTCAACATGCAGAATGTACAAGGAAAACTGGCCAAGCAAACACATCTATACATAGTCAGAAATTCAGTGGCTTAGAATGTTACATTCATAGGATGAAGGCTCTGAGCATAAGAAGCTCAGGATACAGTCTGTTCTAAATCTGATCCATTCCTATCCAATCCAACAAGCAAAGACTGCAAGTCACTGACTGGCAAATTCCTAGAGAAGCCTTAATATACGCAGCCCCTGGAGGGCAGAACTGTTTTGCAGCCTATCATTGGGTTTGCTTCACTCTGGACTATAACATGTACCTTAGATTCAAAAACTTTTAAATTAACAAGAGAGGGGCATCGGATTCTAAATGAAATAAGCAATTCTAAGACTAGAGGGAGAAGGGGAAGTTTAAGACGGTAATAGGGAGCAGATGAGAACAAACTCTACCTACCAGTAAGCCAAGGATCCTAATTCTGCTTCTTTTAAACAAATAATGGCAGAATGAGGTGCACCTGTCATTAAACCTCCAAGGCACTGATTTAAATTCAAAATCCCTCAGAATTAAAAATTACATGCTGTGAGTATTCAGAGTATATTAGTTTGAACAACTAGGTGAAACACTGTATAGAGCCAAGACTGGAGTTAGGAAAACTCCTCTTCCTAGCTGTGTGACCCTGAGCAAAACACTTAACCCCTTTGCCTCAGTTTCCTCATCTGTAAAAATGAGTTGGAAAAGAAAATGGGAAAACATTCCAGTATTTTTGCCAAGAAAACCAAATGAGGTGGTGAAAAGTTGAACCAGACTGAACAAGAACATATTAAGATGAGATTTCAGAGAATTTCTTGTCCTCTGATAATAATAGAATCCATAAGGAGACACCATACAAACTAATCTCATAATAATTAATAATGGAACTTAGAATTATTGGTATATTGTTAAATAACAATATAATGAGTACAACTTCCTTCTAGCCACAGGATCTGAAGTTAGAAAAATTTGAGTTCAATCCAACCTCAGATACTTACTGAATCCCTGGCAAACTCTTCCTGTCTCAACTGTAAAATGAGAATAATAATACCCATTTCGGTGAGCTGTTGTGAAGATCAAATGAAAAAATGTTTATACAGTGCTTAGTGCAGTGCTTGGGATAGAGTAGTATCTTAAAATATCTTAACAAGCCTTCCTCTTTTCTATCTACTCAAATACATTTTTCAGCCAATTCACAAATAGAATTGAAAGAGATCTCAGAAGCTCTCTAATCCATCTCCTTCATTTTTTAAAGAAGGAAACTGAGACCTAGAGATAGTTTAAGTGACTTGCCCAATGTCATGACTAAGTAGAAGCCAAAACAAAGCATGATCTAAATTTGCATTTATTTTGTATTTACTTTTTGTCAATGCACATGTTATCATTTCCCTTCCCTTTTCCTTCTCAATAGAATAGAAATTGGTTGTGGGCTGGGGGTGATCTAGAGTCTACAGCAGTGCCTAGCATATAGTAGAAATTTAAATAAAGTTTGTTCAATTCAACTGAATATTTATGAATATCTATTCCTCCTCCATTGTAAACAGGCTAAATTAGAACAATCAAAATAGTCTCTTTTTCTCCCTCTCCCTCTTTCTCTGTGTATGTGTATAGATATCTATCTGTATCTATTTATCTATCTATATTACATATTCCAGAATAAACATTGTAGACAACCAAATAGATGTTCTTCCAACTAGAAAACAAACTTCCGACTACCACAGCAGAGCCATTGAGATAAAAATTTCAATTCTTATAAGCAGTGTCCTAATCTAGGGGAAAAAACAATAAGCTTTCCTGGAGAATTTTTACAAGAAGATAAATTACTCCCAGGCTTGTATAAAGAAATAAGTAATAAAAGCTATGAGCCTATTGGCAGTGAAGCAGGAGGGAAACTGTTCCCTTTACTGAAGCTGTGTTGGCTTTAAGATTATCACTCTTAGAGATTGTGTCCCCTTTTCTGATCTCAGCGATCAGGATCTCCCAGGCTCCAAGGAGTCTAGAGACAGGACCCATTCTCCCAGGATAAGAGAAGCAATACTATTCAGGGGCAAATCAACTCCCATGGAAATTCTAAATTTTCATCCAATTGAAGAATCCAGGTTTGATCAGCTTGGGCTGTCCCAACCCCCACCAAGATGCTCATATAATAGCTTCTCTCAGTTAAGCTCTTTGCAGATGGCCAAGCAATTTGCTAGGACCCTGCACACTGAGCATTCTCTCATCGCCAAAACTTCATTTCCCAATAGGACTCTGCCAATATACAAGTCAGTCCCTTGGCAAACTGATTTCTATACAATAATAAACTTTCGTTTTGCAACTAATAATTCGGGAATAAGTGAAACCTGCAGCAGATTAAAGGGGATTTTTAACAACTCTCTTATTGCCACTAACCTCATCATCACCAGAAATTGAGGGAATTCAAACCTCATCAGCAGGACAGAGCACAAGATGAGAGGGGGCAGGTAAGGTATTATTCCTGGATAGCAGTAAAGCTGATGCCACCAAAAATGTCATTTGTCTAAGAGTTAGCTTTGTGGGAATTGAAGTGGGTTATGGTCTCTTTAAGAAACTAGTCCTTTCAGATAGATTTATTCCTTTCAGATTCCTAGCCCTCCCTAGCTGATACATTATCAATAGAGGAAGCTAGGGCCTTTGATTCACAAATCCTGGTCAAAAGCACCCTTCTGAATTCCAATAGGAGATCCGGGCTCTCCCAGCCCCCATGGGATCTGAGCCAAATTGGGCTGTCCCAGCCCCCATTCTAATGATCTGCTCAGGTTTCCCAACCTTCACCAAGCAAATTCTAGTCCTCAATGAAACTCATCGAGGAGCCAATTTGGGACTTTACCCATAGGTCCTTTTGGCTAAATCTCTCATTATAAAATGACTAAAATCCTCTCTTTGCAGAGGTTCAAAACATGACAGCCCTATGCCAGACACGTCAAGGATCTCTGCCTACTGGAACACTGTTTCCGGTGCCCTCTTATCTCTACCTTCACCTTTTGTTAACTAGACTTTAACCTTACTTTCAATTTCCATAACAAACCTCTTTTATCAATCTAGGTTTTCCAGTCTGTAAATTCCTTTACAGGGGACTCTTTCGCTGCCACTAGACCTCATTTGATTCCCTACCCTTGCATCCAATCCTGAGGAGTTGCAGGGGAGCTCCATTTGACTCCCTGAACCCCGAACCTGTCACTAAACCTCAATTTCATTTGGGTACCCCAAATCCATACCTCATCAGGAATCACATTCATAGTGTTAGATAAGTGATCTTTTAATGTTATTTTTGTTTTGAAGAAAGGGAATTTCTAACTAGAGGCACTTCAGGAAAGGGGCACTTTCAGGGGAAAGCCATTCAGGAATCCATTGACCAAAGAGTATTTATTAAGCACCTCCTGTGTGCTAGAGTACTATGTCTACTAGGTCTTGGGACCAAAAGAATAAAAATGAAAGTTTCCAACTCTGAGGAGCTTGCATTCTATCCTAGGAAATAACAGGGAATAACAAATAAGCAAAAAGAAAATAAAATCAAGATAAATGGGAGTAGGAGTGATAAAAGGAGAGATCAGGAAAAGTTTCATATAGAAAGTGGCAAGTGAAAACATTTTTAGAGAAAACAAAGGAGGCTATAAGGTTAAGGTAAGGTGGGATGAATTCCAAGCTTAGGAAATAACAGTACAAACCAAAGAATTTCGAAGTGAATTATTATTTGTGAGAGGCAGCAAGAAGGTCATTTCAGCAGGGTTTAGAATCCAAGAAGATAAGCAAAATATGATAAGGTTGTCAAGGTGAGTTGGGGTTAGTTGTGACAGGCTACAAAAGTCAAGCAGAGAAACTTATATTTGATCCTAGAGACAAAATCTTTTGTTCAGTCATTTTCAATCATGACTGAAAGTTTTCTTGGCAAAGATACCAGAATGGTTTGCCATTTTCTTCTCCAACTTATTTTATGGATAATAAAACTGAGGCAAAAAAGGTTAAGTAACCTGCCTAAGGTCATACAGGTAGGAAGTATCTAAAGTCAGATTTGAATTCAAGGAAAATGAGTCTTCCTGACTCTAGGTTCAGCACTCTATCCATTGTAACAGTTGACAAATAGTTAATTACAACGTGAGGCAACAGCTAGACTTTGGAAAAATCACTTTTTCAGCTATGTGGAAGCTGTACCTTGGCTCTCCATTCTCCTCAAAGTCCAGCAAGTGTACCCAATTGGATTTAACTAAGCATTCTTTTACATAGGATACAAACATAGGTAAATCTGTCCTTTAATCAGGTCCACAAAAGTTTTGTAGCAACCAGTAATTTATATATATAGGATAACTCAGAATGTATTTTCTGGTTCTCAGCCAGAAAGTCCCCTACATACATATGTTGAAGCAAAAAAAACTTCTTTCAAAACCAGCCCCAGGCTCATTGATTTTCTATAATCACTACATCATATTATCTTTACCCCAAAATAAGATTCTCCACTTATCAAAAGGCAAACAAAAATTAGTTTATTCATTTTCTCCATTACTACCTTAAATCTTCATCTCATTTCTGCCTGTTCAAAGCCTTTTCCTTTTTAGGAAAGTGGCCAAATCATGGATATTACTTTCTGAGTCCTAGATGCTAATAAAACAAGTTTTGGGGTTTCTATAGGAATCTTCACCTTCAAAACCTCCTTTTTCTATTCTTCTTCCTCCTCCTTTTCTTCACTCCTCCTCCTGCTGCTTTTGGTATTGGTGCTGCTACTGCTTATATTACTACTATTACTATTACTATTACTGTAGTATTACTACCCCTCCTTCTGTTGCTGCTGCTGTTACACTGACATTTGTATTTATGGATAAATTAGTAGCACTTTGTCCACAAACATACATTTAACATTTATCATAAATTTTCTTTTGCCTAAAATAATCAAGTAAGTCTACTCTTCATTATACTACTCTTCATTTAGTCATCACCAGCAGGTCATATACCCCACAGTGAAATAATCTGATGGATTTGTTCATATGTTGCTATTTTCCAATCACCATTTAACTATCCCTTATCCTCCTACTATTATATACCTAAATTCCATCTGCAATGAGTTATGTGTTATAACCCTCATCTCACTGCCTTTCATTTTTCTTTTTAAGTCAGAAAGCTAAGCAATACTTACTTAATCCAACATCACCTTCTTCTTGATCCAATTCATTTGGGTGATAATTTCGGTGATGGCAGAAACAACAGAATAGCAGGAACATATGGCTCAATAAAATGAAAGGTGGAGGCAGCCATGGTTTCTCATGATAAGTCATGATGTATCGGTAGCGATTATATTTCCACAGTTTATCTGAAATGGTCTTCAGCTGATGGTAAACATTGCTATGAAAGGAAGCAAGAAAGGCAATTCTGACATATTCAAGCTGACTGTTTTACAATTTTTATGAGAGATCTGGTTCATTATATCCTAAAAACATTATACTAGTGAAACAAATGCCCAATGGCCTTATATTTTCTACTTTCTACCAGTTAATCGTGAGAGCACATTCATATAGAAGTTATATAAAGAACAGAAATTACAGTCAAAGAGAAACTATTTTAATCCTTCAATATCATGAACAGAAACTATTGTCTAGTACTCACTATGCATCAATTTAACTTAAGGAAAATCCAACTAATTGAAATTCATTGGGTGGGTTGGGGAGAGTAAGAAAATATACACCAGAGATTTGTAAAATCATTTACACAATTTTTAATATAGGAGTTCCACTTATCTAGTAGCTCTTGCATGAATTAATCCAAACTCCAATGATCACTTACTAATTTTATTATTTTAATGCAGTTAATTTAATTCTATGAACTGCCCCCAAGAGAAAAGATATTCTTATGTGTATAAAGGAATTTTCAATGAAATTATGTCAGACTAAGAGAGCTTCTTATAGAAAAAAAAATGGAAAAGGACTTTGAACTTCAGTTTTCTCATCAAGACAATGAAAATGATTGAACTAGATGCTTCATTTAGCATTCATTCAACAAATATGTTTTAAGTCCCTATGTATGTCTAATGCCTTATTCAATGTTCAAGGAGCTTGCAATTTTAATGATCTCTAAGGTCCCTCCTGACTAAAATTTTACATTTGAGTACATATGATTTTGATTTGATTTGATTACATTCCTAAGTTAACTACTTAACGTAATGATACTTGAAATCTGAACCACCTCACCTAGCACTTTATTATAAATTACTCTATTATCCACCACTTATTTCATGAATACTAATTCTGTCTGTTCAACAAAAGTCTAAGTTTCTCAAATGCAGGAAAAATAATTTACATATATTTTTATAGCTTTCTCTTTCCTACTCCGCTTGGGTCAAACTTCACAGATATGCGGACACATATTTTTACTACAGGTCTAGGCACAGTGTCCTATTTGTCTTTGTACACTCAGAATTTAGAACAATACCTTGCACATAGCTAGTGCTTAATGTTTGTTTTGTTGAACAGTAAATGAGTACAATAAGCAGAATCATGGAATTTTCGAACTGAAAGGCTATCTAGTAAAAATTCTGCCCAATATAGAAATCTTCTCTACAATATTCAAGACAAAACCTCTGACCCATGATGAAGGACTCACTCAATACTTTATAAAGCAACCTATTCTTTTTCTGGAGAGCTCTCTTCCATATCCTAAGTTTAAATCTATTTTCCCATAATTTCAAGTCATTTCTTCTATCCTCCAAATCAACAGGTAATAATTATGATAATGATTCTAAGAATAGCATTTATGTAGCATTTACTTCTGCCAGACACTATACTACATGCTTTACAATTATCTCATCTGATCCTAAAAAAAACCTTTAGTAGTATTATTATTATCCCCATTTCAAAGATGGGGTAGCTGAGGTAAAATAATAGTTAAATTAATTGTCCAGAGTCACATAGCTACCAATTATCTGAAACAGAATTGAACTCCAGTGTTCCTAACTCCAGGCCCAGTACTCTATCCACTTTCAGTAATGATTTATATGACAGTGTTTCAAATATTTGAAGATAGTGACCATAACCTACACACACACAAGTTTTTAATCAGCCAGGTAGTCTAAAACTTAAGACAAATTATGCTACTTAGATGTATCTTTATATTGATTGATAAAATATTTGATGAAAAGCTGAATGAATACATCTATAATTCTTACTTTAGACTCCCTGTCACGGATGAAGTATATTTGTCAACATTCCTATCGTAGATTTTTATGAGAAAAAAAAAATCAGTCTCATTGTTGTGATCACAGTTTTATCAATGGAACAATTTTCAGTTGAGAAATCAAAGTACAAAGATCACTGTCTCTCCGTTGCGAATACTGAGAATTATCTCAGGACATATTAGGATTTTTTTTTTCATTTATCTGCTACAGATAATCACAGAAAAAACTTCAGGATCTTTTGATCTCAGGCTCAACAAAATGGTGGAAAAGAAAAATCACAAAATCAGTGTAAAAGTACCTCAGAGGTCAATTATAGTTCAATCTATAACTGAACAAGAATCTTTGGTAAATATTCCTAAATAATCATTCAGTCTATGCTTGAAGAATTCCAGTGAGGGAGAACACAGAGGTACCTCAGTTCACTTTTTTGGCAAGAAAAGCCTTTATAATAAAGAACGGTTTCTGCTCAGAAGTCACCAAAATGGTCATCTGTGTCCTGGGGCACAAAACTCATTACAGACTTGACCAGCTGTTAGAAGTAAAAGATGGTATTTGTCTTGTTAGGCTCAAACAGATTTTCTATATTCCTCACTCTTAACAACTTTTTGAAGCATTTGCACATGGGAAAAAATACCCCAAATTACTTCTATACCATCATTTACCAACATATTCTATTTCTTTCTTGTAATACTCCAACTCCTTTTCTCAATCCTATGCTCTCTACATAAAATCTCATATCCTTTACTTATTTCTAGTTGAACTCTTAGCAAGACATCATCTCTTCAAATTTCTTTCTGTGATTCCAATACTTCTTTTATTAAGTAAAAAAATTTATTTTATTCTTTCTAATCACATGTAATAATTATTTTAACATTCATCTTTTTAAAATTTTGAATTCCAAATTCTCGTCCTCCCTCCCCTCTCACTTCCTTCAGAAGACAATTTATATGTTTTATACATTTTTACATATTTTACACATACATTTTATATGTATACATTAGCCATGTCAAAAAAGAAACTACTAGCCAAAAATATTTTTAAAGTATGGTATGATCCGTATTCACACTCCATTAATTCTTTCTCTATAGCAGGAATGGGCAAACTTTTCTGCCAAGGGCATTTGGATATTTATAATGTTTGCATGCCATACAAAATTATCAATTTATAGAACTCAAGTTGTTGGACCTAGCTTTCAGCTCATTACCACTTGTGGCTGCCTTTGCAAATTATTTCATAGGTCTTATGGACCTCTCTGGACAGAAGTTGCCCACCTGTAGTGTAGTGATTGATATTTTTCATCCTAAGTCCTTCAGAATTGTCTTGGATCACTGTATTGCTGAGAATAGCTAAGTCATTCACAGTTGATCATCTTATAATATTGCTATTACTGTATATAGTTTTCCTGGTTCTGCTCACTTCACTTTATATAGTTCATAAAAGTCTTTTTTTGGTTTTTCTGAAATCTGCTTGTTCATCATTTTTACAGCACAATAGTCTTTAATCACAATTACACACCAAAACTTGTTCAGCCATTCTCTAACTGATAGGCATCTCTTCAATTTTCAATTCTTTGCTACCACAAAAAAAACTGCTACAAATATTTTTGAACATATATATAGTTCTTTTTCCTTTTCTTTCTTTTTAATCTTTTAGGAATACAGATATAGTAATAATGGTTTTGATGAGTGAAAGTGTACAGTTTTGTAGCCTTTTGGGCATAGCTCCAAATTGTTTTCCAGAATGGCTGGATTCATTCACAACTCTGCCTACCTAGAGTGCATTAATATCCCAATTTTTCCATATCCTCTTCATTATTTGTCATATTAACCAACTTGATAGGCATGAATCAATATTGCAAAGTTATTTTTATTTGTTTCTGTAATCAATGTTGATTTAGAGAATGTTTTCATATAACTGTAGATAGCTTTGATTTCTTCTGAAACTACCTGTTCATATCCTTTGACCATTTATCAATTGGGGAATGACTTATACTTTTATAAATTTAACTCAGTTCTCTATATATTTGAAAAGAAAGTCCTTTATCATAGAAACTTTATGTAAAAAAAAAAAAGAAAGAAAAGTAAGTTTTCTCCTTTTCTTCAAATCTTGACTATACTCATTTTATTTGTGTAAAATTCATATAATCAAAGTTATCACTTTACATTCTGTAATGCTCTCTATCTCTTCTTTGATCATAAATTCTTCATTTATCCATAGATCTGACAGGTAAAATTTTCCTAGTTCCCCTAATTTGTTTATAGTACTCTCCTTTATACTTAAATCATGTATTTTGGCCTCATCTTAGTATACAGAGTGAGATGTTGATCTATTCCTAGTTTTTGCCAAACTTTTCCAGTTTTCCAAACAATTTTTGTCGGATAATGAGTTCTTGTCCCAAAATTTTGGATCTTTGGGTTTGTCAAACACTAGATTACTATAGCATTGCTGTGCATTGTGTATCTAATATAGTTCACTATTTCTTAGCCAGTATCATATTGTTTTGATGATTACCATTTTGTAACACAACTTGAAATCTGGTTCTGTTAGGTCATTGTCCATCATAATTTTTTTCACTGGTTCCTTCATATTCTTTACTTTATTCATCCAAATGAACTATGTTATTATTTCTCTAAAATAATTTTTGTAGTTTGGTATAGCACTAAATAAGTTAATTAATTTAAGTAGAATTATCATTTTTATTATATTAGCTTGGCCTATTCGTGAACAATTAATATATCTCCATTTATTTAGATCTAACTTTATTTTTGTCAAAATTATTTTGTAATTGTGCTAATATTGTTCCTGTGCTTGTCTTGGCAGGAAAACTCCTAACTCCTTTATATTATCTACGATTATTTTAAATGAAATTTCTCTTTCTATCTTTTCCTTTTTTTTTAAACCATAACATGTAGCTGTTTTTGTTGTCTTCTTCCAAGTTTATGTATACATTTTCTCTGTCATCAGAGAAACTTTCTTTGATTCAATTCTTTGTTGTTGTTGTTGTTTGTTTATCTTTACTGTCTATTTATTGATTTATTTTATTGTTATTGAATTCTTTCAGTCATGTCCATTCCTTTCTGATCCTATTTGGGATTTTGAAAAAGATATTAAAATGGTTTGCCATTTCTTTCTCCAGTTCATTTTACAGATGAGAAACTGAGGCAAATAGGATTAAGGGACTTTTCTGGGATCACACAGCTAGTAAGTGTCTGAGGCCAGATTTTAACTCATGAAGATAAGATATCTTGATTCCAGGCCCAATGTTCTATCCACTTTACCACCTAGCTGCCCCTTCTTAATTTAAAACGTTATGTTAAAGGTGGCCCCAGGGTAAAGGGATAAAGGGAGAGTTGTGGTCACTGCTGTTCTGGTCTATACTCTAGTCTATAATCAACCATGAACAGTCTTCTCCATCCTGGAACTGTGACCAGAGCTACTGCTTCATAGTAGCTTTCTCTTCTTATGACCCTAGAATTGTGATTCAGACTCCTGTTCTCTTGGAGTTACGAACACCAGTACTCCTTTCTGTCTTGGACCTGAGACTCTGCTCTCCTGCAGTTAGAAGCACCAGTGGTTTCCTCTTCATCCTAGAACTATAATCTCAAACTTTGTGTGGGCAATGCTACAGGGTTCTACATCTATTGCCAAAAAGAGTCCCCTGCAATCTTCTGACCATTTCTCTAATCCCCTTACTTGTTGTAGAAGGAGTAACCCCAAAGCTACTTACAATGCAGCCATGTCCACATGGACATAACATAAATTGTTTCACCTCAACCTTTTTGTCCAGTCTAGACTTCAATTTGAGACTTTATTTTAAAGCTGTTTGGAAGGGAATTTGGGAGAATTCAGATGAGTCCCAATATTTCTCCCTGGTATAATTTGTGTTTACTTTCTCCACCCTTTGCTTCAGCTCTCAGTGATTTCATTTTTTCCCCTTCATCATTATGTGTCTTCTTCTACCACTTTTCATTTTTTTCCCTTTCAGTAGTTTATGTTAAGAATTTTCCATTTTAAAAATATTAATCTGAAACCTCAGTCATTCATACATATGGGAAACAAATGTAACCAAGAGGCAATAACTTCTCCCTCATTCAAATTCCCCCAATACCATTTTGGTTTGTGCTACTATATAAAATTGGCACCTACTTGAAGAAAGCAATCAGTAGATTCACCATGATGATATACTGCACAAAGAGATAAACCGCTTGAAGAAATGGAGTAAGAAAGGAGCCAGGAGGACACTCACTATTTCTTTGACAAACTACAAATAAAGATAATTTTTAAAACAGAAGAAATAAGTTACATTTTGGCATTATTGAACACAGCATGATTTATCTTGTCAACTATATGTGACTATGAATGTGCCTCACATCTCACAAATTCCAATCAAATTCACAGATTTCCTTATTATAACAAACTACAAAATTTAAAAAAAAATTAAAAACTAAAAAATCTAGTTACCATCTATCTCTGAAGCATAGACCTCCCCAAACATCATCCAGTATGGTTGAAATACAATATCCCGAGCCAGTGTCCAAGATGGGGACTCATGTGGAGAAAGAATAGCTTTTCGTGCCACTCCAAAGCTCAAGATTATGATGGCCATCATAATCACAATGCAGAACATATTTGCTGTCTAAAAAACATAATATAGACACAACCAGCTGTGATCTAAGACAACAATTATGTTATTTATTTAAGCATGGAACACAAAGTAATAATTAATAAAAACCAACCATAGTAAAAGAAAAAAAAATCCATCTATTGTCAGTATAATTGTCTGCTTCTTAAATCCTTATACTTTATTTTTTTTCTTTATGCCTTCATCTGGGTATATCCAAAGCTTTTTTTTTTTTTTAATTTTAGTGTTCTTTTACTCTGTGAGTATCTTAGGTCAAAGTTGCCCACTCAAACAAAAACCCTTTCAGAGTAAATAATCTGTCTAGTCTTACTGTCTTGGAATTAAATTCATCATAACACCCTCATGAAGAAAACTAAATTTTAACTGTTCTTGGAATAGTTCTGATGTTAATAATTCATTCAGAAATCTGCCTCTTCCTTTCATTTACTGCCCAGCTCTTGGGGGGAGGGGTGTGACATATCTCATTAGTAATATTCAAAATAGGATGAATAGAATAGTAATCAAAAGAACTCACATTAAAAAAAAATTTTGATCAAATTTTCATTTTACCTGCCAAAATGACATCTATTCCATCAATCTATTTATTACATATAAATGTCAAATTCACGAAAACCAAATATACTCAAACAATCTAAAGTTAGACAAAAATTTTGAAAAAAAAAAAAAAACAACGATTTGTCTTTTAGATTTTATCTATTTTTTCACATTTCTATCCTACATGACGCAAACATCATCACCCAAACCTTTCTCTATTTTTCACCCCAAGACTAATAGCTGTCACAGAAAGGAACATAGAGAACCTAATTTCACTCAAATAAAAACATCTAGATGGGGAAAACTAAAACTACTCCCACATGGAGTCTAGGGAGGAAAAAAAGAGGAACAAATAGCTACTTTAGTTCATGGATTAAGCTAGGCCTGAACATGAAGATCTGATTTCAAATCTGGTCTCTGATACTTTCCAGATATGTGATCCTGGGCAACTCTAATTGCTTTAATTTCCTCAAATGAAAATTAGGGATAATAATAGCACCTACTTCAAAGGCTGGTTACAAAGATCAACTGAGATAATATTTCTAAAAGGTACTTAGCATAGTACCTTGCAGATAATCGGTGTTTAATAAATACTTATTCTCTTCCCTTTTTACTTGGCTCAAATATCACCTGGCACACAGCTTAAGAGTAATATATTCTTCAGCTTGAAAATATTTTTCTCCCTTTTGGGTATTCTGATGCTCTAAAATTTGTTTAGAATCCTTATTTAAAGTAATTTGGAGAGGTTTGGGGGAAAAAGTTGGGGAGTTCCTGTCTTTACTCTACCATTTTTTCTCCATCCTTAAGTAATATATTCTTGCTGAATATATGTATATACTAGCCATGCTATTATTGTTGTCCAGTTGTTTTCCAGCTGTGTCTAAGTCTAAATGATCCCATTTGGGGCTTTCTTGGCAGAGATATAGGACTGGTTTGCCATTTCCCTGTCCAGCTCATTTTGTAAATAAGGAAACTAAGGCTATGTGCTCAGACTCACACAGCTAGCAAGTGTCTACAGCCAGATTTTAACTCAAAAAGATGAGTCTCTCTTCCTGATTCCAGTTCTCTATCCACTGCAATGAAGCAAATAATAAATATTAATTATCAATGATATGACAAGAGCAATCTCTTTCTTTTCCATAAATATTTCACAAAGCATATAAAAAGCTAATCTTAGGGCTATATGAAAACGAGACTATTCCAAGACCATGATAAACAGTCAAAGAATATGAACAATAATTCTCAGAGGATGCAATGAAAGATATTAACAACAATAGTTTTTAAAATGATCCAAATGCCTAAGAATTAGAGAAATGCAAATTAAAGAAACCTACAGGTTCTGTTCTCACCCATCTGATAAGGAAAGTTGACAAAAGAGGAAAATGACAAATGTTGGTATAGCTTTGAATTGGTCTATCCATTTTAGAAAGAAATTTGGAACAATGTAAAAAAAAAAAAATACTAAACAGTACGTACTGCTTGACCTATATATCCCAAAGGGATAAAAGGAAGGAAAAGCTCTACCTGTACAAAACTTCTATAGCAGCATTTTTTAATGAAGTCAAAGAACCAGAAATTAAAGGGGTACCCATCAATTGAAAAGATGGCTAAATCAATTATGATAGAAATGAAATAGAATACTATCATGCTAGAAGAAAGCATGTTTCAGAGAAGTTTAGGAAGACTGGAATGAACTGATAGAGTGCATTGAGAAAAAAAGAATTAAGAGAACAATTTATACAATAACAACAGTGAAAGACAGACAACTCAGAAATATTCAATAACTTATAGAAAAATTATTTTTGGGAATTTGGGAATAATTATACTGTTTAAATCCAATCTTATGTGATTAAATATTGTTCACACCCAGAATGTTGCCTGATCCCAATAACTCTCTAGAGGTGACTATGAGGTTCTGCCCAGGTTCTAGATCCACCAAAATCATTCTTGTTTTGGGTTATCACACCCAGGACTTGTAATGGGTACACCTAATCTTATGATTTGGGCTCCCTTGTTTTTTGATCATATTAGCTATGTGGTTCATGTGAATGAACCTTGTTTAAATACTATATAACATAAACCCTTCAGAGCCTGTACAAAAGAGAATCATACTAGGGATGAAGGTTGATGAAGGTTTATTTTGTACAAATAAAACAAATGTAACCACTTCTCTTTCAAGGGGTGAGAAACCTTCACTGGTCCACTGGAATCACGGTTTGTCATTGCATTAATAGAACTATTCATGAGAACTAACTCCCAATTCTGAAATAGCTTTAGAAAAAAATATACTAGAATATACTAGGAAAAACGAGGTGTGAATCCAAAATACAGAGTAAGACATACATTTATGAATATTATCAATATTGGAATTTGTTTTGCTTAACTATATATATATATATATATATATATATATATATTTGTTTCAAGAGTTTTATTTTGTTTTCCTTTCCTTTTCAAGCAATGAAGGATGTGGAAAAAAGAGAAAATAATATTTTTAATTGAAAAAACTTTTATAAAGAAAGAAAAATTACTAGCTATAGCCAGAAAATACTCACCATCTTCCCAATCATGGTTAAATATGGACCAGCATGTTGATTCACAGCAAGGAAGTCCAAGAGTCGTGAGTACCAGAATATGATATCTATGCAATAAATTAACCTTCCCGATGTTTGTGAAGAGGGATCATCAGCCCATCGAAGGCCAAAACCAATTGTGAACAGACTGATGGCAATTGTGTCTATTAAGTTCCAGTATTCATTGATCCACACCTTTACCTTTTGGGTAAACTTCCCTGGTTCTGAGATAAATATCTTGAAAGGAAAAAGACAGTAAAAAGTTAATGGAACTATTGAAAATTAATCATGAGATCCTAGGATCAGAGATCTAGAGCTGGAAGGGAATTTATTTTTCTTTTTTTTTTTTATTATATATATATATATTTTATAATATTATCCCTTGTATTCATTTTTCCAATTTACCCCCCCTCCCTCTATTCCCTCCCCCCGACGACAGGCAATACCATACATTTTACATGTGTTACAATATAGTCTAGGTACAATACATGTGTGCGAATATCATTTTCTTGTTGCACAATAAACATTAGAATCCGAAGGTACATGCAACCTGGGCAGACAGATATTAGTGCTAACAATTTTCATTCTGGAAGGGAATTTATTAATCACCTCATCTAAACCACCTCATTTTACAGATGGAAAGAAAATGAGGCCCAGAAATGATTTGTTGAAGTTTCATGTTTTGAAAATAGCAGAACTGGGATCTGAAACCAAGTCTTGTCTCCAACTTCTGATCCCTTTCTACTCTGCTATATTGATCGCCTATCAAATCTTCCAGGTATACAGGCACCAAATTTAGTCTTAATGTATGGACCATATATCAAACAGGAACTTACCTATTGTAAAGATTCAATAAATGTGTTTTTATATTGTTGAAAGTGATGTGATGATATATGATCTAATAAAACAATTTCGTGATATAATGTCAGGTCAAAAGCATGGAGCTTTTCTAACCCTAAAGCAATAAAAAGCAACAGAGAAGCAAATCTTTTCCACATTAAAATATTTTCCAAGATAACTAGATGGTCCAGAGCACCACTCCAGAGTCAGGAGGATCTGAGTTCAAATGCAACTTCAGGCACTTAACACTTCCTAGCTGTGGCAAGTCCTAGGCAAGTCACTTAACCCCAATTGCCTCGCAAGAAAATAAAGTAAAATAAGTCAGATTCTATAAGAGATCTAAATGAAGTTAGACAGAAAAAGAGAATTATTCATGAACCTAAGAATCTCTATTAGATAAAATTATGTTTTGTTTTTAAGTATATGATATAATAAAATGCTATTTTCAAAGCTATCTCTATGTTTCCTTCTGAATTTCATTTAGTTCTTTTCATTTTTGGTTCATTTCATTTTTAAAAGAGACATACCTTTTTTAAACTTGAATTTTGCTATAATTTGACTACATTTTTAGAAACCTCATTCTCAAACTATGGAGATTTTAAATGAAAAGGATCTTATCTGTTCTCAATAGTAATTTATTATCATAGGAAAAGAAATACTCCAAACATAGAACATTAAATGGACTTTAAAAGCAGAGATAATCAGCAGGCTTGGGGTAGAGAGATGGGTTTCTGCTATTTGATGCTTAATATCTAACTAAAACAGACCAAAAGTTTCAAAAAGCTCAGATATATCACATCTTTGATCATAATCACTACTTTTCTACTGAAACAATTTCCATTAGGTCTTCAATCCCAGAGACACTCATTATTCCACTAGTCCCTCATCCCACTTTATATATCTTCCTATCCAATTTGAATTCCATTGTTAAGCTTCTTTAAATTTCTCCCTGGTCTGTCTTGACAATCTTTAGTCTCAAATTTTTCTCATTATCTTTTTTTTTCCAAACTCAGGTTGACAGCTAGAAAAACCCAGTTCACTGAGATCATATTTTGAAACTATGCCTAAAAAGTTATTAAACTATGCATACTTGTTGGTCCAGAAAAACCAATAGCAAATTCTACAAAGGTAAAAGAAAAAAAGAACATATATAACAATATTTATAATAGTTATTTTTGAATAGGCAGAGAATTTGAAAGTAGGCAATGATCATCAAATAAGAATGACGAAAAAGTATTTTATTAGTCTATAAGAGAGAAGGAGGGAGGCAGTTTCAAAAAAAGGAGGGAAAAACCTGGAAAGATCTGTATCAATTCCTGCTGAGTTAAGTGAACAAAATGAAGAGAACAATTTATTCAACAACATTATTATTAAGAAAAACAATTTTGAAAAACTTAATAAATCTGATCAATATAAACAACCAACCAGGATTTCAGAGTACTCACAAAAAGCATGTTTTCTACATTTCATGATGGAGAAATAATGATCTCAGAGTACAGAGATTTTTTTAATGGAAGAATTTATTTTTCTTGATTATACATATTTGTTTCAGTGTGGTGTTTTTTTTTCTGTCTCTGTCTCTCTTCCTCCCTCCATCTCTGTCTCTATCTCTCTCTCTCCCTTTCTCTCTTCTTAAGAAGAAAGAATAGAAGGAAGAAAAGTTTATTTTTCAATAATTAAAAAAATAAAAACTTAATTCAACAAACACAAATTCATGCCATTGAACTTAACATGGTCCCTTAATTTTTTTTCTGGAGGAATGGGGAGAAGAGTAAAGTGGAGACTACATCTGTAATAACATTGCTATAGAGCTTTGCCACATCAGGAGGCATTATTCAATGAAGAAATCCTGTCATATTCCCCACAGAAATCATTTCAAACTTTTTTTGTTCCTCTCAAACTCTCAATACTTCCCTCATCCTTACCTCTCAAACTCATAAGAAAACATATTTTATTTCACTGTGATTATTGAAGTAATCCAATATGGGTTAATGAAGTTCTTCCAAACTTTAAAACTTCTACTGATACATTCTTTTTCTTTTCCTTCCAGAAGGCTGTGAATATTCATCAGTTATCTCTTTCTTACCAAGACCATCAATTCTAATACAAGATCCCATTATCTTTCACCTAGTCTCCTACATTTCTCCCCACCTGCATTTTATCTTTCACACTATTACAAGATTAATCATAACCATAACTCTAATTGTATCACTTCCCTGCTCAAGAAACATTAGAGACAAGTTGCTGCTTAAAAAATAAGTCTCAAAATTTTAGCTTCATATTCAAGACTTTTCACCATATGGCACTAGTCTTATCTCATGTTATGGAGCTTCACATATCCTGCTCTAGAATACTTGTTGCTCCATAAACATATCTCAAGTTTTTTCTCTCCTTATGCCTTCAATCATGACATGATTGTCTGGACTACTCTTTTTATTCATATTTTTATCTGGTGAAATACTACCCAGTAGTATTTGCAGTACCCTACTCAAAAAAACACCTCTTCAAGGAGTCTTCCATGATTTAGAAGCCAGAAGTAATCTCTTCTTCTTTGTAGTTCTCATTCATACTGTTAATATTTCTCTTATTCTTTATATTATGCTCAGATTAATGTGTTTGATCCCTTTTTGAGATCATAAGCTACTTAAACACAGAACCATGTCTTATTTATATTCATATATTATATTATTATAATATTATTATATATTATATAATATATACTAATATATCATATGTTATATTATTGTATATTATATAATATATGCTAATATATTATATAATTATATATTATTATGTTATATTATTATACATATTTATGAGGATAAAGTTCTAGAGTATTGCTCTGAATATATTAGGACCTAGTAAGAAAAAAATCTTTGTTAAATATGCCAATGAATAAGTTATAAATCATTCTCACTATAATTTTTTTAATTAATGAAATCAATTTTCTGTTCCTCCTTTTCCTATAACTTTGGGAAGGAAAAATTCCTTGTAACAACTATTCCAAATTAAGCAAAATATATTCCCTAAAAATCCCAAAAGGTATACATTAATTATTCCACACCCTGAATCAATCAACACTCTGCCAGAAGGTAGGTAGTAAGTTTCATCTGCAGTCCTCTGGAATTACAAATGATCATAGCATTGATCAGACAAACTTCCAAGCTATTTGTCTTTTCAATGTTTTTATAATGTATAAATTGGTCGCCTGATTCCATTCATTTCTTCTCCATCTAAAAATCTTCAAAAGCATTCAACTTACAAATACTGATGCTATAGCATACATTTTAATTTTCATAGTGAATTAGCAAATAAGAGATAATGAGTAAACTACAAGCAATCAACAACTTTTGTTAAAAACAGGGATTTTGATAAGAACCAGTATTAGAAAATGCATCTGTCATACTGAGTTATTATAGCTGATCATTTATCACAACCAAATCAACCATGCACTATTATTATGGGCTAGCTGTTGTTCTGTAGATTGAGCTTCATGATTATAACAAACCCTTTATCATGACATTTACTATGAAATTTTAACTGATAAAATGTCTAACAAATGGAAAATGAGACTGTTAATAAAGTTATTTTCCCTAAAGCCTCTAAGAAGACAGCATAGATATGATCTCTTCTCTGTCTTATTTCCCAAACGAGATAGTAAGTTCTAGTGTAGCCAATAACAAGCAATATATATATAATATTAAAAATACATTTACTTAATTATTGAACAAGTTGTTTGAAGGAAGAAATAAATTAAAGTAATTCCATGTAATAAATTTAAGATTTAGAAATATATATTTGCTAAAACCTATAAGACTATAGGTCACAACTAAGTCTGATGGTAATTGAATGTTTTAAGCATGTGGGGAAAACATTTTTTTAAAGGCAAGTTGAATGGCTGATGTGGAAATATATTTTATATTATTTCATGCATATAATTGGTATTATATTTCTTGCCTTCTCATTGGTATGGGAAGTAGAGGAAGAGAGAGAATTTGGAACTGAAAATAATTTTCAAAAGCAAGGTGAAATCTAGAAAGGTATATTTGTCTTGCTTCTATAAAAAATGTCCTGGAGAGATCTTTAGTGTCAATCAACAAGGTATGTGGTATAACTTTTGAAAAGCTAAAAATGAACTCACATACTACATAACCTAACAGCACTCACATCTGTGAAACAAAACAATAAGAAACAAATATAAGAAAAGTCAGGTAATGGTAGGCTGTAACAATTATCTGATACCATCAAGGGGAACATGTTTAAGCACTCAAAAATAGTAGGCAAGTCTATTAGTAATTCATTAATACCAAATGTAAGAAGCAATCTTCCTTCTGGTCCTACAAATACCATCAATGGAAAGATAAGAAATTTCTGGAGTAAACAATGACCTTAGAATTCCTTAAAGATACCAAGGAGCTCAAACAATCAGATAAAGATGACTAGATGTTATTCTACTAGTGATTTCTCTCCTAATGAGCTATCATATAGTAACCACCACAGATTAGAAATCAGAATGAGAAGACACCTATATTCAATGGCAGAAGTAGGAAATCTTTAAGTATGACACACTGCACATACTTTCAGCCTTTTTTAATGTATTGCTGAGTTTTGCTGAGTTTTTTTTTCCTTAAAATATTATTTGTTATAATTGGATGACTGGAGAGAGAAAGAGAGAGGGGTGGGGAGAAATTCTGGGGAAAATTGTAGTAATGAAAAAAATAAATGTTTTAAATTTTAAAAATTAAAAGAAATTAAATTAAGCATTTTCTGTCCTGTTCCTTCATTACATTAACGGGGCAGTTAGGAAGTGCAGAGGACAGAGTGATAGAAGAAGACTTTAGTTCAAATCAGATTGACAACTAATGGTCATGTGATCCTGGGCCACTTGCATTTGCTTCAGTTTCCTCAACTGTAAAACAGAAACTATAAAGGTGCCTGCCTCAAAGGGATGTTGTAAGAACCAAATGAGATAATATTTCTTAAAGTGCTTAACACAATGCCTAGTACATAGTAGGTTTTCCCTTCCTAAATAAGATTTACACACACATAAATGTATATAGATTATTTTCTTTTAAAAAGGACTTGTTTCTTCTACCAAAACAATATTTTATAGAAAGGGGTAAAATGTAAGAACTCACCTCCCTGACTTTCTCAATGGCAGTAGTAAAAATGTAGATAATAACAACCCACTCTTGCACTGTGGGCTGAGGCTGCATCTCCACCAATACGGTATAGGTGAAGAGCATGAGAAATGCCAAATATGCCATCTGTGGAAGAAAGATACACACACCATGGTGCTGAGTGAACTAGTAATAGAACTAGAAAAACAGACCAAGACAGAATACCTTTAAATAACAATAGAATCAAGAATTATCTCATATTTAAAAAACATAAATAGGCAACTTCATAAAGAGATACAAATGGAAGAAGAAGAAATAGGGTATTGGTCTTGGAATTAGGAAATCTGGGTTCAAATTCTAGCTTCAATACTTAAAATCATTTAACTTAGTTATTTTCTGTTAAGTGGCAAGCCAGTATATGTCATTCTGATCCTAAATGAAAGTTATTAATAATATTGAGTAAGATAAATTAAGCAGTGCTTTGCAAACCTTCAAGTATTATGTCACTATCAGCTTTATTCACTTAAGAATTGAAGGAAAAAGTTAAATCTGGTATGCTACTTTAAGTTGTGAAAAGTGAAGGTTCCCCTTATGGGTCTTCTAGAGAATTCATTTTCTGTGTTATCAAATTCTTAAAATTAAATTCATATGTTGGGCATGATAAAACTTGAGGATTCTGGGTTTAGAACAAAGATATTTTGTAATTAAAAATACTCTAGCTGTCTCCATCATCAACAGCAACAATATTCAGTCTTAAGTGTTAAAGTCTCATTGGAAGTCTCCTGGCTAACCCAGGAAGAAGGACTGGAGGACTGACAAGGGTGGAGTTGAGCTAAATAGTAATCACCATTGGCTTCCTCAAACAGACAATGTCAGTGAATAATACAGTAATCTAGAGTCTTTCTTTGAGGTTTAAACACTATCACCTTCAGACACATACCAGACACTGGGTCAAACAAACAAGCTGCAAAAAATGAAATATATAAGTGTGATAAACATTAGTCTTAGGTATTCCTACCATAATATTTCTAAGTAAGAAGTGTTGCAGTCCCTATTAGCTATCTATTCTATGAAGCTATTCTAATTTTAGTTGCCTAATTTGCATCCCTTTTGAAACATTGATCTTAAAATTATTTATTCTGATTCTCAAAGCCAATTATTTAAATTACTGAAATCAGACAATTAAAAAAAAGTTGTCATTGAATTAGTACTGGAAGTTCATCCTCCTTCATTTTACAGATAAGGAAACTGAGACATTTAGAGTTTAAGTGCCTTACATAGCTTTGCACAGAGGCAAGGTTTTCCTCACTATATATCCAATTCCCGAGCCACCACACCATACTTCCGCTAAACTATGTACTTTACTTAAATGTGTTTGCAATTAGTCTCCTTTCCAGATTTTATTTTTTTTTAATTTCCAAGTAATACTATTTTAACTAGGATTGCTTTCTAAAGGTAATATATCCTGTTTTATATACATTGTAGAGATGATAATATAGTTGTTTTCTTTCCAAATATGATCTTTACTTGTATTATGTAAATACCTTCTCATAATCTAA
This sequence comes from Sminthopsis crassicaudata, assembly GCF_048593235.1. Classification (NCBI taxonomy): domain Eukaryota; kingdom Metazoa; phylum Chordata; class Mammalia; order Dasyuromorphia; family Dasyuridae; genus Sminthopsis; species Sminthopsis crassicaudata. Next base: position 492,151,645 of record NC_133617.1, on the reverse strand, counting down.
TAGGTATATTATATATGTATAATAAACTGCCACAAGTGTATCTCTTTCTTTCTCTTTTTTTTCCTTCCCATTCTTCCCCTCCCCCCAATAATCAAATCAATTACATCATTACTCTTAAAGATTGTACCAATCTCCTCCTCTATACTTCTATTCATTATCTCAGTAACTTTCTAAATCAAAAATCTCTCTCCCTGGATTCCACTCACCTATATGTTATCTCCCTCGTTAGAATAAAAGATTTATAAGGGTATAGACTGCTTTCAATTTTGTATTCTATCCTCAAAACTTAGCATAGTGCTTGGTAGATACTTAATACATGTTTTCTATTTTTTCATTCATTTCTATTTATTCATTCATTTTATTCTGTGTGTTCTCATTCATTCTAATAATTCATTCATTCTATTCATAAATTCATGCTATTCTATTCATTATAATCATCCATTCATTTCTATTCTATTCATTCATTCTAAGTGACACATTGGATAGAGGTCTTTAGAAGACAAATTCAAATGCAGCCTCAGATACTTAATAGCTGTGTGACCTTTCAGCAAGTCACTTAACTTCTGTTTGTCTCAAGTTTTCTTAGTTGTAAAATTGGGATTAATAATAAAACCTACCTCCCAGTGTTGTTGTGTAGATCAAATGAGATAATAATTGAAAAACACATAATAATGCTATATGTTAGGTATCACTAGTATTCATTCTGATTTTTAATGTAAATATGAGTAGGCCTACCTAATTTTAAAAAAAAATTCTATTTTTGAAAGAAATCACACTGAGAAGTTATTATCTCCTTATCCCAAGGAAACTCCCATGATTCAAAACATTTTTATGACTTCTTTTTGGGAATTGTTCTCAAAGCTGACTAGACAATTTTGAATATCCTCAGTAGTAGCAATTCTTGATCCTCTGGGAGTAAATATGATTTTTTGATACAATAAAAATATTTGGAAGCAATAATTTTAAAATGCTCATTTATTTATTTATTTAGAATGGATTAATTTATTTATTATGCATTTATTTATTTAGAAGGAATGATCTACATGGCATGGATTTCTATCAAAACCTACAAGAGGAGTAAGTTTTCCTATGTGGCTCATAAATTATCTCCTAAAGATCTGTTCTCAAGATACTGGGAGCTATGTCTGAATCCCTGGAATAGGTGTAGGTCCTATCAGGTTCCTTGTTGAGATGGGGAAAGTCCTGATTGAGCATGTATAGACTTTATTGTCGTTATTAGGGAATGCATGTCATCTTTATTTTTTAGCTATAACTTGATGTATAGGGCAATTCTACTGAGGAATTTGTTCTCTCAATGCACATCAATATCCTCTGTATAACTTAAGAATTTAGAGAGTTCAACAATCCCCTGAAAGATTAAATGACTTACCCTATGGTTGTGGCTCAGGTGAGACTTGAACCCAGAATCTCCTAATGAGAAGTCAAGCCCCCTACCCACTACAATACACTACCTTCTCAATCATTTGGAATACTGGGTAAGTTAGAAAAAGGTTCTATGCATACTGTGGACTACAAAATTTCTATTTATCTCAGCATTTCTACCATCTAAAATAGAACTGTATCTGTTTATTGAAATATCTCTTTGATGATATCATGAAATTAGGTGGAAAAATATATCTTTATTTGCTCTATCCTCTAATTTAAATTTATCATTTCCTTCAACTAAAATATACATTCTGAGAAAGGAACGATATGTATCACCAAACTGCTAAAGGGGTCTATAACAGAAAAAAAGAACCCTTGGTCTATTGAGAATCCTTTTTTGACTTGAATTTTGTTTTGGGGCCTCTTACAATCAGGTTTATCAAAAGCATAATTTCCTATTTTGTATCATTCTTATATTAAAAGATAGAGGACTATTGAGCAAATTTCTCCAGTAAAACTTTTTTTTTTCAAGTAACACTGTATGATTTAAACATATGCATATGAGATATATTGTTGGAAAAAAGTGAGGAATTGTTTTCTTGAACAAATCAAATGCTTTTTTTTTTAAAAGTCAATAAAAATAAAGACAAAAAAAAGAAAAGAAAAAAAAGAAAGTTTGACTTTTTAAAAATACTATTATCCCACCTATTTCTTTTTTTCCAAAAATCTGTGCCAATATAGAATTAGAAATGATATCTGACTTCTATACACAAGGAAGAAATTAAAAATTTAAAGAATTAGTGCACACAAATGATGATTTTCACGGAGAAAAAATATTAAGACACACACATGCTTTAGTTATTCTTAAAGTTCTTTCCATATATTTAGAATCTTAAACCATTAGAAAATGAAGAGCCCTTAAAAATCATTAATTTCAACCTTCCTTTATAGTTAGAAAACCAAGAATCAGAAAAGCTAAGCTACTTAACAACAGTTACAATTAATTTAGTGCCACAGAGTAGAAAGGAAAAAAGAAGCATTTATTATACAATTACTATGTGCCAGGCACTGTGCTAGATGCTTTACAAATAATGTTTTGAGTCTTACAGCAACTCTTATCAGGATGGTACTATTATTATCTCATTTTATAGCTTAGGAAACTAAGGCAGACAAAGGTTAAGTGACATCGTCATGATTACACACACAGGAAGTGTCTACCTGGTCTACCTGACTCCTGGGCCAGTATTCTTTTCATTTAGTCACCCAGCTAGCATTACTAGTCCTATGAATCTGGTCCAGTATTCCTTCCAATTACAAACTAAATCTCAATTTATCTAATCTAATATGATTCTCTCAAAAAGTCACTGAGAAAATATAGTATGCTAAGGATTGTAAAGTACTCCTACATCATCCATAGAGTACAATACCATGGGATACAACAAGGAATTCCTAAAGTCTCATAAGCAAGAAAGCTTGCATTCCTATTCCTGAAAGTTTTGTCCCTTCTTCTCCTTTACACTTATCATCATCCTCTGCACCATCATTTCAAACATTTTGATCAAAGGGCTTCCTCCCCTTGTTGGTATGTTCTTTTCTTGTTAAATGAAAAATAAATGAGCAATGCTGTTACTTGCATTTTTATAATCACTGAAAGAAGTAGTATTTTAATATGACTTGGAGTAGTGACCAACCGTGTAAAGCCAGAACTTGACAATTGGAGCATTGTAGAATTCATAGACTTTTCTGGTAGCAGGAAGGCTTTGGGGCCCACGATGTAAGACAAAGTTCTGACTATCATAAGGTTTTTCATCAGATCCTTTTTCAAAATCATAATTTTTCTGGGGTTTAAAAAAAGAAAAAATATGAGAAACATTTGTTTTATTCTTAGGAAACATACTATGTCATTGAATACTCTGAAACAAAAAAAAAATACTAAAAAGGTAAATTATTACCAAAGTACTTACAATGTTTGAGAGACTAATTACTAATGCAAGTAATGATAAGTAGGAAGGGGAAGGAGAGATTAACATTTCTAGAGCATAAGGAGTAGGAACTGGTGTCTACAGGAATTAAAGATCTGTTGAACTGCAAAGCCATTCTGCTGATATAGATCCAAGAGATCTTTCTTAGACCTAGATGGCTCCCAAGTTATGATATTTTTTCTTGGGGGTTGTAAGGAAGGTAATGCTAACTTACTTTTCTTCTACCATCACTGGTGATTTCTATGAGGCTTTGTTTAGAGATATTATGCAGTCATTCTCTTCTGTGTTTGTCAGTCATCATAATTGATCTTTATTTGGGAAGTCTTTTATTGTTTACTTATTTTTCCAAAATCATTTCCAAATTTGGGACTTTGGGTTGGGGCCAACTCTACACACTTTTAAAGGGAATGTCTAAGTCTTATTTGGTCCTAATTTGTTATATTATATCATCTGTTATATTATTACAATTGCATAATATGTTATACTATATTATGTTATATTATTATATGTATAATTCTATGATCATATAGCACATAATATATAAAACAATTATATATAATATAGTATGTATGTTAAAAATACATTTTAATGAAAGATATTTTAAAGGCATTAAATGTCATAGACTTGAAGCTTATTATTCACTCAAAAGTAGATGATATATCTGAAGGGACCTGATGTCAGAAAAGATTGAAAGCAAAAGGAAAAGGAGAAAAAAGAGGATGAGAAGGATAGATAGTCTCATGGAAGCAATGAACAAGATGTTGAACAGATTTGGGGAGATAGTAAAAAAACAGAAGAGTCTGGACTACTGTGGTCCTTGAAGACACAGACAGACATAATTGAATAACAACATAAGCAAGAATCTCAATATAAAGAATATGAGTAAAGAAAGATGGTGAATTCCTCTATGAGATGGATTAAAAAGAAATAAGTGGCAATGTAAGTTAATTAGAAAGGAGTCTATCTGGAATACAAACTAAAGGCAAGGCAAGTCACAAAGCATTTATTAAACTTCTATTATATTCTAGACACTGTCCTAAGCTTTGGGGATACAAAGAAAGAAAGAAAGAAAACAATACAGTCCCTGCAACCAAGAAGCTCACAGTCTAATAGAGGAGAGAACATACAAATAAAGTACTGACAATTATATTGGAGATAGGCTCAGAAGAAAAGCACCAATATAAATAATGATCGGGAAAGGCAAACAGTACTCCCAGACTAAACCAAATGCAGATATTTCTATAAGTGGAATAGAGAAGATACCAACAAAAAGTATGAATCTAATCAAGTTCAAAAATATGGGGATTCCCCACTAATAGTTACTCAGAAGTGTTAAAGTAATCCCTTCTGCCAATCATAGCAAAAGGAATATCAAGCTTAACTACTTAGACGTGAAAACATTTAGTTCTTTATCACAATTAGAACATGGAACATTCTGATTAATAAAATATTTGTACTGACAATTATTATATATATAATACCCAGGCTACTATAAATTTTCGACTGGAATTCTAGCTGGAGTAGTATAGAAGATACAAAAATATTGTTATATACAATATAGTCTGAGATTTAAAAGACATTTCAACCTCATGTCAAGGCATGGCAAATATCTGATGGACATTAAGTAACAAAATAGAGTTTGCTGAGCATTAGAGGTGGAAAGAGAGAGAACAACAATCTTGAGAGATTTCAATTCTCCTCTGTTCTGTACTTACTACTGAGACGTTTTCTTTGGGACTGCTGGAACTCTGATCACCATTATGCCATGTAAACTGAGAGTCCTGTGCCTGAGGAACATGTGACATTTCTGCCTTGCTTTTGAATTCTAACATCAATATGGTGGGTGGTAAAAAAATACTTATTATGATCTTTAAAAGAAAACAAACACAAAAAATTAATAAAATACCAAAAAACACATTACATCAAGTAGCTAAATGACAGAGAAGCTAGAGTACAAAAATCTGATTCAGAAAAATCTGAGTATGGTAACCCAGGACAAGTTACAAACATTCTGCGCCTCACCTATTAAATGGTGATATATAAAGATCAAGAGAAGCAATATAACTAAGGTATTTTTCAAACCTTAAATCTCCATATAAATGTGAGTTATCATTACTTTATATTTCTACATCACTCTCCAGTTTACAAACACACAACAGCCCTTTCAAGTAAGGTGGTGCAGGTATTATCCCTGATTTATAAGTGAGGAAACTGAGGCACATTGCAGTCACATAACTTGCTGAATTTTGTTATTTCTAAAAGGACTTTTTTTCTTTTCATCTTTTACGAGATGGTATTATTTGATTTATGCATTTTACAGTATTTAGAAAATCCTCCAAATCAATGTCCTTTCCATCTTCAGAACTAAAACCATATTACTTCTGAAATCTACTGCCCAGTTGCTTTGTATATTGATATCTGTTGTTCAGGATCAAAGTACTTACAATGTTTGAGAGACTAGATCAGAGAAAAAGAAGTCTCCTAGCCTGGCCTAGAACCAGTCTCCATTACACTAAGATAACACATTGCTTCATTATAATCTTAAATACCATTAGAAACATACAATACAAAATGACATCCAGACCTTTGATTTTTTTTTTCTGATGCACCATGGAATATATTCAATTATCAATCCATTAATATTTATTAAGTAGTTCCTATGTGTCAGGCTTTGTGAGAAGCAATGGTGGGGGGCAGCTAGGTGGTACAGAGCACCAGCCCTGAAGTCAGGAGGACCTGACCCTGATCCCTTCATAATAATACAAGAAGACTGAGAGGCAGTTGTGCTCTCTGACCTCTCTCCTCTTCCTCCTTGCCTCCCAACTTATTTCATTCCCAATTCATAAGCAACAACTGTGTCTGTAAAGGCTGAGTTGCATTTCCTTCAAGTGTGTTATGATTCACAGCTGTGAGGGCTTTTAAAGAATTAACCTGCCCCTTCATACTTGGGCATATTTGGGCCTTAACAACCCCAGTTGCCTCAGGAAAAAAAAGGGAAGCAATGAGAATACAAAAAGGGACAAAAGACAGTTTCTAACCCATAGGGAGTTTATAATCTAAGGAATTTGTTGAAAGTTGTTTCCTATGACTTTAACCCCAAATATCCCTTGACTCAATTTAATGCATTAATTCAATGCATTACCCCATGAATTCACTAAAGCTTTTATTTCTAAGCTACACAGCATATAACAAAATTTAGGGTAAAGATGTCCATAGTTATTCTGAAATTTGGTAGAGGGGGGAAAAAAGCAAAACATAAACTTCTTGAGAACAAGGATTGCTTCTGTTTTTCTTTTCATCCTAAGAACATAGAATTTTTTTTTCCTAATTAGGAGGTATAATTTTAAAGGATGTAAGCAACTCTTAATAAAGAAATTTCTTCTCCCAGTGCAGACCTGCAATTTATAATCTCAGTTTCCTGGAGTGGAAAGTGATGATTTATTTCATAGGATAACACAGGCAATATAAGTCAGGGCTAGGACTTGAAACTAAATTGTCCTGATTTAGAGATCAATTTTAGATCCACTTCAATATACTCTTTCACCTTCCCACATAGTAAATGTATAATACTTGTTGAATGAAGAATAATCTTATTCATACCATGTATAATGAATTAGCTTGTAGCCATATCTTCCCTCTCAATTTTCATCTTTCAAGGTGTTATGCCATAGTTCTCTTTTATTGTCCTGACTAAGTTTCCTTATTATTCTGACTCAGTCCTGCCTTGGTTTCCCCACTTCTCAGTACTGCAAAACCTCTCCTCCCTCTTTATCAGAATATTTGTTTTAGAATATCAGAATGCCTCTCCCCATCCCAAGCTATAAGAATGTCAGATAGCATCTTATCAACATGCCTCTCCCCATCTCCAGGGTGCCTCCGCCTGATTATGTCATCCCCTTTCCAGAGTCTCACCCCACCCTATCAGAATCCCATTCCTGCTCTCAGTACTCTGACTCTGCCCTGACTCAGTCTACCCTCTGCATCTGAGCCACATGTGTATATATATATATATATATATATATATATATATATATGTGTGTGTGTCATTGAGAATTCTGCTGGATTCTTGGAGACGATAGTCTCATTCAGCCCTGGAATCAAACATGGATCCAATTGATCCCAGTATATGTCTCCAATTAATACATTATTAAATATTTTCTAATCTCTATTTTGCTCAGTTTCCCCAGCATTACAAAGGAATTAATTACTTTTTCCAGTCTGTCTTTCCATTCAGGAATTTCTCTAATTCTTCTATTTGGGGGAGTAGAGATATGTTGTTGTTATTTGATGTAGAGTATAGAACGATGTTTAATATTCTCACCATAGACATACCATGCCTTTATGTAGAGTAGGATTACATGGTTTCTTTTTGATTTTTCTTTTCCTGATGTTGGGTTGAGCTCTGAAGTCACAGATGGTCACTGGGTCAGTGTCTTCAGAGAACAATCTACAATATAACTCCCAAATCCATTTTCCAAGACTAGTTTTGAGCCTTTCAGCTTACAATTATATGGATTGCTGTGGTGGTGATTGTTTAATCTTCATTCTCAAAAAGAATCAGTGACATCAGGAGCATGATGTCTTGACTTGCATATGAACTAGATTTGAACTGGAAAGAGCACCGAGGTCTCTTGGGTAAAGACAAAGTTGAATAAAGTCATATCAACCTCCCTGCTCCTACAGAATCATCAGAGTCCATTGGCAAGACAAAGCTCAAAACAACCAATAATGTCACTTGTGTGATTTGGATTTAAAGGACTTCCTTAAACACAATACTGCATCTCTTATCTGTGACTATGCAGTGGCTATCCCTCAGACTTGGGAAGCCATGCCCTCTCACCTTCATCTAAGTGTTTTCTTGACTTCTTTCAAGTCCCAGTTCTAGTCCCATCTTCTTCAGAAGGACTTTCCCTTTCTCCCAACTAAACCCAAATCATTCTGGCTTTCTCTGAATGATCAATAAGAACCCCAATCTAAAGTCTTTGTTGAGATTTTGAGTCTTAGAATGAGTGTAAATAGCAATTATTTCTCTTCCAGACGAAAGCTCAGTAGATCTTCCCCTCCTGTTTAATATCTTTTAAATGGCAAACTGGACCATCTTTTATCTTAATTCTTACCTAGCCACTAGTCATTGACAAACTGAGACTTAGGAAAGACTAAGGTCTTTAAGAAGGCCAAAGTCATCCACTGCATCCTGGGCCATCCCCCAGTCATCTTGATCTTTGTCTTGCCATTGCACTCTGAAGATATGGATTATTTTTTTACTTAAATGTCTTCTTTTATTTCCTCATAATTAAGTTCATTTTTGAGATCTTTCTGTATTTTGTCTTCATTGACTAAAAATTCTACTTCCCAAGAAAATTTAATATTCTTTCCAAACTCAGATTCAACACACAGAATCCAACCACTAATGAATTAGAAAGTAATTTGGCTAACTAAAATATTGACTAATAAAGCTGATGATGATAGAAGAAGAAAGAGGAGGAGGAGAAGGAGGAAGAAGAAATTAGAAAAACAGGAAGGGAAGAGAAAAGAAAGAAAGGGGGGAAAGACTGTTGTACTGATTATAAAGGTTGTTATTTGTTCATTTTGCTGAACTCAATAACACATGTTTATTAATTTCAACCATGCAATAAAGCTTAAGGCCAGAGTGGAAAGTTAAAGGACAATTGTTAATTAAGACTTGGTTAAATTACCCTTAAAAATTCCAGGCTGAAATTGCCTTGAGTTATAGTGGGCTGGATATAGTGGAGATGATCGATTGGGTGAAAAAATGAACCTTTGGACAATGAAATATATTTATACATGGCAAAATACAGTATAATAAATGAATAAAAATATTGCAAACTTCATTCTGCTTTCTGTTGTCTATAACAAGCAGACTTAGCAGGTTGGTAAAACAAAAAGTAAGATCAAGATAAAAGTAGCTTCTATTTAAAAAACAAAAACAAAAACCCAATACTAATCACCATTCAAACTTCTATTTATCCATAGTGATTATGCATTTTATGATGATTTTTACATCTAACTTTTGACTTTCAAACATCCCTTTGGGGAATATAAGACAGGCATCTTACAAATGAGAAAACCAAGAAATATTAAATAATGTCAAGAAATAGGCAGAATTTTTTTAATTACTAAAATCAGAATCCTAACTTATTGATATTTACACAGATATTCATTAGCTGTGACATTATTCAAGGCATTTCTTAAATGCCTTCTTAAACTTCAGTTTCTTTTCTTGTAAAATGGGATAGCATCTGAAATATCTACATCTGTGGTTTATTTGTTATAAGGATCAAATGAGATTAAATACATGAAAATACTTTGTGAGATGTAAATAACATATAAAATTAAGATAATGTAACAATAATTATTATTACAATGATTTTCACAGAGATACAAAATTACCTTTATCCATGAATTTTTTGTCATTTTCAAGCGTCCCATCCACATGTCAGTTAGTAACTTCTGAGTACAAGTGTGAGAAACAAAAGATCGTAGCCCCACAGACAAAGCCAGTTTCAAGCAGGTGGAATTACTCCAATTCTTCAGCTCATAAGTCAGCAGCTTCATAGCCATTCTTTCATTCTGCTTAAATGCTTTTTCCAATATGTCCAGAGCAAGCTGACCAAACTCTCTATTATATAAAAACAACATGGGAAAACATGAGTCAGAATCCTAAAATGAGTTAAAGATTTAGAAAGACTTAAAAGTCAATTTTACTTGGTATAGAAAGTTTGCAGAAGTAGAATTTAAAATCTTTGGATAGTAAGAGATTATTACATAGGAAGAGATAACTCACTATTCTCTATTTCTATATGGGACATAATGAAAAAATCCAAGTTGTAATTTAAGAAATTAATTTTTGGGTGAGATTACCTAACCTTTTCAGAGGAATAAACTTTTTTAAAAATTTCTCTGAAGACTGAAAATTATAAGCTCATAAGCAAGAAAAAGAAGAGCTGGAGTGATGCTGATGATGCTATTCCCTTCCATATTGGGAAATGCAAAGAAATGAGAACTAGCATCTCCTTCCCCTTGACCTATCTACTAAGGGTCCATGAGAAATCATTTGGGAAAAGATCCCTACATTAGACCCAAATAAAGCCATCCTCAACAACAACAATAACAAAAACAACAACAACAAAAAAAAGATTGCTAAACACTGAAAACTATAACAAAGGAAAGTTGTAGAATCCATTAAGCCATTTCAAGATTTAATAGATTATCTATTTGAAATAGTTTATCATGATCCTATAAAAAGATAGGGAAATTATTTAATAGATTATCCATTTGAAATAATTTATTATGGTCCTATAAGAAGATATGGAAATGAGCTAGTATATTTCCCCAGTCCTAGGATTTTGTATTTTTATCTATATAAGCCATTGTTCTTGATATATAGATCTTTTTTCATCTCAGAAACTCTTAGCCTACATTGAGCAAAACAAATTTGTTTCCACTAAGAATAGTCTTTTTTCCAGGTCTCCTTTTTACCTCATCATAGTAAGTTAAAGATAAGAAAACAAAGATCATAAAAGAAGCATATCTCAGCATATCACAGCAACATTCTCCTACGTTTTGCATAATATATTAATTTTTCTCACTCCTAGAATAACCTCAAATTAATAATCACTGCTTCCAATGTGGAGTTATAAAGTTGTTTCAAATTAAAGGATTTTAGAGAGGCCATCTAGTAGAGGTCCCTAATTTTTGAATAAGAAAATTAAGGGCCAAAATCCAGATTCTGACTTCAAATCCTATACTCTTTAGATTAAACCATATTGCCTATTCATTGAGTAGAATGAGCCAAAACATTCTTCCTTGGGATAGTTGAAGGTAATTTTTAAAAGGTTTAAAAAAAAAATTATATATATATATATATATATATATATATATATATATATATATATATATATATATATATATAGTGGTATGAATGCTTATTTTACGAATTCAAAGACAGAAAAAATGGCTCATTCTTCTAAATGATGTTGAAGTTTACAGTGAAGGAAGACTTCTTACTTTGAGTAATTGTTTAACTCTTCTGAGGCACCATCCATTATGTTGCTCTCCTCAGCTTCCTGTGCCATTGCTCGATATAGTTTACAGGCAATTACTGCCTTAACCCATGGCCTCCTCTCCATGTTGCCAGAAAAACATGGCCATCTTCTGTCTTTTCATCAACACTGCCCAAACCAGCAAGTCATTATAAGGGGTAAATAAAGCCAGTAGATTGTGGGTCTTCTGGTAAATGTTGCTCTTCCTTTGACTTCTTTCTTGATTTATGAAGGCCTATTGATTTCTCCTGTTGGTAGGCAAAATATGAATGCATTTCTGTCTATTCAGATTCACATGATATTTGTAGTACAGAGCCCTGAACTGATGATATTTCTGGTTTTGGTTAAGAAAAACTAAAAAAAGCAGAGTATCATATGAGTAGTGCCATGAGGAGAAATGACCACTATTTAAATGTGCTAAATCAACCTGTTCCATTTTCTATGAAATGTATCTAAATTAAGATGTGAAATAAGTCCACTACCTACTCGTGCTATTTTCAGGTATTCATAGTAGCAAAGCAAAATAATATAATATTACAAAGATAAAAATCACAGCCAATAGCCAATAATTTAGGTGAAAATCCTAAACATCATCTTAGTCAACAATATTTTGGAATTGTTGGAATTGTTTGGAATTCCAACCCAATATTTGAAGCTTCCTATCTATTCTCTGACTATGCTCAGATTCTGTCCTCTTCCTAATTTAGGTGATCAGGGAAGTAATCTAAAAAAGTTTCTTTAAGTAGTTGGAGGGTTGAAGAAAAAACAAGAGGCCATGGTATTAGATAGATAGGCCACCAATAAGAGTAAAAGCGCTTCACTTCCCTCCACATACTTTGCAATCCAACAACACCTGCTTTCTTTCTTGTTACTGGTGTGACACATTTCTGTCAGCTGTATCCCATGCCTGAAATACTCTTGTCTATAAGATGGCCTGTCTTCCTTCAAGAATTATTGCAAATATCACCTTCTCAGAAAGCCTTTTCTTCTTTCTCCTCCATCCCCCTACTACAAATTTCTTTCTTCTGAGATTACCTACCATCTACTACATAGATAGATGGAGAGGGGGGAAGGAGGGAGAGAAAGAAAAAAAGAGAGGGAAAGGGAAAGGGAGAAAGAGAGGGAAACATAAAAATGAGAAGGGACAAGAGGGAAGGCAGGGAGGAAGAGATACAGGGAGAGAGGGGGAGAAACAGAAGGAGAAATAATAATATAGATATATGTTCATAGTTTTTTCCATGTTGTCTCACTCATTGCAATGTGAATTCAAAGCTCTTAGCACAGTGCCTGGCACAAATACTTGTTAACTGACTGATTTTGTAGAACTTCTTTTTCTTTCTTAATTACACTTTGGAAGGAAAAGAGACAGGGATACAGTAGAAAATGTAGGTGACTTAAAAATAATATATATATATATATTTTTTTTTTTAAATGATACCTTGAATTTGTATGGTTGGGCTGTCCTTATGAACTGAGAATGCAGAGTATTTTCATCAGATCCACCCAGGTTTCCTAAATGACTTATCTGGTGATGGGAAGGATGAGAAAAGTTCTGAGCAAAGCTGGTTACTCTCTAATCATTGCATATTGTTGTTGTTTATTGTTGTTGATGTTTGAAAAGATAAAACAAGGAAAGGGTAGAAATTAACTTGTTGACAATAAATATTTCATTTCTGGACTATCCTAGAAATTGAATACCACCTAGATGAAGTTCTATCCTACAAAATAGTAACTGGCTCACTTTTTCATGCATGATTAATATTGAATTTCCCCAAAGCTGAATATATTTGAAAGAACAAAACACTATCCACTTTTAAGAAAGCACAATGTTCTTTCTTTATAATCTCAGCAACAATTTCATTGCTATGCCCTCGTACATATTCTACACCTATTCTCTATGTGGAAATTTACATTAACATAAATGGAAGTTCCATAGTTGGAACAATTTCAGAAAATGTAATCAAGATTCAGAATTTTGATAAGAGGAAAGTCCTGTACACAAGCAGCTCCAAGGTTAAGTTAAAATGTTACTGGTATTCCTCCAAGCCTTATAAAAACATTGCCACTGAAATTCAGATGCAAGGACCCTAAGGTAACATCATTCAGCTTCCATATGCAAAGATCTGAGGCTTTGTCTTAGTTTTCATTAATGAGAAAAATAAAGTTGTTTAAAAGTATACATAATAAAATATACCGAGCATTCTAATCATTTACCACTGGCTTATTTTGTTCATTTTCATGAAGATTTAGGCATTGTATTTTTTTAATTAGACAAGAGTATTATGAATCAAGGAAGCAAAAGACAATATTGTATACCTTGTACAGTTCAGTGACTACATGTTTTTTATTATTCATTGAAATCCACATTCCTTGACTGTATGATAAATTTAATATAAGCAACTTCAGTGACTTATAGCATAATATAGGAGAAAGAATACCAGGTAAAAAGTCTTAAGATCACAGATCTAATACTGGAAGCCAGTTAGCCCAATCCTCTCATTTTACAAATGAGAAAACTGAATCACAGTGAGGCTAAGTGACACAAGTTCTGATCCTTTCTCTCATATCTGCTAGTGTGGAACATTGGACAAGTTATTTAATCTCCCTGGGCCTTACTTTCTCATCTTTTAAATAAAGGGATTAGATTCAATGACTTCCAAAGAGCTTCCTATCCCCAAACTGCAATGCTCTCTTTTTGTGGGGCCTTTTCCCAGTCGAGTACCCAAAAATTGACAGATTATAATAATTCCAATTTATAATAGATTAGACTTAAGATCTTTGAAGGAAAATTCTAGTATTTCCCATGTAATCTTGAGCAAGTCTCTTCATTCTTTGCCTTAGATTTTCAAAGTATAAAATGAAGAATTTGAATTAGATGATCTCTAGAGTTTTTCTGAATCTTATTATTGTCTAACTATTAGGTTTTGTTGTTGGTTTAGTGATAGCAATAAGTACAACCATGTTTCAGTTCCAGTTCTGACTAGATCCCCAATTTCTAGAGTAGAGATAAAGGTGAACTTGCCCTGGAAGGCATAAGCATGAACAGAAACATATATCAACCAACATTTTCCTCTGCCAATCTCTATCCCTTAATGAGCTGGAAAGATCCTACAAGGCATATTCCCCTAAGGTACACACCATGACCAAGGTTATCTAAATTCCAGAATACTGTTCCTAGCAAATTCAAGGTAATAGCTTCTGTTTTGTTCTGTTTTAATGACTGCAGGGCAATTGTGAAAATGTAAGTCAAATGTAAGTGGCAATAATGCATAATTCTTCTCCTGGAAGTTTAATAGTGAAGGAAAGAAAAGAAATAGAATGATAACTTGGGAGGAATCAAGAGAAGGATGTTTATAGAGAGATTTTTATGTGTTAATAAATTTAAGGGGAAAGCCAGATAACAGAGCAAGAGGTAGAGACAAAGGCAAGGGAAGAAGGCAGAGAAGCAAAGACAGAAAGAAGAGACTTGAGAAAAATGAGGTAAAGTTTCAAAGGAGATGAGGGAAAATAAGATGAAGGGAATTGAGCAGGGGTTAGTCTTGGCAAAATGGAAAACCATTTAATCTTCTGAGACTAGATGAATGGAAACTGAGAAGAGGACAGATGAAGACTTAGAAGTGTATGTCGATAGGGAAATGAGAAGGGCACTCTTATAAGGGATCAATTTTATTAAAGCATGACAAAAGCATCTGTGGAAAAAAAAGCAAAGAATAACTAGGGGCTTCAAGGAGTGAGGAAAAAGTTTGGAACAACTGCTGTGAGGGATGTGAAAGGGAATCAAATTTCACTCACCAGTGAAGATCCCATTAAAGTCAAAAATGTAATATATCTAACAAAGGTTCTTCAAGTAGTATTCTTTGACAGCTTGGCAATGACATATCTGAGGTGGTACAGTAGAAAGAATGCCTGGAGTTAGAGCTGAGTTCAAATTTGCCCTCAGGCACTTACAGTATGAGCAAGTCTTTTAACCCTATTTGTCTTGCTCTCTGCATCAATAAAATGAGCTGGAGAATAAAATGTCAAGCTGCTCCAAGAAAACTGCAAAGGGGATTATGAAGAATCAAATAGGACTGAAACAAATGAACAACAAAAAGAATAGAAACAGGGAGGCAGACAATCATGATTTCTTTAAAAAAGAGGACTTTCTATTATTGAAATTTCTTATAGAAAAGAATGTGAAGAAGGAAGTGAAATTAGAAGCATGCTGGTGAACTACGAAAAGTATAGATAATGGGAATAAAAGTTAAATGAAGATGAAGTTTGCTTTCTGGAATAGTGAGGTAATGGGCTAGGGATAGATTGTGATAAGAGAGGATTTCAGAGTTGACAGTATTGAAGGGGGAAGAGTTTTGAATGAGAAAATATCAATATATGTTCCTCTCATTACTCTCTTGATATTTCCCTTTCTGTTCTACTATTGTAGCAGTCAATCCATGATATTAAGTCATCTTTGTGACAGATTGTACTTTAATCAAGTAACCCAGATATGTATTGAATTACACTTAAATTCAATCCACTTCTGTATATTGCATCATCTCCCTAATGTCATGGTTAGATTGCTAAAATAACAATTGGGACAGAAGTTACAAGAGTCAATAAAGTAAAAGAACTGAAAGGTCATTCAGAAGAATTTTCAACACAAAGAAGTAATATGATATAATGGAAAATATATAAAGCAATCAGTTCATAACGCACTTCTGACATGACCCTTGCAATCACTTGACTTCCTTAGACAGACATCTGTATCTTCATCTATAAAATGAGTAGATTGGAATCAATGGCCTCCAGGGCCATTGATCTTATTTATGGGCAGTGTCACCAAAGACAATGATAGAGACATTGCTCAAACTCACTTCATTAAAATTACCTTATTTTTTCTGTTGAGATTATTGTATAGGGCTCTGAAAGTCTTCCTTGTGTAGCTGCTCCGATATGCTCCACCAATTAGGTACTCTATCACTAATCCAATATCAATCAATGAAATTCTATAGTCTGAAGGAAGATTGCTCTATAATGCAAAAGTTAAAACATATCAATATAAGTTCTTCCTCTCTTCACTCTCTTGATATTTCCCCCTTTGTTCTACTATTATAGCAATCAATACTTATATTTAATCATCTTTGGAACAGATTGTGCTTTGATCAAGTAACCCAGATATGTATTGAATTACACTTAAATCCAATTCACTTCGTGCATTGTATCATCTCCCGGATGGTCCTCTTCAACAACAAAGGACAAAAATAATCTTTGCTGTGAGTAAAAGTAGAAGCTTGCCCCATTGATGAGCCTACTAGAATGGGCCAGTAGGGCAACACAGCTTACACTCCTTTGACTAAGATGTCAAAAGATTTTAGCCCAGGAAAAAAAAAAAAAAACTTGATCTGAAATCTTTGAAATAAAAATATGAGAAGTAAAACAAGAAAGCTAATGAATATTGATTGGGTTTTGAGATTTCTGTATTGTTCCATAGGGAACACAAAGAAGGACCACATAGAAGAATATACAATTATGCCTCTTTTTTCGTAGTATAGTAGATAATTTTAATGCTCACTTTTGTCTTTGTATCTTCAGCATTAGGCACAGTAGCTAGCGTGTGGCAAGAGATTTTAAAATGCTTGCTAATTAATTTGCGACATCTTTATTTCATAGTGGAGTCCATACAAAAGCTACATATTTCAGATAATCTCAATATACTAACAAAAATTTATCTTTTGACTTTTTTTCTCTTTCTGATACACTAAGATCTTGTTCTTGACTAGAAACTTTAACATGATAACTTTGAAATCAAAAATAATTGTTTAAAATTCTTGAAATGTCCTTTGATTAGATATATAAACCTGTGACAGTTACTTGACTGAGAAGAAAAAATTCATACCAGTGAACAAAATACTTAAGTAATTATTTGAAAAATTAGTTAATCTGTTTTTGTAATAAACTTAATCACTAAGCCTCATACTGAAGGATTCAGTTTACTACTATGATAATACTGAATTAGCAATTTTTTCACTGTCAAGTTGTCACTTATCTTTAATAAAATAGGAGGAGGAAATAACACAGAAATCTGGATATTTTCTTTTTTTTTTTTCTTTTTTCTTTTCTGAGGCTGGGGTTAAGTGACTTGCCCAGAGTCACATAGCTAGGAGGTGTTAAGTGTCTGAGATCAGATTTGAACTCTGGACCTCCTGAATTCAAGGCTGGTGCTCTGTCCATTGCGCCACCTAGCTGCCCCCTACACAGAAATCTGAGTATGACTATTGAATGAACAAATTCTGAATAAAATATGCCTATTTTGAATAAGACATATGGCAATCTACTTTGATAATATATGATGACTGAAAGGTATATTAAAAAAAGGTTTTTATTTATCTTTTTCATATTCTTTTTACCTTTGTATTAGGAAGAGAAAATAATATTTGTCTCCCCTAACAGTCTTAATTAACATTAGTCACTTACATTCATTTCCCTGAAATCTCAAAAAGATCCAATATACTTAATGAAAGCATTGAATAAACACAATTGCAGTATAACAGGGCCAAAGAATGTGTCCATAAGGAAATATGTATTATACCAACACTTCTGATTTCCAGTGATTCTCCAAACTATAATCCTCTACAAATTCCTTTCACCATGGAGCAAAAAAAAAAAAAAAAAAATCTAGTTTTCTATTAACATATTTGATTTCATAAAGATAATTTTAATGGAACAGGAGATGTTTGGGGGCAGTATTAAACAATAAGCTATTTTTAAAAGAATAATAATAATTACATACTTGGAAAGGTAGTCTTAATTTGCTGTTACAAATAAAACTAGAAGTTCAAGGTACAAGGGAAGGAAATGAGTGCTAAAAATTGATAAAAACAATAAAAATTATGTAAATAATGGGTTCAGGTATGAGAAAGTAATGTAACAAAAACAAATTTAGTTCAATTGTCTCTAAGGTTTTTTCCAAAGACCCTCTCAAAAACAACAAGAACTCCACATATAAAATAATTTCCACAATGTTTACATAACTTTGCATTTACTAATGATTGCCTCTATAATATGTTAGAAACCATGCTAGATGCCATGCTTTAAACTTTGGCCCTTAGCCAACCATTGAACCTCCCTCTATAATACAGTTTCCTCACCAATAACATAAGTAAATAGGACCAGAACTCTTAAGATCTTTTCTAGCTCTAGTGCCTATGAACCAAGCTTGCATCATACTAAGAAATTTTCTGCATTTCCCAAGTCTGAGAACATTTGATTACCTGTTTTACATCATGCACAAGATGATGCAAGAGCATGTTGTTTGGTCCATATTTCTGTAATGAAACGTGAGAATTAAAAAGCAGTATACTTTGCATTTAACATATGTTTTAACATATTTAACATGTATTGGTCTACCTGCCATCTAGGGGAGAGGGGTAGAGGGAAGGAGGGGAAAAATTGGTACAGAAGATTTTGCAAGGGTTAATGTTCAAAAATTACCCATGCATATGTCTTGTAAATAAAAAGCTATTAAAAAATCAGTATACTTTAAACTAAAACATAATAAGAGCATGTTTTCATTATAGGAAATTATACATTATATTTTAAACACTCTCAATGGTCTTTATTTAAATTTGATGATTCTACTTTCTATGTTTCCTAAGGATGGGCATAATTACATTAAGTAACCATTTTTCACACAGCTCATGTGAGTACATAAATTAATAAACCTTCATTGACTATTGATGAAGGACAATGTTATAAGCTAGATTCCAAGAGACAAAAGCACTTGTCAAATCCACATTGTACTTAATTTGTATATAATCTACCTACCTACATACACATACATCCATAATAGTTTGCATTTATAGAGCAGTTTAAAACTGGCAGTGTTCTTTACAAATAGTATCTCATTTGATCCTCACACCAATGCTGTCAGGTAGGTACTATTATTATCCCCATTTTACTGATGGGAAAACAGAGGCTGGGAGATTAAGTGACTTGTCACACAGCTAGAACATATTCCTGACTTCAAGTCCAGGACTTTATCTACTGTGTCACTTAGCTGCCTAAATTTAAAGGAAAAAAATTAGTTGCCTACTTTTGGCAGTGTCAGAGGCTAACACAATTTCTGCTACTAGAAGGCCATGGATACTATGAGCTCAGAGGTCTCAGTTGCAGTGAGCTAAGTCAATTTGAATTATCAAAATAAGTCCTGTACCTGTATGGGGAGCCCCTAAAAAGGAATTTGTCTAAAGGGCAGCAAATGAGCCCAGGTAAGAAATGTAGCAGGGCAGAGATTCTACTCCAATTAGCAATGGGATCCAGCTGTGAATGATTGCAGCACTTCCAGCCGGGATAAAAAATAGGGAGATGTCTCAAAAACAAATCAAAACAACAACGAAAACCTTAAAATGCAAGAGAATATGTTAATGGATGGGGATAACTAGCTCACAAGTGGCAGTTTAGAACTTAGAAGATTTCAAAGTACTGAGGTGTCAGGGGGTCAAAAAAACCTTCATGGAAGATACAGGACTTAAAACTATTTTGTAAGAAGGGAAGGATTTAGATTAGTTCAAAGGATTGGCATGGACATTCCAGGTTAAAAAGATAACATATACAATATCTCAGAGTCAAGACTATCTATACATATGGCTTGTTTAGAGATTAGTTGAGTAGATAAGGAGTAGCATGTTTGGGAAGGAGTAGTAGAATGTTCATTATAGAAATAATACTAGATCATAAAATACCAGTGTTAATAATAATAAATTTCTTTAAGTCAGCTAATTGTTCATTTTAATATAAAGACATTAATTATATTGCAAATATTTTCCTTTTTTTTTTTTTAAATACAATATTCCTACATCACCTAATGTGCAGGTACAATGGCCAATCTTAGGCTGATCTCATTGGTTATCATGCTAGCTTAAAAAAGAAATAAGATTTAAGAATGTCTCAAAGGACCAAGTAAATTATTATATAAGTATGCCCTGGTCTTATTGTGAACCTGCTCTGTTTCCAAGTGGGTCAACTTCATTCCCTCCTTGCAGGACCTCATCATGAGAGTGCCAAACAGTACGGACACCAGATCAGCTTAACCTTATTGAAATTCAATGCTTCCGAACTCAAGCAATCCACCAACCTCAACTTCCAAGTAACAGGGCGTATACCTGTACACCACTTTTCTTAGCCAAATATTTTATTCAAATTCATTTGTCAAAGTAAAAATGGAGAAATAAAAAACTGTGGAAAACTAAATTTTCTACTCAGTTTTCACCTTAAATATCTTTCAAAAAAATCATCCTATTTTAATATCTACATTTCTATATAATTTCTAATATAGAACTCCTATGTTTCTAAAGGAATTACTAATTTCTTTTTAATATTTAATTCTTATATAATTCCTATATGGATGCCAGAATAGGGTGTTTGAATCCTAAGGCAGATGAAATCAAGTGCAATACTCACTGTATTGTAGAGCTCTTCTAGCCGGGAGATAGTGAGAAAGCGGTGCAGATTCACTCCATATTCTATTAAGAGCTTTACAAAATCCACCCGATCCATCACTAAAGCATCCATCATGGCTTGTTCCAAACAGTCAGTCTTCAAGACACAAAAGAAACAAGAAGCATCAAAAAGGAGAAATATAACAATTTGATCTCTGAGGTCCTATCCAACTCTAACCATGATATCAAATAACCAAAAAAAGAAAAAGAAGAAGCCATATGGATTAGACTAAAACACAGGCATTTTCAGAGGGAAATATATTCAAAATGCAAATCAGTTTTCCAATCTGACTAAAAAAAACCCAAAATATTGTTTTTATCTAAATGGGAATAATATTTTTCCTTTATCTTTGCACCTGAGGGAAAACTACATGATGCAGAGGAAAATACTTGGCTCCAACATCATCAGCAAGATGTAGCATGTAATTTCTTTGGTATTGTTGTTTGTCCTTCATTTTCAGAGAGGACTAGTGATATCACAGGTGTCTCTAATTTTTACAGTCTTTTTAACCTTAAGAAACTGAGTTAACCATGAACCTCAGTAACTTCATCCATAAAAGGAGAAGATTAGAATAGCTGGCTTCTGAGATCTTTTCCGGAACTAGATCCATGATCTTAATAATGAGTTGAGATTTTTAAAAATCTATATAAAAATCAAGCTTTTACCAAATGTCACATTGATAAGGTCAAAAAAAGAGACAGCCTAAGATAAAAATAATTAACAGGAAAATTCTTATCTTGGGAGAGGTTAAAAGGAGATAATTTGAGTAACAAATGATTAAAAGAAATTCCAGTCTTATTTACAAATATCTCCAGAACCTCTTAGATAACATCTCTGTGCAAACATTGTTTGAAGACCCTAGTTATATATAAAAGGAATTTCTAAAATTGTTTTCCTCGCACTCGGTTTATACTTGCCTTGTGCCCACCAACTTGTTCTGGCGTCCTGACCCTTGCCAGGCAGTTTGGCCTTCCTGAAGGCCAAATGCCTGTCTATCCCTTTACTATCAATAAAGACTTTGTTTTGATACAGCATTGAGTAGCAAATTCATTCACTACCGAACCTGCCCTTGGTTACTTTGGGGAAGGAGAGGTTAATCAGACCCCCAATTACTCCTCATCAACATCATCCCTGAATTTTTTTAAATTTTCTTTTTTATTCTTTTGAACTTAATAAATATCAACAAACATAAATTATTTCCCCCAAAAAAGTGAACCACTTATAAAATCTTGAATCTAAATTCTATACTATATCTAACTGAGAGGGGTAGGGAAGGAGGTGCATAATATTTAAAATTTAACATGGTAGTTGCCAATTCTGTCTGCCTTTCTATGTCTCCTTGAGAATTTCCTTCTGTTTTCTATTGTCTGTTTATTTTAATGACTCATTGACACTTTCCTTTCTTTTCTTTCCATTTTAAATTATCACATCTACTCTTCCTTTCTCTTCCACTCAAAATGAAAACCTTCCCTTATAATAAATATAGTCACACAAAGCAAATCCCAACATTGGCTGTGTCAGAAACAGGATGCCTCATTTTACCTTTTTGGTCCATTATCTCTCTACCAATTAAATTTATCAGCAGACATCTGAATTGTGACTGGGCATTACACAGGACAGAGACTTCCACAATGATTTTCCTTTACAATGTTGTAGTCACTGTGTCTCAGTTATCTTCACTTCGCTCTGCAACAGTTCTTACAAGTCCTCCCAAGTTTCTTTGAATCTGTCTCTTTCATCATTTTTTACAGCTCAATCAAATTTCAATGTGTTCCTACACCAAAATCTATTCAGCTATTCCCCAATAGATTAGTATCACCTTGTTTCCAGTTATTTGCTGTGACACAAATACTATCATATATATTTCTTTGATCTTTTGGGGGCACTCTGTTTTCTAACATAGCATTCTCAAATGAAAACTGCAGCTATTTTATAGTCTAATTGGAAACAAAGAAGTTATTAGCAATAAATTATTTTCAGGAAACTGTAGAGTTGAAAATTAGCTTTAATGGTCTCATAATGGCATTTTAGCAATGGAACTAAAATTTAAAATATAATCTTCTGACATGTGGGTTGGAGACTTAGAATAGGAAATCATTTGGGCACAAATTTAGGACTGAGGTGGGTGAGATATAAATCAGTCAACCAGCATTTATGAAGTGCCTTCTCTATCCCAAGTACGTGTTACATTATGAAAATGTTTTTTAAAAAAAGCAAAAAATCAGAGAAAGGGAAAGTTCTATATACAGTTACCTTGCTCCCAACTGGGATAGAAGCACAGATGCTTTATCTGACTTAAAAGTAAATGAACAGTTAATGATGGTGGCAATTATATCCTGACCTTTGATTCTAGCAGCATCCAGGTATCATCAAAAATATTTTGATATACTAAATTAATAAGAACACATCTGTTCCATGTTATGTCAAAATAGGTTCCTCCAACTAAATGAAAGTGAATAGGAAAAAAGAAAAAAAAGAAAAAGAAAGTGAATAAAAAACAAGCACAAAGGAAGTCAGTAGGTAATTTGAAAGAATGTCAGGAAATGGGAATAGAACTGAGGAAATTAACACCCAGATAATTTAAATGAATAAAGGCAACATAGTGTAACAGAAAAAACTCTAGATTTGAAATCAGGAGAGTGGATTTGAATATCAGGGCCCCTACTTATTACTTATATGATCTTAGAATAGTCACAACCTCTCTGGTACTTAATAGTTTCACTTGTAAAATGAAAGAGTTGAACTGTTAGACTACTACTAGGTTCCAGACAGTGAAAATTAAGAAACCCCCAAGTGGACATATTATTCAAATAAACACTGCATATTTCCATTGGTTTGGAACCAATTAGCATATTTTACATAATTATAACTTCAAATTCTGCAAATTCAAATAAATGCAACTACTATGCACACTAATCAAGATCCTATGGACCAATGAAATCCATTAGCATATGTATTCCCCATCCACTGGGATAGAACGTTCTTGTCCCAGTCCTTCTATAAACTCTTCATAGAATATACATCAAAAATATCATAAACCTTCCTCAGATTCTAAATGGCAGACAAATATAGACCTTAGGTTACTGAATTCCACTCTTATAGCATTTATACCTTTACCTCCTTTTTAGACCATCTATGTCCTTCAATGTTTTAATACCATTTTTTGCAAATAAGACATCGTTAGGATTCTTCTGTAACCATTTTAGTAACTCACATTAGATTTTTTCCATTGTTTTTGGGTTACCTATAATTTTAATCCAAGATTTTGTTGTTATTCTTTTCATTTTTCAAGGGGACAAATGGTGGAAGAAAAAAATAAAAATTTCTTAAAAGTGCCTATTATATGAAAGGCAGGATTGTTGGGCACTATGAGGAATACAAAGAATAAAATTATTCAGTCTTTGTATTCAAGGCACTTGGTAATAAAAAGATAAGGTAAATTCAGGAAACTTCTGTTTTTTACATAATATATTCCTAAACACCATTCATAAAGTAGATCATATTTTCTCACGAAAACAATAATTTGAGAAGTGGGGGAAAGAAATAGGGCTATGTTTTTGACAAGAGATAGGACATGAGAATATAAGTTTGAAGTTCACAGGGTACTGCATATGACAGAGCATAATTCAAAAAATACATATAAATGACACCACATTGCCATTACTATTTCCATCAGGAAAAAAGGAAGTAAGGAGGATCTATGGTATCCCTATTGGTAGGAAAAAAAGAGGTCCTATAATAATGTCTTGCCATTTTTTTTGAGACATCAAGGAGTGTCAAAAGGTCCTGTGTTCATAACTAGGGAACTAGGGAACTTCTCAATAATAGATATGAATAATAAATATTTACAAAAGACAACCACTATGAATTTCTATATTCACTTAAAAACAGAAAAATCACACTTTAAATCCTAAGAATGTTGGAGTTGAAATGGATCCTAGAGAACCAATAATCAAATTTGCTCCTAAAATGATTACCTAACCATTCTGTCCCTCCCC
The DNA here is from genome assembly GCF_048593235.1 of Sminthopsis crassicaudata. Lineage (NCBI taxonomy): Eukaryota > Metazoa > Chordata > Mammalia > Dasyuromorphia > Dasyuridae > Sminthopsis > Sminthopsis crassicaudata. The sequence goes on along the minus strand of NC_133617.1, from coordinate 492,126,739 downwards.
TCCTCCTAAAATGATTACCTAACCATTCTGTCCCTCCCCTCCTATGCCACTCTAGCTAGAGTGGCATAGGAGGGGAGGGACAGAATGGTTAGGTAATCATTTTAGGAGCAAATTGACCCAAGATACAAAAATCAAAGTCTCATAACTCTTTTTTAACTTTGTAAAAGTTCTGTGAGTATAAAAATATCTTTAAACATTAATAATGCAAAGAATTCCACTGCACTATTTAAGCATACAATATACACAGATGCTTCTATATCTAACATTCACCTTGTCAACAACTAACAAATTATAAACATCAAAGAATAATTTACAAGTTTGCTTGTATTCTTGGAATTTAGAAGGACTTGAAGAAGATTAAATATATCTATATCTATATATACACACACAGATGTGTGTATGTGTATATAGAGAGAGATGGTTATCTCTCTTTAAAAAGCTGTCCAACTACACAAGTATAATCTATACCAAATTGCCTTCTCAATAAGGGTGATTGAGGAGGGAGGGAAAGAATTTGGAACTCAAAACTTTAAAAACAAATGTTGAAAATTGTTTTTGCATATAATTGGGAGAAAATACTAAGTTAATATTTTTTAAATAAAATAAAATAAGCTGTCCAAGAAAATCTAGAATAATTTCCATGAAATAAGTTACTCAAAATTATCAAGAGTAGCCTTAAAGAAGAAAAGAAAGTCAAGAAATACCAGCCTGAAATACGAGTAGAAGCAGAATATGTACATTCACTTTCTCATAATGATGAGGAGAGGGGGAAGCAGGGATTCTTCATCGGATGAATGAAACTCTTAAAGTTTCTTGTTAGTTTCAAAACACTTTTTGGATAAGTCAAGAGAAAGGAGAACAAGGGAAAAACTCTACATAATGCCCACTGAATTCTGGGCAGTGTGCTAAGCACTTTACAAATATCTCATTTGATAACTACCAATCCCATTTATTTTGTCTTCCACTTATCTCTCAAAAACACTATTTCAATTGAAAGAAACTGAAGAAAATGTAAAGATTTGAAGAAGTGGGAATTGAATATAAATGAATAAAACTTTTAATGTAGAAGAGTTCCCAAATATAAAAGTTAAAGAAGGAGGGCCAATTGAGTGGCACAGGAGTATCATATTACCTGAAGAAAATATATTTGTTTGTTAATATCCACTTTCCTTTTGGATAATTCTATGGTCAACAACGTTATTTTTTTAACAAGGCCTATAATTTCATAAGTACTTTAATTAATAATTTCTTCTACCAATCAAAATGGTATCATCTATTATTTGATACAACTATATTCATTTAAGATTTTCTCCCTCTAACTACACTACAGAATGACTGAGGCACTGATGAATTCATCTGTCCAACATAATCAAATAAAAAAAATTGTAGATTTAAAGCTGGAAGATACCTTAGAGATCATCTTGTAAAATCTAGTTTTAAAGATGAGAAAATGAAGGCCCAGAGTTGCCAGGGTCATCCCAAGTAGTAAGTCAAAATTTGAACTCACATCCATTGACTCCAAATTCATACACATATACATGGGTCAGGGAAGTCAAAATGTTTCTGAAAATCTTACCACTGAGAATCCCTATACCCCAGCAATGAAACTGGTCCCTGGAGCCCTGTTAGAACAGACCTTACTAGGACTCCCTTTGTCTCAAACCTAGGAATGTATCTATGACAAAGCAGTGATTCTTACAGAGAAATGCATTATAACCATACACACTGGTATAATTCAATGGTCTTCTCCCCATACCCTGTGCTCTACTCCCTGGTCCAACTATAAAATTGGAATAGGCAAGGATCTTTAGAGCCCCTTCCTAACACCTAAGTGGAGAAGAGGTCAAGTAAGAAGAGAAGGCAACAGAGATACAGGGGCTCCCTATCAGAGCCCAAATTGACACACAAATGAAATATTTTCATAGAAGCACCTTCCAGTGTTGTCCATAAATAAGAATTTGCTTCTTAGCGATATCCATCCTGTTCCAGGCCATTGCTAAGTTTAATTGTTCTGAGGCTGACAGATTTGTACCTAGGGAAAAAAAGAAAGAGAATGTGTTAAATTCAAAAAACTCTATTTTGCCCAGGTGTAAAGAGAAAGTGAAAAGAAGTTGTCCATCCCTGGAAAAATCTCTGGAAAAGAGGTTTTGTTCAGAATCCTTACCTTTAAGCAAGGCTGTCAGGATTGCTAAATCAAGGTCTTGCTGCTCCTCTGGATCAGCATCAAATATGGTGATCTGGAACAAGTTTTAAAAAATAATATTTGGGAGAAATATTAAAGGTAAATTTATCTTTTAGACCATCAAAAAGCATCACTCAGTCAATATTATCAAAGACAAAGATAGGATTAAAACTTTTCTTTCCCTAAAAACATCTTAAGCAGGAAACAGAAAATTGTATCCATTTAAGAAAGAGCTAAAGATATGAATGTATCATGGGAAAAATTTTAGAGACTTTTTAAGAGAATATCTCACAGTTCAGAGATAAATGAATGTGGTGTTAATTGGACAACAGATTAGATCATTCTATTCACATGATCTAAAAAAAATAACTTCAAATATCCAATATCCAATCCCCTAAAATGCCAAAAATAGATACTAAAGGGTGGACAGACAGAAAAACTTTATAGCATTAAACACAGCTGAAGTTTTCTGGAACACCATTGTTTTCTGGAAACAGCAGTATGATATATTAGAAATATCCCTGAAATAGGGCTTTACAGTCAAGGAAGAACTGACTGAATCCTAGCTTCAACACAATTTCATGAACTGAACCTAATAAAATGAGCCCCCTGAGCTTCAGTTTTATTATCTCCAAAATGGGAATAATACTTTTCACTATCCAAACCCTTCATAGGGTTATTGCCTTATAAATTTAAGCTACAGAATGCAAGCCATTATCATTACTGACATTTGATGGGAAAGATAAATACAAGCCAATAAAACAGATGATTTCTCATATTGAGGCATATTTTAGACATTATCAATATGGAGATTGGATTTATTTTGTCAGACTATGCTTATTTGTTTAAAAAGGGTTTTCTTTTTTTAATTGGTTAATTTAAAAATAAAGAGGAAAGTAGAGAAAATAAATGATTGTAAGAATTAAAAAAAAAAAACTTTTTAAACAGTTTCTCATCATGAATGAATATATCTAACATTGTAGATTTTCCAGATGAAATGTATACTGACTATACCCAGGCATGGGAAAAGCCCTGAATTGGTAGTCAGGAGATCTGGTTCAGTCTCAGTTCTCCAACTACCTGTCACTAACTTGTTCCTAACAAAGACACTTAACAAAGTTCTACTCCACACCTATCAAATTCACAAAACTGACCAAAAGTGGAAATGACAGATGCTAGAGGGACTGTGGGAAAATGGGTTCATTAATTCACTGTTGGTGGAGCTGTGAATTAGTCAGCCATTCTGGAAAACATTATGGAACTATCCCCCAAAAGCTATTAAACTATGCATACCTTTTAACATTACAATACCACCACCAGGTCTATGTACCAAAAAGAAGTCAAAGAAAGAGAGGAGAAAATCAATATATATCAAAATATTTATAGTAGCTCCCCCTCCCCCAGTGACAAAGAATTGGAAACTTAAGGAATGCCCAACAAATGAGGAATGGCTGAAGTTATGATATAGAAGTGTAATGAAATACTATTGTGCTTTAAGAAATAAGAAAGTTGGAAAGACTTGAATGAATAGATGCAGAGGAAGTTAGCAGAATATTGCTGATAATCAACTTTGAAAAAAACTTTAGAACTCTAACATAATGACAACCTCAGTTTCAAACCAAAGTTTCAAAGTTCAAAATGAACATGCTATATGCACAGAATGATAGATTCAGGGTGCAAAATGAGACATTTTTGGGGGGCATGGCCAATGGGTGACTACATATGCTTATTTTTTGCTGGACTAAACATTCTTGTAATAGGGATTTTGCTGGATTATTCATGCTTAAAATGAAGATTTTGTTTTTTTTGTTTTCTTTCTGGGAGTGTAGAAGAAAGAAAAAGTCAGATTTTCACTAAAAAAATTAAATTTAAAAATAGTAACAAAGCCTTTGAGGCTGTTTCCTCATCTGTAAAAGGAATATTGGTCTACATTAAATCTAAGAATTCTTTAGTTACAATTATACCAATTCCAAGCATGCGATACAGATATGCATGAATATAATCAACTCTCAAATATTCAGGATCTCATTACCAAATCCATGTATTAAATATTTCTAATACTCCAAATTTTCCAGGTGGAAAATATACAGATTATATAGGCATGGAGAAAAGCGTTGTAATAAAGATCATTTCAATCCTAGACAATTTTCTAATAAATTTTTCTGCTTTTTTGGATCTTTTTAGGATTTTTTATTTCACAAGAGATGTATTAAAATTGCTGAATAATATGAGACATGAGTAATTAGGGGATTTCAAATTCTATCTACCTTAAGCCCTCATTAGCCCAAGTATTAGAGAATAGAGACTGGTCTTTTGCCTTTCACCAACATTTAGCACAGTGCTTGACACCCAGTAAGTGCTTAATAAATTGTTACTGACAGACTATTTGGCTGTATTACTGTTCCTGTGTGAAAGCAATGATGAAACAATAACATATAGTACTATCTTCAGGATAAAGATACTTTATAATATTCTCTCAAAATTTCTCTCCCTTTGACTCTCAAAACAGATGTTAGTAGTAAAATGTATCCCTGAATCCCTCTCTTCTTTGCATAAGAAAGGATGTGGAACTTTGCATATACTCTCAGAATAAGTTAATATATTGATTGAATATGCTTAACTTTTCCCTTTATTTTTATTATAAAGGATATATCTGTATATATCTGGGAAAAGATATATCTGTAAATGAATTAAGTAAACTTTTAACTGGATAAAATATATGGCTGATGTGGTCAAGTTAAGTCACTTATTAGTCTTAAATTATTTTTTATTTCTTTATAAGAGTACAAGTTTCATTTGAACAATAAAAAAAGCACTTTGTGGATAAGAACTATTTCCTTTTTTATTTTTTTTATTTTTGCATCTCCAGCACCTGAGTGCCATGCTTAATCAAAGTTAAATTAGATGGAATTCACATTTGCCTAAATGATTTATGATTGAGTCAGATGGCAGTGAATAGAATACTAGCCCTGAAGTCCGGACATGAGTTCAAATGTGACCTCAGACACTTAACACCAGCTGTGTGATGCTGGGCAAATCACTTAGCCCCAAGTGCCTTGTCAAAAAAAAAAAAAAAAAAAAAAAAAAAATCAAGCAAATGATTTATGACCAGTTAGATTTGAAACCAGCAATACAAGGAAGACAGGGAAGGAACCAAAAGTCAAACTGTATACAATAAGTAATTGTAATTTTAAAAACTAAAAGGGAATGTTATAAGAGGAAAAAAAAAAAAATATATATATATACATTAAAGCCAAAGGTTTAAGGTTTTAAAAAAGAAAACATATATTAATCATACTCACAGACTCTTTGTGCTCCATACACTCCATCAGAATTCTTAAAAGGTGATTGGACTGCTTAAGATCAAAACTGAAAGTGTTTTGAATCATATGAATGATCTCTTTTTTCACCAAAGGTCGGAGTTCCCTGGTAGAAAGACAAATGAATATAATTTGACAAAATACCAAGATGGAAATAATCAGAAACAGAAGAAGCATAATTAAGAATGGTACGATTATTATTCTGAGACTCTAAATAGAGACAAAATGGATCCACAGGCTGAAATAAGTGTGATACAAACTCAAAATGGGCCCAGGGCACCCAGACCTTGAGTCATCAGAAAATGGCACTGGTCAAGGTAAGAATATGAGCAAGGTTAAGGGGGATAAAAGAGGGAGGAGTGGATACTTTTCATTTCAGTTCTAGAATTCTGGAGCCAAGTTTTAAAAGAGGAGCAAACTTTTTGTACTTCTAACATTGGCAGAATACCTCATTAAATTTAAAATCAAAGTTACCTACTTATATGAAGAGGGAAATGTGAAATGGGAGAAGATATATGTTCCATTTAGCCATTATGGATTAATTCAGTCTATGATTCTCAATACCTGAATTTAGGAAAAAAGGGAAAAATAATTTCTTCTTATTGCTGAATTATTTCCATGTACTCCCGCATCCTACATCTTACCTTTTTATGTCTAAAAAGGCCATTTTGGCTTCAACTAAAACACAAAAAAAACCCACACAAAAGTATCAATTCTGCCATCCTTTTTATTTAGGAGACAGGTACACTGCCATTGAATAACCTGTATGACTTTGAATAAGTCACTTTTTTGGATCTAAGTTTCCTCATCTGTAAAATAAGAGACTTAGATTAGATGCCCTTCATCTTTTACCCAATGCTTTATTTTATCCTAAAGTCTATATAAATGTCTGTCCTGACCAATTCAGTTGCTTACTAAGCCTGGAAGATGAGCAGACCTGAAACTCACCCTTCATCAATTGTGTGTTTATAAGTAAAGGCCAAAAGATCAGCAGCTCTGCCTGTGCCCTCACAGACCACCACAGGAACTGGTGAGTTGTTTCGGACAAACTCCCACACCATGAGAATCACATTAGGGCCTCCTTCCACCACCAAACCCACTATGGGTATACCTTGACCCATTCCTGTTTTAGAACACAGAAAAACAAGATACTGTTAGTTACCTAAAATACAGTTCTCAATCAATAAACAGAATTTGTTTTCTAAAACATAGGACTGTTAGCAAGTCAATCTGTTTTCCACCTATTCTTCATATTGTGATTACAAACTAGTTCAAGATGATGCAAGATGCTTTGGAAGCTAAAACGACATATGTGAAGAGTTTTCAAAGTTTCAAGATAAAAACTTCACAAATAAAAAGGAAAAAAAAAAAGGAAATTGAAGAATGTATTTAAATTCCATTTTATAAACTGTACTAATTTCTGTAGGAACCAAGAAGTTAAAGGTCTGGTAATTATTTTCAAGAATAATAAGTTCAGGGGCAGCTAGGTGGCACAGTGGACAGAGCACCAGCCTTGAATTCAGGAGGACCCGAGTTCAAATCTAGTCTCCGACACTTAATACTTCCTAGCTGTGTGACCCTGTCATTTAACCCCAGCTTCAGGGAAAAAAAAAAAAAAAGAATAATAGGTTCACATCTGATATTCAGTAGTTATATGTGACCATAGCAAACCATTTAAATTCTCATTCCTCAAGCAGCTCTCTAGGATTAATCTACTAAATTATAAAAAGCTTCAATGACTTTACCTACAGAAAATACTGAGAATACCTGAAAATTTTAAAATTAAAATTTCCTAAAATCAGTATTTTTTTAAAACTAAGAAGTCAAAAAGTAATTTTTTCCATATACCTTCAATTCTTATATTCAGAAGTTCCAATAAATTAAAGGATTTTTAATGATTATGACACATCAGTATATAATGTAAAAATAGTGAATTTTATTCTTTTTGAAATTTAAACATATTATTCACTTTTCTTTTATTACATATGCTTAGCACATATAAAAATGGTAAAACTAATTTTCTTTTTTACTTTTTTTTTTAATTTTATAGTTGAATCTTTTCATTGTTCTCATCTATATCCTTTTCCTCCTTCAGGATGAATAAAATTTCCCTTTTGGTATCTGAGACTAATTTCACTTTTATCTATGTAGGCTTAGCATCTGGAACAGTGACTAGCACACAGGAAATATTTCAAAAATGCTTGTTGAAATAATGAATGAATAAATGAACATAGCAATATCATTCAAATGTTTGAAAATCAGGCTTTTCAAATTATCCAAGCTTATTTTATATGCTGATATAATGGATGATTTAAATATTCTGAACAATAAATGTGAAAAGCTACTGCCATGTATAATTTGAAACTTTGAATCTTTCATGACCTAACAGGAACTCCCTAAGACCACTGAGGATACCATGGCCAATAGAATAGAATTCTTTTTATATTCTATTAGCTATTTCTATATTGCTGCATGACCAACAGAACATTTTCTAAATTTTCCAAATTCAATCACTATAGTGCTTTTTATTTCAAAATAGGAATCTGACACTTTTACTATAATTATTATCATATTAGTAAAGATTTGTAACTATTGTTATTTTAATTAATTTTTAATGTCATACTCCCCAAAATGGGACAAATCATTTCCTAAATGTGTTACGCTATTAAAGCCTGAGGACAATGCTATTTCTATTTTTATGTGGCAGAAAAAATTAAATTTCTAAAGAGAAATACATTTTTGTTTTCTGCAAAGTATCTTGCCAATACTGTGGAAATCTCAGTTTACTTTTGTTACATTTTTTTTCTGAGAAATTAATTTCTGAAGGGTCTTGACAAAGTGAACTCAAGAGGCAATGACTCCATTCAGGCCTACAATATGAGACTATCAAAATAAAAGTATCTAGCTATACCGGTACAGACACAAGTAGGAAATCATTCTTTTTGGGGGAGACTCAAACTGTGGAAAAACTTGTTTTGTTTTGTTCCTAACAATTGTAATTCATATCTTTAAACTCAAAATTGTCAGCACATCTTTTTTGGAAAATTAAGCCACAATGGCCATATGCCAAACAGATGAACCCAGTGACTTTTATAGCAGAAATTTTCTTTACAATTTTATTAACTGTATTAGATTTGAGTACAAAAATAGTCTTTTTTCTTCCATTCTCAGACATGATCAAAAATTCATATTCGCCGGACTGAAAAGCAATGTAGGTAATACCACAAAGAAATAAGGAGGGTTTATCCTATCATTAATGGATAAATGAATGGCTGGTGTAGCATTCCCATTCCATCCACTTTAGAGCAAAAAAAAAAAAAAAAAAAAAAGACAATATGTTAGCATGTTTTCATAAAGTGCCTTGTCCTTTTATACAAGGAAAACAGCTGTGGTCCAAGTAATGCTTCTACTATGCTTTTTTTTTTTTTTTTTTAATGTCCAATAAGACTTTAAATAATAAAGTCCAAATAGAACAATAGGATCCACATTCAAAGAAAGAAATAATACACTGAAGATAACCCTGAACCTAAGTCTTCTTGATCTACATTCTATTTTTAATGTGAACCAAAACTAAAATTAATTAATTTACAAAATAAAATCTGGGAGTTTTTATAGTCCTTGAAAGAAACACCTCTATTTGTGGTTATAGAGGACATAAAAATCTAATGAGACTTCACCCAGATAAGTGTCTAAGGCCAAACTTGAACTCGGGAAGATGAGTCTCCTTAACTCTAAGTCTGGCACTATTCACTGTGCCCCCTAGCTGAATACAAGATGAATGGGAGGAATACAAGGTGATTTGGGGAAACAGGCACCAATAACTGGGGGAACCCGAGATATTCCAAAAGGAAGCCTCAGTTAAAATATCTAAATACATTAAGTTTATCTTAGGAACCACTGTTTCATACCTTTTATCTCTTAGTGGCTCCTCTCCCCATCACCCCAGTCACTCTGGGAACTTTCTTCTCCCTTCTATAATCATAGCCTATACCTCAGATCCTTCATGTATCCTGTTATTGAAGAGTTTTAATCATTACTTTTCTAAAAGAACAGCATTAGAGAATTGCTCCTGAAATGTGCAATGACTTGCCCAAGATGATACAATCACTGTGTGTACAAGAGGACAAGTAAACTAAGTTTTTTCTGTTCTATATCCACTATATTACATTGCCTTAAATTCTATTTTTAATAGGAATCAAAAACTAAAATTAAAGAGAGTTCAAGGATCTGCCAATAGTCCAGAACAATATAAAGTCTCTATTTTGATAATTCTATTCAAAAATCTTAAATGGCTTAATTTTTTGCCTATCAAGAGCTTCCATATTCTATCACCATCCCTATTTCTCCAAACTTTTATAGACTAGCACATAATTTAGCATTTATCTAAGTCCCAAATTATAATTATGTACATTATGACAACTGATCCCAATCCAATGAAAATATTCAGAGCAAATATGAATAATGTCACCACTTCAAAAGGAATTCATTATTCCCACCAATGAATTCTCTCACCCTGTTCATTGTGATTGAATTCATGTTAGTTTCGTTCCTTTTCCTCCATATTTACAACAGACAGGTCAGGTGGTATAATAGAGTGCTTGGGCTGGAAGTAAAGATGAATCCAAATTCTACCTCAAATATAGACAAGCTGGATTTGGGGGCAGAACCAAGATGGCTGAGAGCTGACACAACTTTCCCTAACCTCCTCTGGCCTTCTTTCAAACCAACAGCAGATTAAGCCTCTAAACTGGTCTTGGAGTCAAAGAATCCACAAATATTTGGAGTACAACACCTTTCCAGAAGAAGATATCTTGGAAGACAGAACAGGTGTGTTTCAAACGGGCAGGGAGATAGTCTGGGCCGAGCCCAGACCGCAGCACCAGGAGATGGGGCAAGGAGCTAGGGTGGGGAGTCAGAGTGCTGAAGCTTTCACACACCTGGGAATCTTCTGTGAGCCTCTTAACCTACTCTGTCGGGATTGCAAGCAGGTGGTTTGGTAGATTTGCCAAATTGTAAATCATTGAGCCCCAGAAGACCTCCTGACCTAACTGCCATTATCCAGAACTGGAAATCAATCAGCAGAACTGCCCCAGGACAAATTAAAGCAGCTGTCGCTCCTTTGCATTAAGCAGACCTTAAGCCTTAAAAAAAAAAAGAACTCTCATCATAGGTAGCTTTTATGGAAAGAGAGAAGAACAGATTTACAGATTTCAAATCCTGAGGTTCCTTAAGGCAAATCATCTCCAGATGAAGCCCCAAAGGGAGACATGAGCTAATCTCCATTTCACAAGGCTTTCTTACAAAATTGCATAAAGGGTCTTAAAAGAGTGTTAGAAGAAAAATGGGGAAATGAAATGAGATAATTGCAAGAAAGAATGGAAAAAGCATATAATGCTCTACAAAAGAGATATGAAAAAGACACCAATTCACTGAAAAACAAAATTTGTGAAATGAAAAAAGAATGCAATGAACCAAAAAAAAAAAAAAAATCAATTGGCCAATTACAAAAGGAGCTTTAAAAAAAAGTAACTGAAAAAAATAATACACTAAAAATTAGAATTGAACAAATAGAAGTGAATAACTCAATAAGACTTCAAGAAATGAAACAAAAAAAAATTTTAAATAGAAAAAAATATGAAATATCTCCTAGGAAAAAAAAAGTGTCCTGGAAAATAGATGTAGAAGAGACAATCTAAGGATTATTGGATTTCCGAAAGCCCAGATACATAAATATGAGCAAGTTATTTAATTTCTCTTAGCATCAGTTTCCTCATATGAACAATGAGAGTTGAACTTGATGCCTCTATGTTTTTTTCCTAATTTTATATCTTATGATCTAATAAGCTCCATTTTGCTCAGTACAATTCCTTCTTTGCTTATATAGACATTCAATAAATACTTGTTGACTGACAATCAAGTAGTACTTACGGGAATTTATTTTTTGCAAGGACAGGTATTTTTCTAGGTTCCTCCTCAGCTTCATTTCATTTCCATATTTCCCCACAGTACCATCATCTGACAGAATGAAATGTGAGTGCATACTGTTGAGGGTGGTCAGCTTGCTAAGGGGATTGCCCAGAGTCTGATACAGGCACACCACCTGAGAGATCAAAGGAAGCAGAAAGCAATCAAGAATGAAAACAAAGGTCTAAGAGCTGACTTTGGAAATCATAAAGTTATAATGTGAATGAATCCCAATGAATCCCAATGCCAAATGAACTCAATACTAAAGTCTCAGATGTACACAAAAGATTACACAACTCTTTAAGACCAATTCACATCAGTAGAAGTTCCTTAGTGACAAGAAAATCCTTTAACCAGGAAAACTCCAAGGTCCAATTAAAAAAATAAACTTATTTGTAATATGGAAAAGTGAGTATGTTAAATTAAAGATTTTCATTTTATTAGAGTAATTAGAATAATAATAATGATCATGATGATGATAATATAGAAGCATCCTAGCATAGTACATGGAGTGCTGGGCTTGGATTCAAGAACCTATAAATTCTTGTACCCTGATTGAGGTCAGGGATTAGTTTTGAATGAATGAATGAATGAATGAGTATTTCTTAAGCACACACTATATGATACACACTCCCTATGAAACACATTTTAAAAAGTTAGACAGTTTCTAGTTTCCAGGAATTCACATTCTTACAAAATCACAAAATTAAGTATTAGAGACAGGGTCATATTTTCTAGAAACAAAGTTCATCACTTCTTATTGTTTGTTTGTTTTTTGTCTTACAGTCCAACTCGTGTTCTATTTTATTTTTATTTTTTAATATTTGTTATCTTTATTTTCCCCAATTACATGAAAAACTTTTTTTAGGATATACATGTGTTAGGTTCTTACTAAGTGCTAATGAGATAATGAGATATTAGGTTTTTACTAAGTGCTAAGTCGGTACTTAACAATTTTCTAGGTCTGGCCTTTCCTGGGAGTTTGACTTGTGATTTCCTGGGGAAGAGCTTGCATGCTTAGGAGGAGCAAGTTCATTGGTTGAAGTAATTTTTCCCAGAAGCCCTTGCATTATCCCACGCCCATTCTCTGGGAGGATAAAAGAGGGCAGCTCTGGAGGAAAAGGGAGTCTCTGCTCTAGACCAGACTTGAGGCAGCTCTCTGCAGGAAGGGAAATCACTTCTCTGGACCAGAGTTGACAGCAACGGTTCTCTACAGGAAGAAGAATCTGTCCGAGAGATTTGAGTTGACACAGCAGATCTCCTCTCAGAGAGCGATCGGCAGCTTCTGGAGACAACAGCACGTTACATACATGTGTCTTCATTTTTACATATTTCCACATGAATCATGTTGAGATAGAAAAATCAGAACAAAAGGGGAAACCATGAGAAAAAAAAAGATGAAAATTATATGTGTTGATCTACATTCAGTCTCCATGATTCTCTCTCTGGATGTGATGGCATTTTCCATCCAAAATTTATTGGGAGTCATAGAACTCATACCATACACTGAAAAAAATCACAACGCTACTTATTCCTAATAATGAAAATAACCTCACTATTAAAATTACAGTATAAATCAATATCCCAAATCAAAAGGATGATCATGAACAAATGAAACAGCAACTTATTCTATAGAAAACATCACCATCAATTTCTTCACTAATTCTCTAAAAGGATCCATGATTTTTACAAATGTAGAAATTCTTTTCACCAGTACATATCATCCCAATTCTTTTATACATCAAAGTATCTTCCCCTGGACTTCTCCTCTCTGACTGTGTATCTCCTGCCAGAACTTTTGTTTAAGGTTACCCAAGTCTTCATTTCAGGAACTTTCTCTACCAGGACATCCTCCCCTATTGGCCTTCCTCTTAGATGGTATTTTTGATGGGGGTTGAGGTCCCTTTCAGATTCCTTTCTGATTCCCCAACCCCCATGGCTCACCTTTGATTCACAAATCCTGATTAAAAAGCACCCTATTGAATTCCAATGATATCCAGGCTTTCCCCAGCCCCCACTGATCTGAACTAACTGAAAGCCCGCCAGAAGCCTGGGACTTCACCCACCTTCAACATCATCAAGCGTCCCCATTATAAAAAGGCAACACTAGACGCCATGCTTTTGCAGAAGTCCTAAGTATGGCATCCTTATGCCAAGGGTTTCTGTCCACCAGATCTAACCCAGTGCTCTTCAATATCTACCCTCAACTTTACTAATTAAACTTTACTTCTAAAATCCCTGCAATAAACCTTTTTATCAATCTAGATTTTTGGGCCTGTAAATTCATTTACAGGGGACACTGTGCCGTAATGGGACTATCTTTGCACGGACCAAAACAGGGTTCCCCCTTTCCTATCTTTCATCATTTTCTCTCCATGAAATCAAAGATTGTCCTTCTTGCTATTTGTATTTGCTTTTAAGTGCTTCATAAATACCTGACTGCCTTTTTGGATGACTGAATTAGATAATGTCTCATTCAGTATCCTTTCTATCTTAGTGAATGAAGTGCTACAACTGGAATCAGGAAAGTTTGAGTTCAAATCCTATCTCCACTTCTTGTTACTTGTCTTATCATAGGCAAGACAACAACTTACCATTCTAAGCCTGTTTTCTTATCTGCATGATGGAGAAAATTATATCTGTAGTATCTATTTCACAGGACTGAGAGTCAAATGAGTTAAATGATATAAAGGATTTTGAAATTCTTAAAGCAATATAAATTCAGCTATTGGCAGTGATGATATTACTGGTAGTAGTAGTAGTAGTAGCAGCAGCAGCAGTAGTAGTAGTAGTAGCAGTAATAGGAAATGATGATGATAATGATTGATGATGATACTCTTCATGAGTAATGATATCAGAACCTTCTGCTAAGAAGCCTCTCAAACACCAACATTTATAATGTGTTTAACTCTTAACTAAATCACTGCCAAACGAATTACCTAGAGTTTGATAAAAATGAATCTTTTGAAGGAACTGAAAAAACTGGGACCACTCTAGTGATTATTTGTTTTCAGATCAGTATATCTCTTTTTATAAGATTAAACACTTCAAGAAACAATCACACATAAAAACTCAATAGGTTAACACATTTTTAGAAGTGTGATGTCCTAACAACCTATAAGAAAGGTGCTTTTGTTAACATGATTACTGCTACCTTGTCAGAGTAGAACACTATTAAATTATGGTATATGAATGTTATGGAATTCTATTACTCTGTAAGAAATGACCAACAGGATGAATACAGAGAGGCTTGGAGAGACTTACATCAACTGATGCTGAGTAAAATGAATAGAACCAGAAGATCGCTGTACACTTCAATGTTGTATTATGATGTATTCTGATAGAAGTGGATATCTTCAACATAAAGAAGATCCAACTCACTTCCAGTTGATCAATGATGGACAGAAATAACTACACCCAGAGAAGGAACACTGGGAAGTGAATGTAAACTGTTAGCACTACTGTCTATCTACTCAGGTTACTTATACCTCCGGAATCTAATACTTAATGTGCAACAAGAAAATGGTATTTACACACATATGTTGTATCTGGGTTATATTGTAACACATGTAAAATGTATGGGATTGCCTGTCATCAAGGGAAGGGAGTAGAGGGAGGGGGGGATAATTTGGAAAAATGAATACAAGGGATAATATTATAAAAAAAATTACTCATGCATATATACTGTGGGAAAAAAATTCTAAATAAAATTTAAAAAAAGAATAGAACACTATTTGACAATTATTCTTTACAATCAAAATCATAACAATTCACTAACAAAAAAAAAACTTTTTTTCTTAAGAGAAAAAAAAGAGTTTCTTTATTCTATCACCATTAAAAACAAGAAAAAAGTGGTTAACTTTTTTAAGCCTTATTTTACTCACATCTTTTCCAATAAGATCTCTCTGGTTCTCAATGATTCCCCAAGGAGGGATTCCAATTGTTGAGATTTTCCTGAGGCATTGAGAGGAATGTGCTTTGAGAGCATCGCCAACATGCTTGGAGACTCCTATAAATATTCAGTTCAAAGGTCACACATTAGGTGCTACTAAGTTCCACTGTGCTCTTTTACTACCCCAAGGCCTTTCAAACTTTTATGTAGAACATTGTCACTTGAAGAAAGAAGGAGGAAAGAAGTAGAATATGCACTGTTTCTCTGAAAGCAGTTTTTTCAAGTAGATGAAAAATCTTATCACCTTAGCACTTTTAGTTTCTTCCAATCAATCTTACTAAATGTCTACCACGTGCCAGGCATTGCGTTAAACACTGGAAATACAATAAGAGGCAAAAGACAATTATTGCCCTTAAGCCCTTAAGGAGCTCACAATCTAATCCTAATGCTTCCCCCCTCACCCTGGTGAGGCAAACCTTTCCTGTTGATTTCCTAAATTGCATTGTGCTGGAAAATTATTTCATCCAATCTTTTGTTGGTTCTGTACTCCAGAATTAGATTTGAGCCATTATTTTAAAATTGTTTGGAAGGGAATTTGAATGAATTCAGGTGAGTTGTTCTCTTACTCTTCCATTTTGGCTCCCCTTTAGGAGGAGGATCTTTTTTTGAAAGTCACCCCAAAGTAACTGAACTACCTTCATAATTGCCAAGATCTTAAAACTTCAAGCATGTACCTAAGACAGTCTTGCTCAATTTCATCTGTTTTTTTATTCTCAAATTTCCATCATCTCTTTCATCTTATTTCAATAGAAATAAAACATCCAAAACACCCATTATAAAATGGACTTAGAAATCAAGTATAATCTTCTGTTCCTTATAAAGATGTGAATAGTATATACCTTAGGAAAATGTGACAATGTGCCATTTAATCACCCATGAATAATAGGTTAAAATCTTCCACTATTCTTAATCTAATAGAAGATTTTTTCCTTTTCATCACACTCTTGGCAATTAATCTATTTATTCATCCAAAAAGCATTTGAGAACTGGCCACATATGAAGCATTGTGCTAGATACACATTTGTGAAACAAGCATCTAGTATTTGATAATCTGGCAGGAAATATGTTACTTTGAAATATAGCACCATTTTATTTGTAGCTTTTTGTGACATAAAATAATTTACTTTGTGTTATTAAGTAGAGGGTTTTTGTTTTTTTAGTTTCAAGTGGCTTATTAGAATATAAGTAAGCACCTTGAGGAATAGAACTAGGTATTATCTTGAAATGTAACATATTGAATAGTTCAATACCTTATGCATTATAAATGATAAGAACAGGACTAAAGATTTATAACATAATTTCACTGGCATAAGTATAAGGAAATTCCCTTCACCAAGCTGATCACCTTCCCTGCAATTTATATTCATAGAGAAGTTTCTTAGAGCTCTGGAAGGTTAAATGATTTCTCCAAAGTCCCACTGATAGTACCTGTCAAAGGGAGCATGTTGAACTCTAATCTTCCTCAATTCAAGGCTAGCTCTCTAGTCATTACATCACATTGTCTCTAAATTCCTTATGTATGCTACATTATATACAACTCTAAAACGCTTGAAAAAATAAAGTACAACATGATACAATGAAGCATGTGGTAATAGTAGGCAAATATACAAGCAAAATTCAAAAGAAGAGGGGATTATTTCCAAATGTAGTAATTAAGGAGAGTTTTGTGAAGAACAACAGGAATCAAATCTAAAAGAGGAGAAAGTACTATTAGGCAAGAAGAGAGGAGGAAATACAAACAAATAATATATCCTAACCAAAGACACAAAAACGAAAGAGTACAATTAATGTCAGAAATTTTTCTGGTGCAAAGTGTTCATTAGAACAGTCGGAGATAAAGTAGGAGGAAAGTCCAAAGAAGCCAAATGTTAGATGGCCTTGAATAAAAAGCTAAAGAATTCTAAACTAAGCAATGCAGATCAATTGAAAGGATAGAGTTACATGATTAAAGCACGCATTTGCAGTAATTTGTGAACTCAGAATAAAGAAACCTCCCTCTGTCACATTTGTTTTGAAATACCGAGTACCTCTCCTCCATGGATTCAGACATCCAGTGGTAGAAGCTTCCTTGCTGTTCCTAGCACAAGGCATTCCAACACCTAACCAGCATTTTCATGCCTCCCAACTCTTTCCCCAGTATCTGAAATTCTCTCCCTGCTCATCTCCATCATCTGGTTCCCCTCCATTCCTTCAATTCCCATCTGCAATGCCATTTTTCACAAGACATTTTTCCCAATCTTTCTTTAATGTTAGTGCTTTCTTTCTGAGATGATTTCCAGTTTATTCTAAATATATCTTGTTTGTACATAGTGGTCTATATGTTGTTTTTCCTATTACACTGTGAGGTCCTTGAAATTAAGGGCTAGTTTTTGTTTTCCTTGATATCCCTAGAACTTAGCACAAGGGTTTAATAAATATTCATTGACTAGTGTTGTCTCTGTGTTCAGAACAGATTAGAAGAGGAAGTGGCTGAAGTTAAGAAAAAATAGTTAAGAAGCTTTTGTTTGCTACTGGAAATAGGCAATGTGGAACTAGAGCTCAAGAGAAAGATCTGGGTTATAAACATGCATTTGGGAGTCATCTGCACAGAAATGAAAGATAAAACTAAAGGAGTGAATAAATCATCAGGAGAAAAATGAGAGGAAGAGAAGAGCAATAAACTAAGAATGGAATATTTTAAAACATACTTCAATTAATAGAGCAAGAGGAAGGGAAATGAGCATTGGATGCAAAGAATATTACAAAAGGTAAAGAACAAGGATGGTGTGGCATAATTAATTTAGAGGCTCGTCAGGAAAAGTGAGTGGATCAGATAAAGTTGGCTCAGTTTAATAAACATTTCCACTAAATATTAGGGTAAATACAAAGTTATATGATACATGGCTTTTGCCCCTATGAAGCTTACAATCTACTTGGAAAATAAAATAAATACATAGTTAAATATCATGCATAATAATTCATGATAAGTACATTAGAAGAAGAAAACAAGCACAACATGAAGTCTATGGAGTAAGGTTATTAACAACAGAAGAGAAATGAGAGAAATGGCATTTGAATTTGATTTTAAGACTGCTAGTGTTTCAGCCAATGAAAGGGAATGGGATATTCTAGTCATAGGGAATAATATGAGCAAATACACAAAGTTGGAAAATCTTAAGGCATGTTTGGGAACAGAAAGCTAATTCAATTTGGGTAGAACAAAGAATAAAGAGAAGGAAGTAATAATTTGAGAATACCTTGGAGAGGAGAGCTGTTGAAAGATTGGGGAGGGCTAGCAGAAAAGGAAGGTTTGAAAGTAGAGTACTGCAATAGTTTAGGTGGGTAGCAATGGGGCTGATACCCCATAGGCTGTGAAGTAGAGAGGGGGAATCATGGAAGAAATTCTAGAAATGTAAAATCATAAAGCAAGTTAAGTATTGATTATCTATCACAATTTGAAGTGAAAGTGAGGAGGTTCATATGAATCCTCAGCAATGACTTATTTTGACAAAAAGATAATAAAATTATATTTCTAAAATCAGATTAATATATTCAATAAAATTGCAATACAATTCACTAGAATGAAGTGTCAGCTACGTGGATGTAATTTTAATAATGAATTACAAAAATATGTGCTGATGTAATTATAATGTAAACTGCATGAACTAAAAAGCCTTTTTCCTTTAATCTTTCCATAATTGGAGACTCAGGAGAAAAAAATTGATTTTTTTTCCCCCTTGCTTCTGTCAGAAAAAAAATTAACTTCCAGTTATTTCATTTTTGCATTACCAGCATTGATTTTTAAGTCATTTAAGTCTGTAACTTAGCCCCTCTCAAAATACCACATATTCCAGGACTCCTGCAAGATTTGGATGTCACTGTGCTCCCTAAGCCACTGCCCAGAATGGACCAAAGAGAGAAAGGAAAAATTAAGAGGTCAGATGAAGGCAGGTGTGCTCTACCTGTATTGATGCCTTCAGTTATTATCCATGCTCCTGTTGTCTCTGCAGCTTTGATCAGCCCTTGACTGAAAATCTGTTTCAGTTTGCAAGGCATCTCAAAGTTCTGAATGCCCCCATGAACAGAGATCACAAGCTTTGGCAGTTCCATTTTCCATTCTTTCAACATGAGATGTAAAAGCTGCTCCAAACTTGTATCATAAGATGTCCGTATATACTGAAATATATAGACAAATAAATAAAATAAATACTAACACTAAGAATGTTAGAAAAACTGAGTTTTTAAATTTGGCCACAATTATTAATAGTAATTAGTATATTATATTTCTATGTTATATATCAATTATATTGATATCATTTATTAATACATGCCATGTATTACATGTTATGCAATTGTACTTATCAATTATATTAATAAAATTATTAGATCTTAATTATTATTGATAGTATATATTACTTATATTTAATTATTTATTATAATTATATGTTATGACATATGAAGGCTAACTATTGTTATTATAATCATAATTAGATATTAATGCTAGCTATAAATAATATCATTATTATTAATAATGAAGCAGGTTGTGGTGCCTTTAAGAAACTAGCCCTTTCAGATTGATTTATTCCTTTCTGATTCCCAACCCCTCCTAGCAGATGCATTATCAATTCAGGAAGCTAAGACCTTTGATTCACAAATCTTGGTCAAAAGCATCCCTTTGAATTCCAATAGGAGAGCCGGGCTTGTCCCCAGCCCCTAATCAGATCTGAGCCAACTTGGGCTGTCCCAGCCCCCATTCTAATGATCTGCTCAGGTTTCCCAACCCCCACCAAGCAAATTCTAGCCCTTGATGAAACCCAGTGAGGAGCCAACTTTGGACTCTACCCACGGGCCCCTTTAGATAAATCTCTCATTATAAAAGGAGCCAGACTAAAATCCTCTCTTTGCAGAGGTTCCAAACATGGCAGCCCTACCCCTGGCACGCCAAGGGTCTCTGCCCCCTAGAATACTGTTTCCCGTGCCCTCTTATCTCTACCCTCACCTTTTACTAAATAGACTTAAACCTTATTTCCAATCCCTATAATAAACCTCTTTTATCAATCTAGATTTTCGGGGTCTGTAAATTCCTTTACAGAGAACTGCTTGCACCACCACTAAATCTCATTTAACTCCCTATCCTTTTGTCAAATCCTGAGGGGTTGCAGGGGAGCTCCATTTGACTCCCTGTACCCCGAAACTGCCACTAGACCTCAATTTCATTTGGGTACCCCAAATCTATATCTCATCAATAGTAGCTAGCACTTATACAGTACTTTAAGGTTTGCAAAGTGTTCTTACATATATTAATGCATTTGATTCTCACAATTCTATGAAAAGTATGCTATTAATATTCTCATTAATAAAACGTACTGAGGTATAGAGAGAGTTAGTGATAAATTTCATTTCACTGACATGTTTACTACACACACTGATGGATTTGGCTTTTTTCAACAATGAGGTGATTCAGGCCAGTTCCTATAGACTTGTGATGTAGAGAGCCATCTGCATCCAGAAAGAAGACTTAGGGACTGACTGTGGATCACTACATAGTCTTTTCAACCTTTTTTGTTGTTGATTGATTGTTTGTTTTTCCTTTTTGATTCTGATTTTTTCTTAGACAGCATAAGTGTGGAAATATGCATAGAAGAATTGCATATGTTTAACATATATTGATTTGCTTGCTGTCTAGGAAAGAATGGGGAAAGGGAGAAAAATTTGGAAAACAAGATTTAGAGATGTGAATATTGAAAACTATCTTTGCATATATTTTGAAAATAAAAAGCTATTATTTTAAAAAATTAAATTTAAAAAGATAGTTGTTGCCACCAAAGTGCATAGCACTGTCAAATGATTCAACATCAGAAATCAGTATGATTTTATCAATAGAAATGACATTAAAAAAGCATTTCCATTTGCTTTGCCTCTGCATCCACCCACTGGAACTTTTCCACTTGACCTACAACTGAAACATTCCATAAGTGTTATTTCCCCCCATTAGAATGTGAATCCCTTCCAGGTAGTTAGCTTATTTATATTTGTATCTACAGAGATTAGCATAGTATTTTGCATAGAGTTGGCATTTGGTAAATGCTTTCTTCATTCATTCATGTTATAACTCAGCAACAACTCCTTCTTTTAAGGATAAATCATCTTATTTTATTAGTCAGATCCTTTCTGCAATGACATCTACTGACTTCCATATCACTCTTCCCTTCTTCCTTGATAACCATTAGCACCCCTGGTTTAGTCTTCCTTTCCACCCTAATTTTTATTTCCCCAATCACATTTTCTACAATATAAACAAACTGGACTCCGTCTATTGCCTAAAGCTAAAATGTATCTCTAATTTTTATGCTTTAAAGACCATCCTCAGGGATGCTTAAAATCTACTTCCCTCTTCATCTTTACCTGACTCAGTTCCTTCACCATGAAGCCATTTTTGATCCATTTGGTGAAAGTGGACAGTCCCCCATGCTTTAAGACTATAGTTCTTCTTGAGGGCAGGAACTATATCACCTTTCTTCTCTGTATTCTTAGCACCTAGAAGCATGCACCTCATGCTTAATAAGTTATTACTGAACTGGGTTGGTTAGAAATGACTAGAAATTTTAATATTTATACTTTAGTCACTGCTCTATTCTTCCACAGAAAATTTCCTGCCGAACTTTATCAAAGATCTTTTGCCATCCAACCAAATGGTTACAAGGAATTCTGTCCTTCATTAGGTAAAAGCTTGTCTAAACAAAGGCATCTAGCCTTGGGCCAATGGGTTTAGATGATCTCTCCAATTCTCATCTGGGAGAACTCATTTCCTTTTGATACAAAAGAGATTTTGCTCATTTCTATCTGAGGGATCAATTACATTTGAAGTGGAACGGATACCATCTCTAAACAAAGTCTCCTAAAGCTCTCTATATAACTACACTTTCTTGCAATTAACCTTTCTCCTTGTGTTAGAACACTAAAATAAAGTTATTGTGGGTTAAAGCTGACTAAAATCTTTGTATTATTAACAAACCTTGGCATGGTAGGTATGTTTCCCATCCTGGAAGTTAATAGTGCCAAAGGTATCAGTAGGACTTTTCTTTGTGTGTTTTTCCACAGACCATTCTTCCTCTTCTTGGCCCTGGGTAGTGGAAGAGACAGCCCAATGATATGCCATCCCATGATGTTCTCCAATCAATCGGCCACAATAGCACCTAAAATTAAAACAAATTAAGTTTTATAAACAATTAACAATAATACACCAACCATTTTTTCCATATTTTGCCTCTATTTTATGGCTGATACACGTTGAATATTGATAAAATCAACTATTCAGAGTTTTACCATTAACTCTCTGACCATGAAGCCAAATCATTTAACCTCTGAGGACCTGTTTCCTCAACTGTAAAATAAAGGTATTAGAACAGTTTCTTCAAGGTCCCACTAAAATTTAGGACTCCTAAAATTTAAATTAACATTCTAGATCTATTCCTTTCATCTTCATTGTTTTCTAAGTACTGACAACTGATTAAATCATAATAGGAGGATGTTGCTTTATCCATTAATGAGTAATACTAAAAGTATTCATTTACTATAGATTTATGAGGTACCTACTGTAGATAAGAGAAAAACAACACTATTGATGAAATAAATGAGAGAACTGACTAAATAACTGAGTTGCCCAGGTCACCAAGCTAGTAAGTGTGTGAGTTTAAATTTGAATTCAGGTCTTTCTGACTCCAGATCCAATAATCTATCCAGTGTATACTTAGGTACCCGGGAAGAAATTAAGGAAATATTATTTATAATGTCAAAAATTAGAAAGCCAAAGAGTGTAGATAGGCATAAGAATAACATGAGAGAACTTATATTAATATAAATCCCCAAACATATTTTGAAAATGATACTTTACAAATCTGATCTTTTAAAAAGAGATCTATACTGATTTGTCTTGTGCAGCAAGATAATTGCATAAATATGTATGGCTATATTGGATTTACACATATTTTTATCATGTTTAACATATATTGGATTACTTGCCATCTAAAGGAGGGGGGTGGAGAAGGGAGTAGAAATTGGAACACAAGGTTTTGCAAGGGTCAATGTTGAAAAATTATCCTTGCATAGGTTTTGAAAATAAAAAGCTTCAATTAAAAAAAATTAATAAAAGACCTATTGAGGAAGGCTGTTGTTGGCCATTCATTCTTAGCTAAATTTTCATCTGAACAATATTTCACCCTAGCTAGGCTGTACTCTCAAAGACTTTATTTCTTTACAAACACTACTCCATTAGTAGGAGAAGGAGAATGATATATGGACAAGGCAAGCCCAATTTACACTCACCTAATGACTAATTTGTTAAACATTTTTGTCATTGTACTGTTGCTTTTTTTTTTTTTTTACTTTAAATAATAGCTTTTTATTTTCAAAATATATGCAAAGATAGTTTTTAACATTCAGGCTTGCAACACCTTGTGTTCCAATTTTTTTCTCTCTCCTTTCCCCTCCTTCCTCCTAGACAGCAAGTAATCCAATATATGTTAAACATGTGCAATTTTTCTATACATATTTCCTTATTTATCATGCTGCACAAGAAAAATTAGATCAAAAAGGGGAAAAATGAGAAAGAAAGCAAAAAGCAAGCAAACAACAACAAAAAAGGTGAAAATACCATCTTGTAATCTACATTCAGCCTCCACAGTCCTCTCTCTGGATGGATCTCTTCATTGTAAGTCTATTAGAACTGGTCTGAATCACCTCACTATTGAAAAGAGCTATGCCCATCACAGTTGATCTTCACATAATTTTGTTGTGGCAGTGCTCTTGGTTCTATTCACTTTACTTAGCAATAGTTCATATAAATCTCTCCAGGTCTTCTGAAATCATCCTACTGATCATTTCTTACAGAACAATAATATTCCATAACATTCATATACTATAACTTATTCAGCCATTCTCCAACTGATGGGCATCCATTCAGTTTCCAGTTCCTTGCCACTACAAAAAGAGCTGCCACAAACATTTTTCCCTTTTTTATGATCTCTTTGGAATACAGACCCAGTAGAAACACTGCTGGATCAAAGGGTATGCACAGTTTAATAGCTCTTTGGGCATAGTTCCATGTTTCTCTCCAGAATGGTTGGATCAATTCACAACTCTACCAATAATTGTACAGGGTTTTTTGTCCCAGTCATTTTCAACTCGTTGTGACCCCATTTGGGATTTTCTTGGCAAAGATATTAGAAGGATGTGCCATTTCCTTCTTCAGGTCATTTTTATAAATGAATAAATTGAGGCAAACAGGGTTAAGTGACTTGTCTAGGGTCATACAGCTAGTCAATGTTTGAGACTGGATATGAACTCGGCAAGATAAGTCTTCCTAACTCCAGTATGGAATTCCAATCGCTGCACCACCTAGTTGCCCACTAAACATTTACTTCCAGAGGAATAATTTAAATTGACTCAATCCCAAGTCACACAGTGATTCTTTTTTTCTTATTTTAATCTTACCGTATTAAATTCTGACACACTTGGCATTCTGCAGTGCATCTAAAAGAACAAATTAAAACAGCTATTAATTAATCCATAAATTTTAAGGTCAATGAAGCTTTCAGATGGGTACAAGTAATTTCTTAGGAATATATATACAATAAACTCTCTTGTGGAGTGTATAAAGAATTTATCTCATATTCTAGTTAAAAGTATTAATATAACCATCAAACACTGATTACCTATCTTCAGGGATAAAAATGAAACAAAATGTCACAAAACAACTCAACTGAAAATCTCATGTTCCTTCCTAAAACTTACTCTACTTAACTTGCAATTTTTAGTTTAGCCTAGTATTTTAAATAAAGAAATCTTGACTAATAAAGAACTGTATCCAAGAAAAATGGCAGACGCTAGAGATTGGATGCAAGGTATTACAATTTATTCAGAAAGTTTTGTCTACACTGTATATGAATAACTGCCTGACTTTTTAGATAAATCTCAATTAAAAGGTTACCAAAAAAAATTTTAAATGAAAGGCAGCTTGGTTTAGTGGAAAGATGTGGATCTGTTTTCAAATCTTCCCCTTTCCCCCTCTCCCATTTTCCTATATTTCCTCCAAGCCTCACTTCCTCTCCATGGGTTTCAATTTGACTAGGTAACCACAAAGGTCAATCCCATGATCTTAGGAAAATGAAATCATTTAGATTCTCTCCTTATGATCATGAATAGGCATGAATAGTTCTAGAGAAGAAAGAAGTCAATGTTAATATCAAAAATACTACCTAACATTTATATAGTGTTTAATATGTGTCAGGAACTATGCTAAGTGCTTTATAATTTTTATTTCATTTGATCCTCAACTCCTGGAGTTGGGTACTATTATTATGTGTGCTATTATATAATCATCATCATTAGCAGTTCTATTAATAGGCTCACAGAGCTAGCAAGTACTCAGGTATTCCTTAACTTCACACCTAGTATTCTATCAACAGGGGCTCCATCTAGCTGTCCCAATAGTATTGATCAGTAGAGAAAAGTAGAATTCAGATGAAGATAAAGATTCTAGTATCCAGACAAAAAATAGACAGGGAAGATTCAATCTATTTTCTGTGGGTCAGTCAATAAGGTAAGATAAAGTATTCATTCTTTAAAGGATGAGTCTACATAAAAATTCAAGTATTTTCCCCCTAGCTAAATTCTCCAGAAATATTTTTGAATCCTCAAAACAAACACAACCAATTTCTCAAGTAAATCACCATATTTTTTTTCAATATCCTAAATAGTATGTTTTGGTTATCAACATATAAAAATTATACATTAAACATTGTACCTGTGAGGATCTTTTGTGCTGGGTATAATTTGTGTACATTCCCTTTTGTCAAAGACGTCTTCAATCCAGGACTTTTGAGGCTAAAGAGAAAAATAACAATCAGTCTCATTCTGAAAATTCAACGTGGTATCAATGAACCACCAATTAAAATATCAAGGCCAAACCACTGAAGCTAAGCATTAACAGTTTTCTACAATGTTAAAAGTAAACAGAACCAACCGATAACTGGTTGCAGTAACTGGTAAGCAGTCATTAAACCAAACTGAGAGTATTCAACTAATTCATTGTACAAATAGAGATAAGCACTTTAATTTACTTCTGGTAGTTAATATGAATTAATTAATATAACCAGTTTATTTGGGTTAACATAATTAGTCTGATAAACATTTGGAATTGTGAAAGATAAGGTACAAAATAGTTCATATTCTTTCACCTAGAAATTCCACTAATGAGTTGCTGAAAGAAATCATGGCATCACCTAGATCATCAATGGGCCAATCATCTGAATGTGGAGGTAGACCCTTCCAATACAGATTAGCATTAAACACCAGTCCACTAATAACCACAGGGATGGTTAACATAGTTTGCAAACCCTTTGGACATTCATCTTCAGGTTTTAGAACAAAGGTAGAATAATAAAATAAAATAAAAACATAGGGAAGCAAACTCCAGATCTAGGAAAGAAGTTCTAAGGGGATCAGATAGATTTGGGAGTAGATGTAGCTCACCTGGATCATGGCATAGGTCAAAGGAGGTGATGACAATAAGCAGAATCCTACAAATGTAGAAACACCCAAAGCAATACTGTGACAGCAAAATGATGGAAACAAGACTTTATATGTTCAACAATTGAAGAGTGACTGGATGACTGAAAGATTAATGTAGGACAGAGTAAATATGAAGCTCAAAGAATATAGGAATATGTGTAAGAAGTGATGCAGAGTGAAGAACCAGAGCCAAAAAAAATAATAAGTTCAATGCAAAGACATAACAATACTGATCATATACAATGGACAATGTTGTTGACAGACTATCAAAGTAAAAACATATTCTTCTCCATCAATGATTAAACTATTAAAATAGAGCATAGTCCCATTCATTCCTTTAAGTGATTATCCATAAATGTGTTCAAGAAATGTGTTTTGTGGGAAGCTTTATCTGACGGTTGAATGAGAAGTACTTGTATCAAAATAAAACATATTCCAAGAATTAATCAATTAGAATTTTTAAAAGTTAAATGAACATATGTTTTACATGATTGCACATGTATAACCTTTATCTGATTGTTTATTGTCAAGGAGAGGAAGGAGAAAAGCAAATTTGAATTGAAACTCAAAAAATTTTTAAAGAATATTAAAAATTGGTTTTTTCTTTAACAAACAACTAGGAAGGAAATAAAATGTTATTTTAATTAAAAAAATAAAGTTAATTGATCAGTGGTCTCATCTTAAATGTGAAGGTTTTGACACAAGCTACACAAAGTATACATAGAAATAACTGAGTATCTTAAGGATATCAAAAGAGCAGTTTAATGCTTTGAAACACACTGTTAATGGAGTTTATTTGGATATTACACTTCAAATTTCCAAGTTATAAAATTATATATTAACAAGGAATTTTCTAAAAAACTAAGAAAAGTATAGAAAGTGGGAAGAGGCAACAATAGTTGGTAAAACACAATGACATCTAAATAAAATATGTGTGAAAATGTGTGTATAATATATATATATATATATATATATATATATACACATACATGAATATATGTATTATATATAGATATGTGTGTGTGTGTGTGTGCGCGTGTGTGTGTGTGCAAACACAGAGAACAAAGAGCTTCTTCTATTCCAATCTACTCCAGCATTTGGGGGGAAACAATAATACATTCACAATAATTCATTCATTCATTTTCACAAGTCATATATGCCAGGAATGTAAAAAGATCCTTTAATATGGTGCATGTAATTCATATAAAGAAAAATTCTAGTCCCAAGTTAAAACACCCAAGTTAAGATTTAGAAGGGGAAGGATATCATCTGGGAGATCTCCAGAACCCTGACAGAAGGAAAAGGATAAGTGCATGAGGAAGGGGAGGAAGAAGAAAAGGGAAAAATCCCTACATCCTTAAAAAATTACCTGTGTGTGTGCAGGCAGGGAGTTGCTAGGGATGAATTGGAAAAGCTCTAGTTGTACAATTTAGGCATGAAAGTTTCCAAAAAGGAAAATGTATGCAAAATAGGACAAGAGACAAAAAGATTCAGAGTAGAAGCTGCCTGATATGAGTACTATAGACATTCTGCCCACTACCCCTGCCCATCAAAAAACAAAACAAAACAAAACCACAATATTTTCTATATTAGTTAGCACAGGCCACCACTTAGCAGGCCTGCTCTTAATCACAAAGAATAATTCTACACTGGAAGTAAATGTTATAGTCTGAATAAGCCCCAAACTTAAAATCAATTAGTAAATCAATTGACAAGTATTTATTAAGTGACTACTATAGTGCAAGCAGTATAGGATCAACTGGCATCTCAAAATTATTCAAATGTTATAGCTGTATTTTCAATAAATATACATTTGGTACTCATTTTCCTTCAGTATGTAAATTCTTGTTGATTGGCTTCCCGTATTTTAGGTGAATTCTCTCTCAGTTTGAAGCAAAGTGACAACATAGAAAAGGAAGTCACATCTGAATTAGGAGTAGAAAATGTCAGATTTGGCTTTTTTTAATGTCTTTAATTTTTCAAAAATATGACAAATATTCAATCTGGCCCACTTGACTCAAAATCAAGACCCAAGAAAAAATTTTCTAAATATTGATTAAGAAATAAAGCTCGGGGGCATCTAGGTGGCGCAGTGGATAGAGTACCAGCCTTGCATTCAGGAGGATCAGAGTTCAAATGTGGTCTCAGACACTTAACACTTCCTAGCTGTGTGACCCTGGGCAAGTCACTTAACCCCAGCCTCAAAAAAATAAAAAAGAAAGAAAGAAAGAAAGCTCATAAAAGTAAGTCTCTATCCTTCAAGGGACTCTGAAGAATATTAACAGTATGTAACATTTAGCAGTACTCCCTTAAGGAAACACACAAAAAAACAATAAATGTAGGTTATTTTTTACAGTTGCTGAATATTCCACCTATTTTTTTTAAGGGAGTATCAGTGACATAAGACTTTAAGTAATCCATTTACTTGCTAGAAGAAATTATTAATAACTGGATATACTGCTTTCTCAAAAAAGACATTTAATATCAAATTGTTTATAGCCTTTGAATCTGGGACCCCACTACTGGGTTTATACCCTTAAGATATTAAACAATCAGATGTTCTAATATTATTTTTAGTTCATCATAGTATATGGCACATAATAGGTACTTAATAGTTTTTGATTGAGGACAGAAATAAAAGACTTATCTGTTCAAAAAGTCTTAGCAACACGATCTGTAACAGCAAAAAAGTTGAAAACAAATAACATCCCAAGATTGGAGAATGGCTAAAGAAACTGAGGAATATGAATTGAATGGGCTCTAGTGTTCTAAAGAATTATGAGTATGAAGAATACTAAAGAACATGGAATGACCAACACGAAGTGATGCAGAATAGAAAAACAACAACAATCCAAAAGAATGTTAACACACTGACTACCACTGCGCAGATGCAGACATTAAACAGCAATTAATATCAGGTCAAATACATTAAATAATGTTGACACTAAATTGCTCAGATGAAAGTACACACCCTTTCCTGTAACAGCCAACTAGGAAAGTAAAAACTGGTATGTACTATTAATAGCATTCACTCTTTTAAATGGTTTTGCCTTATAATTCTAATGGGGTTAGATTTTAAAGGTGATTGTTTATGAGTTTGTAGAGGGCAGGTTGGTTGTGTCAAAACCAAAATGTATCAATTAATAGCAATTCTTTAAAAGAAGATGAAAATAATCAGGACTTCAATATTAACAAAAGTATACTAATCTTCATGGAGACCCTATATTGAAAAGTAAGCAGTGATCTACCAAATTTTGTATGATGAAAAAATGTCTTATCTATACATATATATGTGTGTGTGTGTGAATATGTATAGATATATATTTATATATGTAAAATCTTGTAAGAAAACTTACAAGAAGCTCCTCCAGTTAGGTAAGGAAGGCCTTTACTGTGGCAGTCCTATATAGGATTTCAAATAAAGTGATCTCTTTTTCTCCTCTTATCAAACATGTTTTAAGGAGGTACCACAATCCATGGTAAATAAACACAGTCAGAATGCAGGAAAGACTACAAAGACAATTTTGTTGTTGTTGATTTTTTTTTTCCTTTTCATTCAAATGCTTTGGTTTAGACCAAAATTGCTCTGAAGTTAAAACATCAGTTTGGTGGAGAGGAAGGGAGTGGAGAGGTAGGAAGTAGAAAGAAAGGAAGGAAAACAGCATGATATAATGAAAAGCTATTGTAGTTGGAGTCTGAAGGTCTAGGATTAGGTTCAAATTAGTTAAACCCTCAGGGCTTCATTTGCCTGATCTATCTAGATGCTTAGAAATTTTAAAGAAATCAGGAGTGAAAGGAGAGAGAGAACTCTGTGGAAGGAGGAAACTAGGACAGCATTTAAAGGAAAGGAAGATTTGGGTTATCCTTTGGATTTCCTGTTTTCAGGTCTGAGAAGATTTCACATATTTAGAGGCCCCAGTATACACATGAGCAATGGAGGGAGGAAGAATGATTGCTAGATCAAGATTTACACAGGATAGAAGAGAGGGAGTCAAGAATAGTAGGAGAAGTTGTGGCTGTTAAAGGGAGGTTTTTGTCCTCTACCAGAAGTTCTTGACCAGGGATCAATGTTTAGATTTCAAGGTGTCCTAAACTTGGGACTTTGAATGTTTGGAGGGAAAAATTATAATATAATTAATTTCCTTTGTAATCCTATGTATTTTATTTTATGCATTTAAAAATACTACTCTGAAAAAGGGTCTATAGGCTTTACCAGATTGTCAAAGGAATTTATCATACACACACATGCAAGCACACATGCAAATCTGCACATACCCAATCACGCATGCAGACCCAGAAAAACCCCTTTCCAAAACCAATGGTTCTCAAACATTAAAAACAATTTTTTTTTTTTTGCTTATGACACAGTATCTTTTCCTATGAGAACAGAAGCAAACAAAATGTTTAAATAAAAATGAAGACGAGTTTCTGGATTATATAGTCAGACCTCCAAATCTATTTCTTGGACCTCTCTATTCCTTACTCCTTTGTCTTCTGTCTTTATTTCCCCAAGATTTGATTTCTAGAGAAATTTTGAATCTCTCTAGATAGAGCATCTATTAAGACTTTTCCTAATCCCAAATTAGTAAAATAAAAGATGGGGGTGGGGGTAAGAAATTTCTTAGTAGATGAAGCAGAAATTAAGCACACTCTAGCCAGAAAGAGAAGAAATATAGGGAGTTGATATCATGGCCCCAAACTTCTCAGGACAGACAACAGACTCAAAGCCAGAAGAGATCTTAGTAGTCATCTAGTCAAACACACTCATTTTACAAATAATATTGAGATTCCAGAGAAATACTTGCCCAATGTCAAACAGGCTTCATTGGTAGTGAGAAAGTCAAACCTAGGTCTTCTGACTCCAAATCTTTCCATTGTACCTCTGTACAAACTTAAATAAAACAATTTCCTAATACTTAGCTAAGGGCTTCTTACTACATGAGAATAAAATGGGAGCAAGGAGAGATAAAAGAAAAGCAAAACTTTGTGGGATTTTATATATACACAGAACACTAGCCCTGCAGGACTTTGGAGAAAGAATCAGGAAATTAGATTCCAAGAGAGGTAGCAGTTCTCCAAAGATAATTTTTTCTAAGTTAAGATCCTGATGAGGTAATAGGTTACCTCAAAATGATGAGGTAACATGAACCAAATCATGAGGTAAATGATGAGATAAATACCTGATGATGAGATATATACCTCAATAGAATTAATTAAGGTCTAGTGGCAGGATTTGGGGTATAGGGAGTCACATGGAGCTCCCCTGCAACACCCTTAGGATTCAGCGCAAGGATACAAAGTTCAATCAGGTCTAGTGGCAGTGGGAGTCCCCTGTAAAGAATTTACAGTCTGAAAATCTAGAAAATCTAAAGATGTTTATTGCCAGGTTTGGAAGCAAGGTTACGGTCTGGTTAGTAGAAGGCATTAGATAGAGGAAGATATACACAGAAAGCGGCAGGGACAGAGAATCTCTGATGCAAACATCTTAGCTGGCATCTTTCAAATCTCTGACCAAAGATGATTCTAGCTTTGCTCTTTTTATCTGCTTTTTGAAGTAATGGACGGAGCTCAGGTTAATTCCTGAAAAGACAGATTTTTGGTGGGCTTTTCAAATAAGGAAGAAACTGTTTTTGGGAAAACTGAGCAGATAATTGGGGGTTGGGTTATCCAAGCCAGTTCAGATCCGGTGGGGGGGCTGGGTACAAGCCCAAACTAGTTTGATCAGATCTTGTATCAAAGGGGGCTGAAAACCCAAACCAACCAGGGGCTGGGTACAGCCCAAACTGGCCCAGATACAGATCTTTTCCCCTAGGAATATCTTGTCCCAAAGGTAGATCAGACAAAGAATCTTAAAGGGGCTACGCCCGCAACAATACCAAGACTAGTTTGGAAGATTAACAACTTCACCTTCTCTTATTTCAGATCTGATCTTCCCCAAGACATGCATATGTGTGCCTTCATCTTCTTTACTGCCAGAATGGAACTGAGGGATCAGAGACAGGGAATAGATCTATGATTCCAATGGTATGAGGAATTCCCAGGAGAGGAAACTCCATCTACTAAATGCAAGTTGATACTTTCTCTACAAGTTAGAATTTCCCAAGTTAAATGAGCTGCCAAAGGCCACATATCTGAAATGTCAAAGACAAGACTTGAACAAAATTGAATTTTTTTCAAATTTGAGCGTCTTTTAGAGAGACCCCTCTGGAAGAGGGATGTCAAATTCCTTGTTCACGGTCTGCAAACTGCCTGCTGCAAAACTTCTGAACTAGATTAAAATGTATTGGAAAATGTTAAACAAAATAAAGATACAAATGCCACATAATATTAGCATGTGGTCTTCTAAGTCAATATATAACCTGCAGAGTTTCTATTTGTATTTGATACCAGTCCTTTAGAATACCAAGAATCTAGTGTCAACTCAACTCAGATAATGGGAGGGGTTTGGGTTTGGCGGTTTGCTTGTTTTTTTTTTTTTTTTTTAAATTTCATTCAGATTGAAGGGGATTGAAGAGAGAGATCATTTGAGACCAAAGGACACCATTGAGATACATGAAGATATAGGGTAGAGAAATGGAAACTATGAGTTACTCCTTATTAGAGGAAAGGTTTGAATCCCCTGGACTGGAGTCAGAGTGTCTTCCAAAAGGAATTAGAAAATTGCTATTCGTGTTCTTTCTAGTTAATTTCTAAAAATGGATAGATTGATGATGCAATAATCTGTCAACATTCATTTTCTTGCTATTGTTTGTCCTTTGTTCTCAAAGAGGACCGGGATGTCAGTAAGTGATGCCATAACATACAAATAAATTGGAATTAAGTAAGGGAGGGCAGGGCAAGGTAACCTGCCTCATTTTCCCCTCCAGAGTCATCTGGAGCCAGTGTCAAGATATAGATCAAGATGATTGGAGATTAAGAGTCTAGCATGTGCCTGACACTGTGCTAAGTAATGATGGTACAAACAAAAACAAAAAGACAATTTCTGTTCTCTAGACCCTCACTGTCTAATGGGGAAGACAACATAAATACAGCCATATACACAATACACACAAAGGTAAGGTTCTAGCTTGAGGGGAATGGGAAAAAAACTTCACCAGGATAGTAAGATTTTTAACTGGAATTTGAAGGAAGTCAGGAAGCAGAATAAAGAATCAACTCTAGTCATACAAGTATCTGAAGAAAGGAAAGGTACAAAGACATAAAAAGTTGAAGACCTTCTAATTACACAATGAAAAGAGAGTAGTCAAATGAATATCAGTCATAACCAATCCACCTATTTTGCCAGCTATGCAAAACTTTTATGCAAATAATCTACACATTAATTGAAAAAAAATGTTTGATGAGGGCATTACAAGGGAATATGCAAGCTTTCACAAGCTGTATTCCATAGTAGACCTCATCTGTGCATCTAGACAACTGAAAAGAACAAGAAAGATAAAGAGCTCATCATACTGATTTTATTTGAACTACAACAAAGTATCTGATTCAGTTGAATAAAACAGTCCTAAAGGTTTTCCTTTCAAGAAGTGTGATTACATGCCTGGCAAAATCCCTTCTCATTACTTGAAAGATGCAACAACAAAGATAATTTTTGTTCCATGACCCTAAGTATATTAATATAAGTCAGGACATGACAAGAAATAAACTTGCCAAAATTTTTTCACCATTATCACGAAGAAGGTCCAGTGCAGATTCCAAATTAAAAAAAAAAAAAAACTTTATAATTGGTGAGACCCTACATATGGTTCTGTTTTGTGAGATTGTGTAGATGGAAACCCCAGAATACCACAGAGCCTCACAAATTAGATCTATGTTCATTCAAAAGAGTTTGGGCTAACTATCCATTAAGAAGAAAAAAAAAAAAAAAAAAAAAAAAAAGCAAAACCAAGAGGATTAAAAATATCCATAATCTGGAAGGATACCAATTTCTATGATGACAATAATATTGTAAAGAAAGACTTTTGAAGGACTTAAAAACTCTAATCAAAGTAGTAACCAACCAGTATTCCAGTGATGATGAAGTATGCTACTCCTGAATGCTATATGATATAATCAAAGTATAAAATGAATCATACAATGTTGGACATGTTAATTAAATTCAATAAGTGTCAGAGGAAGGATTTTCATTAAGACTTCCAGAGTCCAGGTCTAGCATTCCATCTACTATGCCACGTAGCCAGTAGCTTTCAGAAGAAGAAATACAAGTTACATGTTGAAAAAGTGGTTGAAAATAACAATAATCAACAGAGAAAAAGCTAATTAAAACAACTCAGATGAATTCTCTCATAAGCCAAAAATCATGATACTTTCCTAGGATCTGTATATTAAGTTGAGGCATGGGAATATGTTCTATACTTGAATTTGTGGTGTTGAAACAGTCTGAATTTATAAACTTCACATGCATTAAAACTCAAATCTATCCAAATAAATTCTTAGTATGTATGTCTTCATAGTTTGCTGCTCAGATAATAGGTAGTCAGTTTATTCGTAATTTTAAAATAATTAGGTGTTATAATTTTATTCTCTTTCCTAATAGCAGAGGCATAGGATTGAGATCAAGAAGGGACCACAGTCATCATTTGGTCTAATCTCATTTTACAGAAAGGGAAACTAAAACCCATCATTTTCCCCATTTCCTTGACTCTTATTAATCATATGACAGGTTATTGTCTTGCTATTTAGTTATCTTCAGAGGTATCTGTCATTCTATATGGCAGGAGTCAATGAAATAAACCACAAATTGGGAGTTTCTTTTTGTAGTGCATTAAACTCTTCAAAGAAAAATATTCTTAACTATGAAATAAATAACAGCATCCTATAATTTAGAATCTGAATGAGAGCAGAAAAAAAATCTAAAAAATTAATCCTCTAATTGAGGGCTAATTCCTCAATAAGGCAATCTTTTTAAAATCAAGGCCTGTCTTATTTACCTAAATCTGCATGTCTAGCTCTTAGCACAGTTTCTGGCTAAGTAAGCACTTTTAATAAATATTCTATGTATCTACCTATAAAAAGAAATTCCAGACTAAAGAAAAAAATTTTCCATTGGATAAATGGAGTGTTCTATATTATAAATAGATTAGATAGGTAGATAGACAGACAGACATGTAGATTGATATAGATATTAACAAGCATTTATTAAGAGCCTACTTAATACCTTTTTGCCATGCACAATGCTAGGTGCTAGAGAGCCAAAGTTAAAAGTGAAAATCTCTCTCAAGGATCTCACACACTCATACAAATCATAGTATTCAGTAAATCACAATTATAATAATATTTGTCAAACTGAAGTTTTCTTTCTTCTTAAAGTCATTGGTAATAAAGGCTGGAGAACTCTCCAGCAAAACAGCCAGACAGAAAGATACTGTCTTGTGCCGCTTTGTATTTACCTCTGAATTCTGTTCCAAATTGTATAAGATATTAACAGTTAAAGGCTTAAATTAGTTTATATTTACCCTAGAGATTGGTCTGAAAACAAATAATGTTGAGATTTGAATTTTAGGACTTTCTACTACTCCTCTTTAATCCAACAATGTTCACTTGTTTACCATCAGGTCAAAGAGTAAAACTGCCTGTGTGTAACAAGGCGAGATGAGGACAAAAACCTGCTGCAGGTTGTTTATAAAGCTACAGCAGAGGCAGACAGTAATCACAAAGGTTAGCAAGGATTAACTGATCCAGGCCAAAGATCTGAAGAACACCAGGAGGATTTACTTTATAAATAAATCAGTTGTGGATGAACAGTTCTTTCTCTTTTCTAAAGAGAGAGAAATGTAGGACAGAGGTCTACTTTGTCCCCTGAAAAAAAAAATCACTTATGGAGAAAAGACCCATTTTTGCCAAATTCAAATAAGTGGGGGAGGCTTGTTTATGGCCTCATCTTTACCTTCTGAAAGTCATCTGAAAAATGCTAGGTCTTCGCTCTGAGACTGACTCCAATTTATTCTTCCTATATCCTTCGTACTTAGTTATTAATATGTTATCCTTCCTCACTGAAGGTAAGAGCATGTCTTCACCTTTATTTGTATTCTCAGTACTTAGCACTGTGGCTGACATATAGTGGGCACTTGATAAATGCAAGGAAGAGGCTAACAAGTAACTTTAAAGGAAATAAAGACAAAATAAAGAGAACTCAGTTTTTAGCAGTGAAGAGGATGAAAAGTATAAAAGGGGAGTTTTATTGAAAGAGGATTAATGATAGATATGCATACATATACATATATAAACAAAAATAAGAAATGAATTTACAGGCCAAAAACCTAGATGGGTAAAAAGATTTATTGCCAGGTTTGGAAGCAAGGTTAAGGTCTGGTTAGTAAAAGGCATTAGATAGAGGAAGATATACACCGAAAGTGGCGGGGACAGAGAATCTCTGATGCAAACATCTTGGCTGGCATCTTTCAAATCTCTGACCAAAGATGATTCTAGCTTTGCTCTTTTTATCTGCTTTTTGAAGTAATGGGCGGAGCTCAGGTTAATTCCTGGAAAGCCAGATTTTTGTCGGGTTTTTCAGATGCGGAAGAAACTGTTTTGGGGAAACTTGAGCAGATAGTTGGGGGTCCCCCACTCCACATATTTGTTTCTGATGGTAGCCATCTCTAGGATGGGGTAAAAGGAGAAAAAAAATAAAAGAAATTTACATGATAACTTTATTATATATTTAAAAGGAATAACAAGTTGTACCTAATAGAACTGCAATTTCAAGTGCAATCATCTTTTTAAATTATATAATATTGTGAAAATGCTTAATTTATTCCATAAATTGAAAATAAAATAAAAAATTTAAAAATATATTGAAAAAGGATACTGAACATAATTGGTAGTGGGAAATGTGACTTCGAAGAATAGACTGGACATAAAATAATGAATCACAGAATTATTGAATTTTTTAACTGGAAGGGAATTAAGTGGTTAACTAGAGGGAAAAAATTCCCTACTATAATGTACTTGATAAATCATTTTCATTACCTCTCTTCTGGAAAATTACAGTTGTCTCTTAATTGATATCCCTGTCTCAAGACTCTTTCCCCACACAGCTACCAGAATGAGGGTTGGAGAGTTGACAATTTAAATTTTCTATGTGACCATTTGCACCTCAGAAATTAGCAAATCATACAAATCAGGGTATGATTTGTATCTTTTTTTGATTGTCTAGGGTTAAGAAAGTGATGAAGATATCAATGATGCAGATTTAACTTAAAATCAAATCTTGCATTTTTGGTGAGCTAGTTGTTAAATATTTCACCAAACATATACCCTTGCCTAATGCACAGCAGACCATTTCACCAATATGCTCAATAAACTCCAGTGGTTTTCTATTTGCCTACTGAATCAAAAACGAATCCCTCTGGGTGGCATTTAAAGATTGTCCCAATCTGGCCCCAGCCTGTCTTTCCAAATTTATTACAAATTACTCTCTTTAAAGCTTTCTACATTCCTACCAAACTGGTGGTCTTACTATTTTCACTTAGAACATTCCACCTAGATCTCTTTGCTTTTGTAAAGACTGTCTCCCTCTAACCCTCACCTCCCCCACTCCATTCACCTCTACCTCTTAGAATTTTTAGCTTGTTACACCCATAACTCAATCACTTCTGTGTTTTCTAGCTCTCCAGTCTTTTCTCCTGGAAATTGCCCTGCATTTACTTTGTTTATATTATACATACACATTTTCTGCAATAGAATATAAGCTTCAGGAAAGCAGAGACTGTTTTCTAGCACATGTTTGTTAGTTGACTAATGGATTGACTAGTCATCTAGCCTGTGCTTGAAAACTGCCTTTAGAGGCAAGTCTATTCAATTTTTTGATAGTTTTCATGATCAGGTTTCTCTTAACATGAAGCCTTAATTTTTCCTCTTTTCAGACCTTTCCAGACATCAACATCAGGATTCTATTGCAGTCCCATCCTTGAACTTCCTTCACAGCTGAGTCTTCTCACTTGGAGTCACCTCCAAAAAGTAAACCAAGCAAAAAGTTCATCTGTTCTTAGGATCACAAGATCCAAAGAAAGATATGGACAACAGTGTTGCTCTACCACCAACTTCTCAAAGGAGAAAGCAAGAAGTAATTTTCTGGACTAAATACCAAAAACCCATTATTATTATCTGCATTGGAGGAATAATAGTTCTAAGTGGATTAATTATTTTCATACTTGCTGCTGTTGGCTACATTTCTGAAAAATTCTTCTTAAGATCATCTACTTTTTGCTTTGGCTTCTCTGCTATGGCTTTTGGAATAATATTGATGATTTTCATAGAAGAAAGAGATTTTTTGAGACCTTTAAGAGTTGCCCCGCAGAATTCAACCCACCTCTCTGCCTAATGTAACCTTTTGATGCCAGTTGAAAAAAAAAGTTCCAGCATGAAGTCTTAAATATTAAAATTGTCAATTTTAAAATAAATATTTTACTCTTTAACATCAAAAAAAATCCAAAGAACAAAAAACATGCTGGTCCCTTTCTCTCTGTACTGAGTTCCTCCAAATCCCTCTTGACTTTCCAGACACCACCAACATATCTTGTGATAGGTAACTTCTTGTATATAGGACATCCAGTTCAAGATATCTAAATATGTAAGACTAGGGTCCAGAAATGAGGTTAAGGCTAGGCTAGTAGATATGAGAGTCATTGGTATAGAGATGAGAATCAAAGCTATGATCAGTGGTAAGGTCACTAACTGAAACAGTACTGAGACAGAAGAGAAAAGAGCCCAGGAAAGAGCCTTGAGGTTAGTGGGACTGACCTGAAGAATAAATGAGACTAAGAAGTATCAAGGAAGAATCAAGAGATAAAAAAAGTATCAAAGAGAGATCAAGAAAATCAAGATGAAGATTGAGAAAAGGCCATTTAATCATTAGTAGTTTCAGAGAGCATTTTCAGTTGAATGATGAGGTTAGAAACCAGACTAGAGTTGAAAAGAGTGAAAACAAAATAGAGATACTTATTGTAGACAGCTCTCCCAAGATTAGCCACTAAAGGAAAGAGAAATATCACAGGCATAACTGAATCAAAGTGAAGGTGTTTTGAGGATGGGATTGCAGGTGGTTTGTTTTTGTAAATAGAACCTCAATATCACATAATCACATGAGATGAGTGGAGGAAGAAAATGGATAAGAGCAGACCCTTTCATTCTAAACAGGAGGGGGGGAAGGAAAAAATCCTGATCCAAAGGCATTTTTCCAAAATCCTTCTATTTAGAGACAATTCTGTTGTCCTTCTGAAGTAGTAAACTCCACAACTCATCAGCCTAAGCTGAATATTGAAAATAAATTCTAGCCTTTTTTTTTTTTGACACTTCTTTCTAGATTTTTTTTTGCCCTGAGGCACTTGGGGTTAAGTGACTTGCCCAGGGTCACACAGCTAGGAAGTGTTAAGTGTCTTAGACCAAATTTGAACTCAGATACTCCTGACTTCAGGGCTGGGGCTTTACACATTGTGCCACCTTGCTGCCCCAATCTTGTCTTTTGTATACAAAACCAGTGAAGCAGGAGAGAAAACTTTCTGCTCAATTATATACTTCAAAACCACCTTCAAAAAAGAAATAGAAATGTATCTATTGTTTGTGCCTTATTAGATTTTTAATTGCCTTTCTTCTCTACCAAAATAATGGGAAAGGCAATAAATCAATAAATAAATGGACAAATAGAGAAAGAAAGAAAGATGATAGCTAAAGTACTACATAAAGTGGAGGAGTACTGGTGTGGAAGATTGTACATATTATCAGCTATAACTGATACCTTGGCTAGTTTTATTGAATTACTTTCATTTCTCTTCTTTCTTTTAATTCTTTATTATAAGAGAACATTCACTGATTATGGAAGGTAGAAAGAATATGTTTTTAAAATGTGAAGTCATAACAGAGAATAAATAAAATGTTTTTAATAATAATATAAACAAAAGGCCGTTATAATTCTCATCCTCTTAATTCCCAAGATCCAGATCTTGGACTTTTCACGGAGATTAAAAAGTATTTCAGAATGAAGGTCAGTATGCAAGACTTGGATCTAAAATAATAATAATAATAATAAGGTATATTAATGATCTTAATGCTTATAAGCCCTTGAAATTCACATGATTTACAAGCCAATTTTCCTCTTTGAGTGCTAAATAGATCTGAGTGGTTATTATTATTATTCCTCAATTCCTATTTCAATGCTTCACTTTTAAAATTCATTTATTTTTACAGATATTTATAATCTGTCTGTCCCACTGTTCTTCCTCCCCTTTACTTTTGTCCCATCCTTCAACCCCAGTTGAACATCAACAACAAAAACTCCATAAATATGAATAGTATAACAAATTTCCACACTGGACATGCCTGAAAATATGGCTTTCTCTACTCCAATGCTTCATTATAATAGGTAATCCTGGGTTCTCAAATGTGACACTAGGAAAGAGCATGTTTTGGAAGGTCCTACCATAAGGGAAAGGTTCAGAATATGCACCTTTTGATGAGCTTTAGCTCTCTCATCATCACAAAAATGACCTAACATTCAAGGAAGTCAATGATAAAATGATCAAATGATTAAAAAAAATCAAATGATAAAAAAAATGGGAAAATATTCATATCAGCATTTTTGATGGCAGCAAAGACCTTGAAACAAAATAAATTATCCACTGTTGAGGAATTTTTGTCATTTCTGACTTTTTGTGACCTCATTTTTTCATGGCAAAGATACCAGAGAGAAGTGAACTCAGGAAAATGAATATTCCTGACTCCAGGCCTGGTAGTAGTAGCCTAGTCACTTTGCCACTTGGAGAATAGTTAAACATATTGTAATACATGAATATAACAATATGACTGGGCTATAAA
Source organism: Sminthopsis crassicaudata (assembly GCF_048593235.1). Lineage (NCBI taxonomy): Eukaryota > Metazoa > Chordata > Mammalia > Dasyuromorphia > Dasyuridae > Sminthopsis > Sminthopsis crassicaudata. The sequence continues at coordinate 492,084,960 of NC_133617.1, read as the reverse complement.
AAACAACAAATATGATAAAAAAAAATCAGGGAAAATAGAAGAACCCATGCAGACTTAAATTAACAGAGCCAAGAAAACAATATATTCATTGACTACAAATGTGAACAGGAAGAACAGCAACCACAAAGCTACAAAAAACAAAGATGGCTTCAAAGAAAACCTATGAAAAAGACTTCTTCTTCCCCTCAATTCTTTTGCAGAGGAGATAGGTCCACTGGGAGGAAAACGACATCTATTTTCAGATTTTAAAAATATATATTGATAATTTTGGTTTTTTCTTTTTTTATTTTCTTTAAAAAAAATATCACCAAAAGGAATGACTGAAAGGGATATAAAGTAAAATCTGGCAATGTTTAATAAAAAAAAAAAAAAAAAAAAAGATATAAACAAAAATGTATTTAAAAAAAAGGACTAGCCTCCCCAAATAAAAGGAGTTCATGACTAATCTGGATGATGGTGAGCATAAAGAAAAGGAGATTTTCCATTGAAATAACCCCCCTTGAGGGTAAGCAGCTGGCACAGTGCAAAAAGTGCTTGGTCTGAAGGGAAGGTTCATACATGGGGTGTGAATCCTCGTTCAGTCACTGATTATACATGACCTGAGATAAATCAATTCATTTCTCTGGGCTTCAGTTTCTAAAATGAGGGTATTAAGGTAAAATTAGGGTAAAAAGGGTATCTTAGAAATATCTTCCAGCTATTAAACTCCTTAGTCACAGAAGAATCACTATCTATGGAGGGAATATTCACAGTCAACAAACAAACAAAAACCACATCTTACAAGCAGAGGTACTCTAGGGTTCTTAAAAATGTATTCTATTATTGCACACTTTAATTGACACAGGGCTAATCTCATACGGCAGAGCTCTGAAACAAGATTATGGTACAACTATCACAAACTCACTATAATGAAATTTCATATGTATTATGTATTAGAGAATAAAATAAGCATTAATATAGTACAAGGCACTATACTAAGTACTTTAACAAATATCTATTTGATCCTCATAATAACAATTAGATAGTTATTATTATATCCATTTTACAACAGAGGAAATTAAGATATGTAAACTAAGTGACAATACAATCAGGAAATTTCTCAGGCTGTTTTAGAACTCAAGTCTTTTTGACTACAGCCCCAGCCCTTTATCCATTTTTCTACTAACTTCCTTTAGGGATAATCATGGATTTTTAGAAGCAAGAGACTTGATAAGTTTTGCCCCTAAAACAAGTAAGTTGTGTGACTGTGAGCATGTCAGTGCTCAAGGCAGCTTTTTGAGACTAAATTTCGTAGAAGGTAACAACTTTCATTGTAGAGGGAATTTCTTCATCTGAGAACTCTCTATGCCAAATCACAAGCCTAAACCCTGTGTGAATAAGGGAGTGAGGAAAACAGGGCATAATGGACACAGAGAGGACCTCAGTTAAAATCCTGCCTCTGACACTGGTGGTTGTATGGTGATACCCAAAGCACTTATCCCCTAAATACCCTCCAGACAGCTCTCTCAGGTTATAAATTACAAAGCAGCTGAAAATATGTTTTGTGACAGGGAAATTTTTCCCAGATAGTTCCCTATAACAAAACAAAACAAAACACAATCCTCCACCTCCTCCCCAAAATTGATGAGCCAGTGAGGATATTATTCAGAAATAAAAATACTCAATTTTCCAAAGAGATAAGGTAAAAATAGTTTATACTGCTCCTGAAAAGTGACTAGGACTACCCTTGAGCATTTACCTATGATATCAAGCTCAGTAAACTGTGTTTCCAGAGGCAGACAGTCCACTTTCTGGACTCCCTTTCCCTAGAAAAAAGACAAAGTACAGCAAGTGTAACATAAGACCAATCCCAATGGACATTCAAATAGAGCTTTGAGGTTAATACAGCAAAAAAAGCAAAAACAAAAACAAAAACAAACTCCTAAGAGCTCATCATATAGCTATCATTATTCCCATTTTATAAATAAGGAAATAGGCTCAAAGACTTACCCAGCTTCACAGAGACTAATTGAACCATGGCCTTCAAATCTTTTTTACTAAACACCAAACTTCTTACTACATTAATCTTTTTTTTTTTTTTTTTAGCTGGACCTGGAGTTCATTGATTAAAGGAATTTGGGGATTCTCTATAACAATGCAATTCTGCAACTGTTCTGCAATTTATCATTTTAAGTGCCTGAGATGATTGGAAGCATATCACTAGGGTCAAATTAGGCAGCAATAATTTTTTTTCACTTCATAAATTTTTTCTTTCCAATAACATGTAAAAATAGTTTTCAGCATTCAGTTTTCTAAGTTTTTTGAATTCCAAATTTATCTCCTTCCCTCTCTCCCCTCCTTAAGACTGCAATTAAATTAGTTATAAATGTATATTCATATTTCTACATTAGTCATGTTGTGAAAGAAGAATCAGAACAAAAGTGGAAAAAAAATATGAGAAAGAAAAAACTAAAAAGTGAAAATGTTATGCTTTAATCTATAGTTAGACCCTCTCTCTGGATATAGAGTCCATCATGAATCTTTTGGAATTGTCTTGGATCATTGTATTATTAAGAGCTAAATCTATCATAATTGATCATCATATGATCTTGCTGTTACTGTGTACAATGTATTCCTGATTCTTCTCACTTCACTCAGCATCAATTCATTTAAGTCTTTCCATGTTTTTTTCTGAAATTAAGTCTGTTCATTATTTCATATAGCACAATAATATTCTATTACATTTTTACACCACAACTTGTTCAGCCACAGGCAGCAGTATTTTAAGTCCTACCTACACAATCCAGTATGCATGGCTGTCTCATTCCCTAATATATACGAAAATCCACAGCCAGATGGACCCACATTTAACACCACATACTAAGATAAGATCAAAGTGGGTCCATGATTTAGGCATAAAGAACGAGATCATAAATAAATTAGAGGAACATAGGATAGTTTACCTCTCAGACTTGTGGAGGAGGAAGGAGTTTGTGACCAAAAAAGAACTAGAGACCATTATTGATCACAAAATAGAAAAATTTGATTACATCAAATTAAGAAGCTTTTGTACAAACAAAACTAATGCAAACAAGATTAGAAGGGAAGTAACAAATTGGGAAAACATTTTTACAGTTAAAGGTTCTGATAAAGGCATCTTCAAAATATACAGAGAATTGACTCTAATTTATAAGAAATCTCCAATTGGCAAATGGTCAAAGGATATGAACAGACAATTTTCAGATGATGAAATTGAAACTATTTCCACTCATATAAAAGTGTTCCAAATCACTATTGATCAGAGAAATGCAAATTAAGACAACTTTGAGATATCACTACACACCTGTGAGATTGGCTAAGATGACAGGAACAAATAATGATGAATATTGGAGGGGCTGTGGAAAAACTGGGACACTGATGCATTGTTGGTGGAGTTGTGAAAGAATCCAACCATTCTGGAGAGCAATCTGGAATTATGGCTAAAACGTTATCAAAATGTGCATACCCTTTGATCCAACATTGCTGTTATTGGGCTTATATCCCAAGGAAATACTAAAGAAGGGAAAGGGACCTGTATGTGCCAAAATGCTTGTGGCAGCTCTTTTTGTACTGGCTAGAAACTGGAAAATGAACGGATGCCCATCAATTGGAGAATGGTTGGGTAAATTATGGTATATGAATGTTATGGAATATTATTGTTCTGTAAGAAATGACCAACAGGATGAATACAGACAGGCTTGGAGAGACCTACATGAACTGATGCTGAGTGAAATGATCAGAACCAGGAGATCATTATACACTTCAACAATGATACTATATGAGGATGTATTCTGATGGAAGTGGATATCTTCAAGATAGAGAAGAGCTAATCCAATTCCAATTGATCAATGATGGACAGAATCAGCTACACCCAGAAAAGGAACACTGGGAAATGAGTGCAAACTGTTAGCATTTTTTGTTTTTCTCCCCAGATTATTTTTACCTTCCAAACCCAATTCTTCCTTTGCAACAACAACAAAATTTGGTTCTGCTCATATATATTGTACCTAGGATATACTATAACATATTTAATATGTATGGGAATGCCTGCCATCTAGGGGAGGGGGTGGAGGGAAGGAGGGGAAAAATTCGGAACAGAAGGGAGTACAAGGGATAATGTTGCAAAAAATTACCTATTAATAAAAAAGAAAAAAGAAAAAAAAAAAAAAAGAAAAGAAAATCCACATCCAGGAGTGGGATTTATGATTTTTTTAGTAAGGGAACAACCTTTCTGGATTAGAAAATTCCCTTACTCAATACAAATGAATAATCTTCTATACAATTTATAATCTTAAAGAAGTCATTTCTTAACTACATTGTACACCCTTTTGGTAATCCGGTAAAGCCTAGAGACCCCTTTTCAGAATGTCTTTAAATGCATAAAATAAGATATACAAAATTACCAAAAAAATGTTGAAATGCAATTATTAAAGTTTAATTGTGGGGTTTTTTAGAGTTTATTGGCCCAGGTTTAAAAGATTCAGTTTAGGGTTTGCTCCGATTAATTATAATAAACATTACCCTGATTAGTAATTCATCTAAATTCCCATCACGAAGAATATTTTGCACTGAAATACTATATACTTCTATATTCCAATGAATGGCTTCTTAGCCTTGTTTGAGTATAAGGAACAGAGTTTAACCTAAATATCATTCATTCAAACATAATAAAAAATTAACTGCATTTTTCTGGCATCACAAAAGAGGGAAAGTTTAGCTATAGACAACGAAACTCTCGCAGAGCTCTGTGCTTGTCTGATTTCACTTATTGAATTTCTGAATTTTTTTCCACCTCAACCATCCTAGCACTTCAATCAAATCCGTCTAAATTTTCAAATTATTCAACAAAACAAGACCCAGAAGGAAGCAACAGAATGCATAAAAAACCTATCTACTTCTCCTAGGAGTGTATTCAAAGGACTCCTTTTTCCTTTCTTTTGCATTTATAAAGAGATTAAAGAGAACTTAAGAGTTAACTAGCCGGATCTCTTTGTTTTTGCAAAGGAAGAAGCTGACCCCCATAGGTGAGAGGGTTTAAAAAGATATTTTCACATTTGATTCTAAAAATTAGATAATTTCTAGCCATCAATTAAACAAAACTCATTTTTAAGTGCTCATTACAAGCTAAGTACAAAAACTACAAAGACAAAGCTAGCTTCTTTGGAGCTAACATTCCATCGGAAAAACAATGAATTTTATATATATATATATATATTCTAATCTGATGGAGAGGATTAGTAAATGCCCCAATCTAGTTAGATGGAACCTGATCTAAACTTTGAGGGAAACAAAATATTCTATTAGGGAGAGACAAGCACAATGTAGTTCAGACTTGAGAAGTTTAGTTGTAGTTTATTCTTCATTCTCGAAGAGGAGCAGGACATCTGGGAGGTGATGTCATGATTTGCAAATGAACTAGATTTAAGTGAGGGAGGGCTATGCAAGGTCACTTGCCTCACTTTCCCCTCCAGAAACATCTGAGTCCGAAGAGAAGATATAGATCAAGGACACTTAAGATAGCCTTAGATGGATTGGGAATCCTTAATCTTTTTAACTAAGCCATACTCAAGCAGTGATTAAGAGTAAGGTAACAAATGAGGCAAAAAATGACCTCTTTTACCTAGTTCTGAAAAAAAAAAAAAAATCAGTCTGGGAAGGAAAAAGTCTGTTTCGAGGAAGACAAACAGAAGAGCAGAGATCAAGGGTCCTTGTGTAAGAAAAAACAAAAACAGCTAGTTTGGTTGGACTATAGGGTGTGTGAAAGTAGGTACCTGGAATCCGGTTACAAATTTGTTCATTTGTTTCTGTTGTGTCCAACTTGTCATGAATTCATTTGGGGATTTCTGGGCAAAGATTCTGGAGGAGTTCGCCACTTCCTTCTCTAGTCAAGAAGAATTTATTAGGTGCTTGCTATGTGCCAGACACTGTGCTAAGATCTGGAAATACAAATATAAGACTCGTGGTCCTCAAAGAACTTATGCTTTAATGGAGGACAACACATTTTTTTTTTTAATTTGAAAGAGGGAGAATGATAAGGTAAGTGATTTATAGGGAAAATCCAGAAAGCAAACAGGAGAGAAATGAGATGTGGTTGGCCTGGGCACTTCCTTAAATACTTGCCATTCAGGGAAGAAACATCCTGTCAGTTAGTCAGTCACAGGATGGGATGGTACTTTTAACATGTAAATTTCAAATACGGAGCGAGCTTGAAGATGAAAATCTGGGGCATAAATGTAGAATCTCACATATAAAAAGACACTTTTTAAAAATTTTGTGGATTTTTTTTCCTTTATACTTTATAATAAGAGATAGCCTTCTGGCATGGGTTGGGAAGTGTGGGGAGAAATACTGAGAACTACAGATAAAGTTTTACATTTACACATTCACATACATACATATATTACATATGTAAAAACAATTACTTTAAGCAGAAAAGAAAGTCCAGTTATCAAAAAGCAATAACCACCAATTATTGTTGTGTTGTGGGCCTTATTCGTTATTGCAAGCCTTATCATTGTCTAGGCTAGAGGGTTAACCATTTGGAGAAAGGAGAAATTCCTCATCCAGACTCCCTATGAATGCTCCTTACCTTGCTCCAAGGTTTTCTCCAATTGAAGGGGCCCAGAGTGTGTTTGCAATTTAAATTTTTTCTAGGCTAGTACCTGATTCTTTTTAGAATTTGTTCTAAACCATTCATTTTCTGAATGCTCTATAAAATCTTATATTGCACTCTAGAAACTTAATTATGTGTTATCAAAAGGATTGACTCCTAGAGAGAAAATGAAGTTTAAGCAATAGAATAAATTGAAAAGACTTTTATGAATAACACTACATATAAAAATAAACATGGTATTGACTGTCAGCTTTTTGCTTTGGAGTTGAGTTTTTGTTGTTGGATTTTTTATTTTGGGGTAAGTTTTGTTTTGTTTTGTTTTTAAGCTAACTTTATGCTTTTATACTTGTTGCTACCTTTTTCATCAGTGCAGATTTCAACTCATCCACATTTTCTCATCCTTAATCATTTTTTTCTCCATTTCTCTCCATAAATCCTCCATAAAAGTAATTTCCTAGCATACCCAAAGTCCACTTCTGAACCTTTTTGATAATTTATAAACATTGACAGCTAGATGGGTTCATTGGAAATAAGTTGGGCATGAAGTCTGGAAAGTATGAGTTTAAATTTGATCTCAGACACTTACTAGCTATGTGATATTTGGCAAAGTGACTTCATTTGTTTGCTTCAGTTTTCTCAAAGGTAAAAGGAGAATACAATAGCATCTACGTCAAAGAATATGAAAATCAAATGACGTAATATTTGCAAAGCACTTAACATAGTGCCTGACACACAGTATACACAATATAAAATATGCCTTTTTGAAAAACATTCATGGACATCATGTAATATTAATTCAGTTGGGATAAAACAGAAATGAAATCTGGGAGACCTAACAAAGATTCTAGTTAAGAAAACTACTTGGAAAATTATGTGTTTGGTTTAACAAAGACAATTATATTGCAGTGAATGAATGAATAATAATTTTTTAAAAATTAATTTAATTGCTTTTTTATGTACCAAGCCCTAAGAATGTAAATAAGAAAATTAAGACCTCTGTAGTTGGACAGATTTCTTCAGAAGTCAATTAAAGCAATAATCCATACTTAATCTACAAACTAAGTAAAGCATAATCAAGAAATTATGCTCATGAAACCTGGAAATCCAGACCAACAAACATAAAAGGTTTTTTTTTTTTTTTTTCTTAATCTTGCAGGAAAAAAAAATGAAAATCATGCATTATATTTGGATATTGGTATATACAAGTAATATTTGGTACACATATTTACATATGCATAGCTCTCAAGAAGCTCATCCACCTACAGTGAGGATTGGGACACAAAAAAGCTCCAGAAAAGTGAAAAGAAGTCATTTGCAAAAATGTTTTCCAATAGGGACTTTAGCAGTCTCCATCAACAACAGTAGATCTGGCCTAAAGGTGAACAGAATTAAGCCAATTTAGATGGTATCTAAAGGCAGCCTGAGGCCATGTAAAGAAGGAAAAAGAGAACATATAAGACAAATAGTGATGTCAGTAGGTTGGGTTCAAGGTTCTGCAGATTTAAGTCAGCAGATCAAATGACAGCCCAGGGAAATATTAGCCATAGAATCAGAGAAATTGAGAGCACCTTAAGTAAGCAATGGCAGGAAAAATAATAAAGAAGGGGAAGGAGAAGGAAAAGACTATCATTCCACTCAATCGATATGAACCTAGAGGAATCTCAAATATTCTCCCCCAAACACACATCTCAGTAAAGATTTCACACAGGATGAAGGAGAAAGAAAACAAAGTCGATCCTAATTCCCTATGTCTAGGCAATCCATGGTGATTTTTCTAATTCATCATCAATATTTATATAAATAGAAATCTTTACATGGGTCCATCTTGTGAGAAGCAGCTTGGGATAGTAGAGAGAAACCCAGGAGTCAAGAAGACCTAATTCTTCTGATATATTCTGGCTGGCTGCTAAATCTAAACCTCCTGTGACTTCATGCAACTCTCTAAGCAGCACAATAGTTGAAAACAGTCATGAGTAAAGGGAATTTTTGCAAAGGGAGCTCCCTACACTGAAGAAATCACAGGTGCAAAATAATTATATATGTCGATATATATAATATTAGGGATTAAATATGCAAATGCATCCATACCTACAGTAATTCAAGGAGAGAAATATCTGTTATTTGTGTGGCTAGATTTCCAGGCTTCAGGAGCATACCTTGTCAATTAATTAAATTATGAGTTATTGCTTTAATTGACCTCTGAAGAAATTAATCTATTTTTTCTTGTGGTTAGCTTTACAGTGGGCACACAAACCAAGTAAGGGCGCTAGTGCTAATTCATGGAGTTGGAGGAATTCTTAATTTACAAATGAGGAACCCGAGACCCAGAGAATTTAAGTGAGTTGCCCATGATCACAGTTTGAAAACAGCAGAGAATTCATTCCATGGTACCACATTTCAGGGCTTTTATCAAGTAATCTATTAATATTTAGTTTGACTACTCTTGAATCTAAGTGTTTTGGGAGGAGAGAAAGCAATTCCAGAGAGTTGAGTGTAATAATAGTGTACTCAAATCATGGAATTTGAACCCGTCTTCTGACTCCAAATCAGGGCATCTCTCCACTGCTCCATTCTGATTAACTCAAAGTAAAATAAATGTAAACTGAATTTTGAATTCAAAGCAAGCAAATTTTCCATCAGTTTTATAATTAGTACTTCTTGAAATAAGTGAGCACCAGCTCAATTTAAAATGTACAATCCGCAGTTTACAATCTGCTTAGTGTAACAGAGACACTCGCAATTCCTTAAGGTCTTCCGCAGACCCCAGAATGAACACGCTTCCTGGACCCAGGCAAAAAGATCCCAGCATGGGAACACGAGACCCGGGGACCTCCCTTTCTTCCTTCCCCCTCCTTTTCTCTCCTCCTTCCCTCCCGAGCTTTGCAGCCACTCGCAGAAAAACACCAAGTTGAGCATGAGATCTCCAAAGGTAGGAGGAGAAGAGCGTTTCCTCGGGTTGTTACTCCCAATCAGAGAAGCGCCCCGACGTGAAGCCAGCTGGGGATGCAAACCCAGCACTCCCCAAGTCCGCCTTTCTCCCAGCTCACATTTGCTCTCCAAGTCCCGGGGATTACCTCGCGCAGATATCTCATCACGTCAGGGGGATCCAAGTTTCTCTCTAGATTGGTATGATGCGCGGGATAGAGGAAGTTCTGCCGGACTGGAAACTAGCCACTTCCCTCTGAGCCTCCTCCTTCTTCCAGCGGAGAAACCAGAGCAATCCTGAATTAACCGAGATTCCTACCTCCAGGATTCTCTGCACCTGCAGTCAGCTTCCTTCTTCTGGAACTTGTCTCCACACGCAAGGAAAACAGTGCCTTTTCTTTCAGATTTCTTGAAGCTCTTCTGAACTTCGTAGTCCTTGATTCCTCCCTGTCCGTCCCTCCCCTTTCTTTCCCCTTACACCTCCCTGAGCTCTTCCCAGTGCACCCCCGCCTTCGGGATTTTCTCCAGTAATTGCTATTCTCAGTCTTGTCCTCCTTCCTGGAAGCTGGCTCTGGCCAAGAGCTCTTAATCTTTTTGTGTGTCATGGACCTCTTTGGCGGTCTGGTGAAGTCTATGGGATTCCAGAATCAGATGCTTTGCCTACATTAATAAATTAAGGAAATACTAAATTTCAGTTAGAAGTTAAAGAAAACAAAAGTCAGTTTCTCCCATTCAATTTCACGTAGCCCTTGAAATCTACCCATAGTTAAAAACTCCACGTTAACACCTGCATCTCAGTTCCTCAGGTATAAGTTTGGTCAGATGTCACCAATCTTCTCTATCCACTTCTTCCTCTACTCAGATTTCCCCATGTGGCCTGGGACTGCCTCTATATGTCATCCACAACTTTCTTCTATTTACCTTCAGGCACGAAAAATTAATGAGGAGGGAGACTGAAAAGGTCTCTCTTCAAAAGTAAAGGACACCAATGATCAAATACTCCTTTTCACTATGTTCCACCCAAACAGCATTATGAGTTGGCTGTGTTCTCCTGGGCTCTTTTGCCCCTAAATTGTAATAAATTCTGAAGGTATTGAGAATTTGTATAGTGCTCTGGATCTGGAATCAGAGGCTTGGATTCAAATCACACACTTGTTAGCTGGGTAACCATAAGCAAGTCAGCTATAAAATGAAGCTTTAAAATCTGTTAAATATGCTGTATACTATTCCATGGCACCATTCCCCATCCATGCCTTCCTCTTTCCTCACCTCCCAAAGGCTGTCTGAGCCCTAAAAAAAAAAACTCACATCATATTAAAAGATTTGTGATCCCTTTACCAGATCATTTGATCCTTACCGTTGATCAGTCAGTCAGTCAGTTCTTTACGATCCCATTTGGGTTTTTCTTGGCAAAGACCTTAGAATCATTTGCCATTTCCTTCTCCATTTTAGAAAGGAGGAAACTGAGACAATCAGGATTAGGTGACTTGCCTAATAAGTAAATGTTTGAAGCTGAATTTGAATCCAGAGCTAGTCTATTTTCTGTGCCTTTCAGCTGCTTGTGACCTTGATGAATTCCTCTTCCCAATCAAATTCCCTTAACAAATGCTTCCTCATTCACAACATTCCTTTTTCCAACTCCAACTCATTTCACAAGCTGCCTTCTTTGTGTGAAGTTCACTCCCTCTTAAATGTTTGCTTTTTGGAATTCTCAGATCCTTTCAAAGCTGAATTCATAGGCCACATCCCATATGAAGCCTTCTCTGATCAACACAAGAGCTTCTAGTACCAACAGAATGGAAACAGATTGCTCTGTTTTTCTTCGTATTCCTCTGACCCCAACACAATACTTGGAATATAGTGGATTAATAAAACCTTGTTGATTGGCTGCTCATAGTAATAGTAAATGTTTGCTGAATTTTTTTTTCTCTCACTCTATATGTAGGTCAAAGAAATTTACTGCAGATCTATTCTGACACAGTTTTTGAGCAGTACAAACAAAAGGACTATTTTTAAAATAAATTCTACAAGGCAGCTAAGTGGTATAATGGACAGAGCACCAGCCCAGGAGTCAAGAGGACCTGAATTCTAATTTAGTCTTGGACACTTAATTAGCTATATGACCCTGATCAAGTCACTTTACCCTGGTTGCCACCAAAAGCAAAATAAACTGTTGGCAGTTCAAATTTCATAGGTAAATTTGCAGATGACAGTGGCAAAGGAAAATTGATCTTTTTATAATGCAAAAAACTATTTACATTTTAAGTCATCTCCTTTTTTCATCATATCTTTTATACTTAAAAAAAATACTTCTTAAAAGAATTTCAAGGTTTTTTCCATTATGGAGATAATGAAATTCTCCTCTTATAATGTTGGGAAATCAAATGTAGATAAGACTTCATAATATATCACATTCCAATTGATGAGGTTCTGAATGTGGGTGTGCCACATTGGGCCGAGAGAAATTGAAGAATTGATAAACTTGCCCCCTGGGGCAGGTAGGGAGAAGGCACTGATAGAGATCAGTTTAGCTCTGTAGTCCCACTCTCCCAGGAGGTCATCCAGTTAGAAATCCAAGTTATGTCAAACCCCTGAGGCCAATCCTCTATAGAGATCTTGGGCAGCCCCACCTTGCCAGTCCAGTCAGAATCCCAGTCACCTTCCTGAGGTTAAATTTTCATTATAAAATCTACTTATGGCCATGACATACTTACTGCTATGTTTGGGTCAGTCCCCTATACAATCTGCCTCGGGGTGTCTTTCCTCATCCCCTCCCCTTGCCACATGGTATCTCTCCTAACCTTACTATGCTCTTGACTCTACTTCTTATAGCTAAGGGGGTGTCCCAACTTCATGAGGTGTTTCTTTTCTCCTAGCAAATGG